>NC_088885.1:142620577-142954952 GCF_037157495.1 Lathamus discolor | reverse complement strand
GCCCAACTCTCCAGCCTGTCCAGGTCTCGCTGAATGGCAGCACAGTCCTCTGGTGTGTCAGCCACTCCTCCCAGTTTTGTGTCATCAGCGAACTTGCTGAGGGTGCACTCAGTTCCCTCATCCAGGTCATTGATGAAAATATTAAACAGCACCGGTCCCAGCACCGACCCCTGAGGAACTCCACTAGTCACAGACCTCCAGCTAGATTCTGCACCATTGACCACAACTCTCTGCCTTCTTCCTTTCAACCAGTTCTCGATCCACCTCACTACTTGATCGTCAAGCCCACACTTCCTTAGCTTATCTATGAGGATGCTGTGGGAGACAGTATCAAATGCCTTACTGAAATCAAGAAAAACTACATCTACCGCTCTACCATCATCCCTCCACCTAGTCACTTCCTCATAGAAGGCTATAAGGTTGGTCATACATGACTTCCCCCTCATAAAACCATGTTGGCTGTTCTTAATGACCCCCTCATCCTTGATATGCCTAGTGATGGAGTCAAGAATAAGTTGTTCCATCACCTTTCCAGGGATGGAGGTAAGGCTGACCGGTCTATAATTACCCGGGTCCTCCTTCTTGCCCTTCTTATAGATTGGTGTGACCTTTGCCATCCGCCAATCCTCAGGCACCTCGCCCGTTTCCCACGACTTACCAAAGATGATGGAAAGTGGCCTAGCAATGACCTCCGCCAGCTCCCTCAGCACCCGTGGGTGCATTCCATCCGGACCCATCGCTTTACAGATGTCCAGATTGCATAGCTGATCCCTAACCCAATCCTCATCTACCAAAGCAAACTCCTCCTTTGTCCTGACTCCTTCTGGGGCTATAGAAATCCGGGGCCCTCGGGGAGAGTCTGCAGGAGTAAAGACAGAGGCAAAGAAGGCATTCAGCACCTCTGCCTTCTTTATATCCTCTGTCTCCAGGGTACCCACTTCGTTCAGCAGTGGGCCTATATTGCCTCTTGTGTTAGTTTTATTTGCTATGTATTTGAAGAAGCCCTTTCTATTGTCTTTAACCCGACTAGCAAGATTGAGTTCCAAGGAGGCCTTAGCTGTCCTAATTGCCTCCCTACATCCTCTAACAACTGTCCTATATTCCTCCCAAGCGGCCAGCCCCTCCTTCCATAATCCATAGATTCTCCTTTTCCACTTGAGTTTGCCCAGCAGCTCCTTGTTTAACCACGCCGGTCTCCTAGATCCCTTACTTGACTTCCTACTCATTGGGACGCTCCGATCCTGAGCTTGGAAGAAGCGGTCCTTGAATGCTAACCAACTATCTTGAGCCCCTTTACCGCCTAGTACACTTTCCCATGAGACTTCCCTTAGCAGTTGACTGAAGAGGCCAAAGTTGGCCCTTCGGAAATCCAGAACTGTGGCTTTGCTAGGTATTCTATTCCTCCCACACAGGATCCTAAACTCCACCATCTCATGGTCACTGCAGCCAAGGCTGCCATTGACCGTCACCACTTCGACCAAACCCTCCTTGTTGGCGAGTACTAAATCTAGCAGCGCTGCTCCCCTAGTTGGTACGTCCACCATTTGCATTAAGAAATTATCATCAATGCACTCGAGGAACCTCCTAGACTGTGAATGACTGGCTGTGTGAGTCTTCCAGCAAATATCGGGGTAATTAAAGTCCCCCACGACGACTAAGGCATGTAGTCGCGAGGCTACTTCCAGTTGCCTGTAGAAAGCCTCATCAACTCCTTCGTCCTGATCAGGAGGTCTGTAATAGACCCCCACAACTGTATCACCCGTGCCAGTCAGCCCCTTGATTCGTACCCACAGACATTCCACTTGCTCCTCATCCGACCCCGGACAGAACTCAATACATTCTAGTTGCTCTCTCACGTAAAGAGCCACTCCACCACCTCGCTTTGCTGACCTATCTTTCCTAAAAAGGACATAGCCATCCATGACCACATTCCAGTCATGTGAACTGTCCCACCATGTCTCTGTAATTGCCACTAGATCATAACCTTTAGCCCGCACACAGACTTCTAACTCCTCCTGTTTATTCCCCATGCTGCGTGCATTGGTGTACAGGCATTTCAGGGAGCCAGTCCTAGTACCCTTTTTCCCCTGCGGGACAAAGTCTAAAAAGCTATCCTTTCCCACAAGTGAAACAAGAGATTGATCGCCCTCCTTAGCCCGCCATCCTTCAATCCCTAGCATGTTCCTCTTGGGCTTGTCCCCAACAGGCCCTGTTAAATCCCCTCCCCCCTTCATAACTAGTTTAAAGCCCTGTCAATAAGCCCTGCTAACTCCTGCCCCAAAACCCTTTTTCTTCTCTGGGACTGGTGTATCCCGCCTGTCACCAGCAAACCAGGTGTCCCATACAGCAGCCCGTGACTGAAAAACCCAAACCCCTGCCTTTGGCACCAGTCACGTAGCCATACATTAACCTGCAGAGTCTTCTTATATATCCCTTCACCCTCGCTTGCAACAGGTATGGAGGCAAACACCACTTGCGCTCCAGACCCTTCAACCAGCCGTCCCAGGGCCCTGTAGTCTCTCTTCATTGCCCTTACGTTCCTCGTAATAATTTCATCACTGCCAACCTGAAAAACCAGCAGTGGGTAGTAGTCAGACGGCTGCACCAGTTCAGAGAGCTTCTTTTTAACATCTCTAATCCGAGCCCCAGGCAGGCAGCAGACCTCCCTGTGTGGTGGATCCGGTCGACAAATGGGCCCTTCTGTTCCCCTCAGAAGCGAGTCACCCACCACAATTACTCTTCTTTTCTTCTTGGTTGGAGAAGTTCTGAGGTATGTGGGTGAGTGACTAGCCCTGGGTGACTCACTAGATAGATTTGCCTCACCATCTCCATTCACCTGGCCCTGAATTTCCAAGACCTCGTACCTGTTATTCAAGGGCAACTGGGAGGGAGGAAGGGATTGTGAGGGTTTTCGCTTACCTCTCCGAGGAGGAACCTCCCTCCATCCATCCTTGTCCATTAAGCTCTCTCCTTCTGTCTGATGGTAGGAGGGAAGGGGATCCATATCTTGTTGAACCACTTCCCTCTGCCCTTGCCTTAGGGAGTGGTTCCACCAATCTATTTCACTTTCACACTCTCTAATGGCTCTCAACCTTTCTACCTCCTCCCTCAGTTCAGCCACCTGCCTGAGCAGGTCATTTATTTGCTCACAGCGAACACAAGCAGTATCACTGGCTCCCTCCAATACAAGTGCCAGGCTCAGGCATTCGCTGCAGCCAGAGACCTGCACAGCTGCATGTCTGCAGGAAGGCTCAGTCTGGATACCCACATTAGTACTCACTACAGCTTTCGATCGTGTTGTAACCATGATCTATCTGGTCAATCAATCCGTCTACGTCCCTCAGCACTCCTTCCCCCTCCTGTACTCCAGGCGAGTCCTCTCGATGAGGCGGATGGAACGCTTCCCTGCCCGCTCGCCTGCCCGCGCGAACTGCCGCGTAAACTGCCTCGACGCTCTGCCTCGACGCTCTCTGTTTGCCGGCTCTGGTCGCCGCGCTCCCTGGGATACAGTTATTCCAGATGCATCCTTACTAGCCTGGGGTAGAGGGGAATAATTCTGTTGAGTCTTCTAACCGTACTCCTCCTAAAGCAAGTCTAGGACGTTCTAGTGTGCTTTATTTGTGAAGAGTGTGAAATGTGGACTCAGATTCAGTGCAGCATCCATTTGTTTTTAAAAAACTTCTCCTTGCTTAATCAAGTTTATCAAGATCCCTCAGAACTGAAGATCATTCTTTCATTGTGTTAATTGCTCCCTTTGCTGTAATGTCTCTGCATATTTACTGTGGGCCCTCTCTGTGTTATTGTCCACATCACTAACTGGACAATATAGGTCCCAGTATTTCCCTGGTACTATTATCAGCCACTAACAGGACACAGGCTTATTGATTCCCACCTTTGGGACTTGGCAATCCATCCAGTTTCACCCAAAACAGGATTTTCTTTCAGTCCTTATCTTCCAACTGAGAGCACAGTAACACAGTTATGTGTGTGGATCTACCAGCATCCGGCAGCGTCACAATCACCACTTTCCCTTCACCCATACAGGAAGTAAATCCATTGTAGAAGGCAAGTAGGCCGGATAAGCATTGTACTCGATAATTTCATATTGACTTCTCCTGATTTCTGTCCTTTACATCTATGGAAATAGACGGATTCCATTATTCCAAGATCTGACAAGGGACTGAGGTGAGGCTTATTGGTCACAATTTCCCATGTTCTTCTTCTTGCTCTTTTTTAAAGAAATGTGCATCATATTAACCTTGTTCTGGTTGTCATGGACCTCTCCCAGTCAATATATTCTTCTCATAGGTAATAGACAAGAACTTTGCAATCAGACAACACTTTCATACCCAAGTGAATCCCATCTAGCAGATGCTGTTCTAAGAAGTACTTAGTCTAGTGCTCCCCAGCTGTTGCTGGCACCACTCCTGAAGTGATGTTTACAGAGATACTTGTTTCTGCAGATAGCGGAGCCACATTTTCTCTGAATACGTTTACTACTGGCATATCTGTAAAATCCATTCATGTTACTCTTTATGTTCCTAGCTAATTTTAGTTCCAGCTGAGTTTTGTCTTTCCTAATTTTGTTTCTCAGTCCCTAGTAATTGTGTTGTACTCTTCCTATGTTTCCTGGCCTTGTCTTTACTTACATGCTTTCTCGTTGCATTTCAGTTCATTGACAAGCTCCTTCCTTAGCCAGGTGGGTCCTTTGCTGAAAATCCAAGTCTTTCCACACAACAGAACATTTTGCTCCAAATTTCTCTGTTTTCGTTGAAACTCTAGCAGCCTTTTCTCCCCATAGCAGCTTCCCCTCCCCATAGCAGCTTCCCAGGGATTCTGATGAGATTAAATTAGCTAGTGTCTGCTCTTCCAAAAATGTTTTCTAACCTTCCAAAACTCATACATAAGAACCTACAGAGTTCTCTTTTTACTAGAGGCCAGCTGAAAGTTGGAAGGTTACCAAGCAGAAAGGAAGTGGAAACAGTACTTTCTGTACTGCAGTCAGCAGTCCTTAATCAGTCCCAGAATCCTGAGGGCTCTAAGGTAATTCATTCCACCCTGCCAAATGGAAAATTATTAAAATAACATCACATACTTTCATAACATCTTCTCTCCAGGGTTCTCAAAGTGCTTTGCAATAATTAATTAATTAACTAAAACTTGTAACATGACTTTGGCATAAAATACTACTGTATTCCAATCTACAAATGAATCTGCTCATGATGAATATGTATGTCACTTGAAGAAAGGTGGTGTGATGTAAACTTGCCTATTCTTTTAGTTAATATTTAAGAATAATGATATTAATTGCCTTTTTGTGATGCATGTTACACTTCATTTGCCAGAGAATAGAGGATTACCTTAAGCAACTTACTACTCTGATAAAGATCCATTATTCCAAAATCTGACCACATATTGTAGCAGAGGGACACTTAAATAAATTCAGTGGTAAAGGTAGAAAAAAAATTGCTTTTTTTCATTTGTTTGTTTTTAAGTATCATTTACATTCATGATGTACTTTTAAAATGGGGAATAAATTTCAAAATCTTTTTTTGAGGTTCGAAATCACAAAGCAGTAGACTGCCTGGGAATGGGCAGATGATTCTGGCACTCAGTTGGGAGAAGTGGAAAATACAGCTTTTAGGAGCCATTCTTCTTGACTGGAGGAGGTTCCTGAGGAGAAGTCCTCTACATGCGTCTATTTCAAAATGCATTTGCATTTTTTTCAATAACAATTTCAATTCTGGCTGCTGCATTGCAAAAATAGTATTTGTTGGAAAGCTCCTGTAATAGATCTGGAAAACTTAGGATTTTAAAAATCAGGAAAATGCTGGTTATGAAACTAGGCCCTTCCCCATGATACAAGTCAAAGGCTTTTATATAAACCAGGAAAAAACATCTTTTCTAGAAAAAAAAGAATTTTATATATATACACAGTAGACATTTAGCATTAGGTTCCAAGATTTCATAAGCTGACTGATTTCTCCAGCAGGTGTTTTTCTATAGTGACATGTGATACTGTAATGTATAGACATGCAGAAGGATGGGATAAATGATAAAAATATATGAACCTTTTGAAACACACAACTTAATTGCAGAACTCTTAGTTCTATTCAATGGATATCAAATGCAGGAACAAAATCAGAGAAGAAAACTTCCTTCAAATTAATGTAGTATTAAGGCTAGGGTTGCCAAACAGATTAATTTCATTTTCACTGGTATGGTTTCATTGTGCCAGCCAAAGACCATAATTGAGGTAGACATACTCAGTGACTTTTTACTCTGTTTCAAATATTGTTTTAAGTAAGAAACATAATGGGGTTTAGTACTAATTTACCAAAGCTGCATTTAGTTTATGTCATTTTTCAAGAACAAAACACAAATAGTCAAGATGTTTTTAAAATAACATTAAGGAAATGTTTGACACAGAACTTTTATGGTGATGGTTCAAATAAACAGATGTCGTGGTTTAAACCGAGCCACACAGCTGTTTCACTCACTCACCCCACCTTTTTTCCCTCTTTCTTTCCTTCCACCCCCCCCTCCCCCCCGCTCCCGGAGGGATGGGGAGGAGAATCAAGAGAATGTAACTCCTACAGGTTGAGATAAGAACAGCCCAGCAACTAAGGTATAACACAAATCACTGCTGCTACCACCAGTGATAATAATGATAAGAGAAAATAACAAGGGAAGAGAATACAATGCCACTGCTGAATGAGTTCGACCCCCCCGCAAAGAGAGCCCGTGCCCTTCCGGGTAACTCCCAGTTACCCCCCTGGGAATGATGTACTGTGGTATGGAATGCCCCTTTGGCTAGCTTGGGTAAGGTGTCCTGTCTCTGCTTCCTCCTGGCCTCCCCTCGTCCCTGGCAAGAGCATGAGACTCACAAAGTCCTTAGTCAGGGTAAACATTACTGAGCAACAATTAAAAACAGTCGGTGTTATCAGCTCTGTTCTCAGGCTGGAAGTCAAAACACAGAAGGAGAAAAACTGATTGCTACTACTAAACCCAGGACAACAGAAAACTCAATCCCAGTGTTATGGTTCTGTGAATCTATGGTAAGAGGAACTTCCTGTTATTTCAAAGTTAAATAATCAAATAAGACATCTTTACAAGTATTATCACATACAAAATTTCTGTACAAAATTCTTGCTCACTTGTACTGAGCTCAGGGTGCTTTAACTGATAAGGAACAGCATATAGAACCACAATAGCATCAGACTTACATGGTATAATATGCATTTTGAATAATGGATTGTGCTTCCACATTTTGGTTGTTGTGTGGCAAATCCATATGTACTTCTCAGGATACTAGAATAACTTTGACTGACTTTCAAAATTCTGGAAGCTAAACCTTAAAATATATATAGTTATATGCTGTAATCTAAAATGGACACAGATGGACAAAGCTTTCTATTTAAAGGTAACTCTTTAGCAGATCTTAAAAGTATACATGCTTTATCTGTCATTGAATGACTTATGAAATTAGTTCATTATTATTCCAGCTGTTATCTTTTTATTATGCTCAGCCTTTCATCTATGCATTCAGCTCATTCTACTCAGCTTGTATGAAAATACTAAAAAATATAGTGCAAACCACTTTATATAATAATACATTTTAAATGGTTTTATGAATAATAGTTGCACACAGTACTGCCTTGAATACAAACTATCATGAATGGTCCATAGAATTGTACTTAATATGACAATTAGGCAGGTAAGCCATATGTAGAACAGTCCTATTAGTAGATGATGAAAATACTTTTGCAGATGTTGAAAGGGAAATGAAAGCAAATGGTGGTTTCTATTGAAGTGAAAGAAAAGTAGTTGCAAAATGGGAAAAAATCAATGACTCAAACTGAGTATCATTGTATAAAAATCTAATGTGAGTTTTAGTAAATATTTTACTTATTATTCTGTTCTCTAGCTTTTAATGCTGCTTCTGTAAAGTCTTAATCATTTTGTTCCTGTTAAATTTAAGAACTTTTTTCAGAACTGCATTGTCAAACTCAGTTTCTGGTGGAAATTAATAGAAAATACATTAAAAAAAATTCTGCTCAATATAAAAACTTAAGCATTTAAAGTCAGTCAGTTAGTTTTAATTAACTAGCAGGAGTAAATGAGAGGGGAGCTGATGACGCAAGAGGTAGAACATAGGACACAATGAAATAAATCATAAGTAAAGGTATTGTGGACTGACTTTCAAATCTCTGATTTTAGCTAGGCTAAATTACTTCATGCACCTCACCACCTGCCATAAGTGAGAGAAATTCACAGAATTCACCCCCACCATGCCTGCAAAGAAATATATATGTAGGAACTTAAGAAGAGGAAAACTCTAACCAAAATGATCTGGCAACAAAATACGGCACATCAAGAGCACTAGATATATAGTTCTCTTGACTATAAATTATATTGCTCACTCTGTCACAATGAGGGTGGGATGGAGCATTTTTTGCTAAATGGTTATGCTTGCTTTATCTGAGCAGAATAATTCCACAAAAAATACCACCATTCCAACAGTGATTTCAATGCAAAAGGTTTGTTTAATCCAAGGCTTCAGAAGGGGAGAGGAAAAGGAGGGAGAAACCTTAAAGTGTATCAGTTTCAGTAAATGCCTCTCGCATATTACATTGATTTGAGAATATTTATTTCATTTCAATGGGATAAAAAAATACATTTTAAAACCTAACAAGTTAGTATAACATTATTCATTTTCTGGATAGGTCTAGTGACAAAGCCACTTAAAAGCTGAAGTGTATGTGAACTATAAATGAGCAACAGAAAATAAATCCACACCTAATAATTCCAGGTGAGTATATGAACCAGAATAGTTTCCTGTCTATATGGTAAGAGACTGAATGCATGTGGTTTAAAGAAGCTAATCAAGTGAAAACAAGATCTTTCAAAAGGGCAGCTGATACCTTTCTTTAGTTAATGTGGCATTTCCTTAATGACAGTGTTAGAAAGCAGAAGCAGCATTAAGTGCATCTAATAAAAAACATATTATATTCCAAAAGAGAATCTCAGGAGACCAGCCCTCCTAAGGTTAACTTCTTTGCTACAGTCTGTGAACCTTTTTGCTGTCCCTGACTTTTTTTGACCAGGTTCTGATTTGGGGGATTAGATGTTGTTTTGTTATGTGGTGTTCTGTTTTTAATCTTCTCTACTTCTGCAGCCTGTTTCTGAAAGCCTGTCAGGGTTTGCATTATTTGTTATCTCCTTCTCTCCCTCCTCACACTATCCTTCACTAACTTTTCTTTATCCAGAAAGAGCAAGTTGTGATACTGTATGTATTGTGTCACTATGTATGTGATATTAGTTGGTTATTTTTATCCTGCATTCTGTCTCCTGCCAAAGTTCACTTATTCAACAGTCTTCACCTGTCACACAGTAAGAAAATAGTAAGTAGGTGGTGCTTCATTGGAACAATGTGCCAGCATGAGTCTTTTGAAATGTAGCTGTTGAAATTGTTCCTTAAAGGGAAAAGAGTCACAGAAGGTATAATAGCTCAGAAGTACTCCCCTCATTTCACATTATTTCAAAGAATAGTTCAGTATGGAACCATTTGAGTTTAAAATGGTATGTTGTGCTTTTGACATGTTACAATTATACATCAACAATGTTCAAAACATAAATGTCCTGCATTGGCACATATACAGAATACGTCTCCCAAAAATTTTTTTTCACAGCTGGAACATACATTTTATTGGGGAAGATTGACAGATTTTTTTATTTATTTATTTTATACCAATAAAGTATAAAAGCCCCAAGATGAAATACTTTTGCTTACCAAAGGTGAAAATAAAAGACACCAAAAATGTACTCACATTTTCTCTTATGCTAATATTTTGTTTCAACTCCTGATAAACAGGCAGTTTCCATATAATACACCTGACATGTTTATTAGAGCCTTCTGCAAGAACAATTTCCCTTCTGATGTATTCTTTCAGAGATTGTATTATTAAAAAAGGGAAGAGGAATAAATAAGAGGGATTCAAGATCAGATCTTTGATGGAAAAGGGCAGCATATTAAAAAAAATAGGAATATATACAACCTTTTCACAGCTATTCTAAGCGGTAATAGCTATATAAATACGCTATAAATTCTATTTGCAGTAATGGCAGACTTCAAACCGTAAAGATCTAAACAGTTGTCTCTGAATGAGATGAGGCCAGGGTAATAATATTTGGCCCAACTTAAGCCAGCATTTTATGTATGACACCAGGTACAGATCCACAGTAGGCTAAAGCTTCATTATTTAAGCTTTTATGGTTACTTTCATTGAACAAAAATCCTTGTTCTGAGAAAGACTCCCACAAAAAGATCAAAACACAGATCTGAAGAAGTGCCCTCAATTACATGGTTTCAAAAGTCAAATTACACTGCAAGACAAAGAATCAAACCCTTTAAAGGGTAGGTGTCAGGATGATGGAGCTAGGCTTTTTTCAGTGATATCCAGTGATAGGACAAGGGGCAATGGGTGTAAACTGGAACATAGGAAGTTCCACGTTAACATCAGGAAGAACTTCTTTACTGTAAGAGTGACAGAGCACTGGAACAGGTTGCCCAGGGGGGTTGTGGAGTCTCCTACACTGGAGATATTCAAGGCCCGCCTGGACAAGTTCCTGTGTGATGTACTGTAGGTTACCCTGCTCTTGCAGGGGGGTTGGACTAGATGATCTTTTTAGGTCCCTTCCAACCCTTGGGATTCTGTGATTCTGTGATTCTGTAAATAAAAAAAAAAAAAAACCCAAAAAAACAAAAACCAAAAAACTGCACATTAATCATGCATACATCAATGATTATCAGCAACACTCCCTAAGGGTATTTTTTATAGAGAACAAACCAACAGTTACTCTTATGGTCTCTATACCATGCACACTTTAGTACCAGTATAAACATCACATCAGATGAAAGCATCAGAGCTCTCAGAATAAGCATACTGTGTTCTCACATCACTGTCAAGTACAGACTATTGATACAAGTCTGATATTTCACTTTTTTACCATTCAAAGTGAACTAGCTATGTGCCATAAGATCCAGAATCAAATAGTCTATTTTGATGCTTTCATGTATAAGGTATTCCAAATCGCATTTACATTTCATTAAATATATAAAGAATTACTGGAATTTGCCAGACAGCACAGTTCCTGAAGGACAAAATTTTTCAGCTCTAATGATCTGTGAGATATCTACCTCTAGTCTTTTTGGGAAAGGCAAGTTTATAATCCTAAGATTACATACGTGCATATGTTTATATTTGTTATTGTCTTCTATGTGTACCAGAGAAGCAAGTTTACATTAAGTTTATATATAAAAAAAAAAGTAGATATAGATCCCGTATGTAGTTTGCTACAGTGTCTGTAGATGTACCGTAGATTTTCAGTCTTGGTTCTGACAAAAACCCAAGGAAATATGGCCTGACCTCTCCTACATCCATCAGTTTTCAGGTGCTAGTAATTATTCTACTGTCATCAGTATTTAAACCTAATTAACATACATTGTAGGAAATAGTATACCCAGACTAGTTCAGAGATATTACGTTCTTTGTTTACATACAGAAATATAATTGTTAGATACTATTTTTTTTTTTTCTCTTTTGGATAATCAATTCTGCCTCCTCTGTAATGGGTACCGAGCATTTAGCTCTCCCTTTGCAATCGGAAATACGGGATTGAGCTTGTCTGCTGCACAGCTCCAGGATAGCCAGGTAGGAAATGATTAGTATGAGCCAGATAAGGATGTAAGCAAAAAATCTGGCTTGTGTTCCTTACTGGTGCGCTATTTCCTGCCTCTTCATCATACTTGGTTTCATTTTTCTCCAACCTTAGTTCAGACAGAAGACAGCTGATGTTATGGCCTCAAGCCCTCTTGTTTCAGGAAGAAGGTCTCATTTTTAGCCAGGACTTATAGCTCTGAAATCCATTATTCTGTTTTCTCTTTTGAATGCTTCCAAGATAAAAGGTCCCATTACAGGAATGCTAAGGCCAAGTCAGAGCAAGTAAGACATTCTCTTTTTCTCTGAACTATTCTCTCAAGAGTAGTTTCCTAACTACCAAGCTGTGATACTGTAAGCTGAAAACAGATGAAGGTTGTGGCTATAACACATGGCATAGAGCTAAAAGCATTTCTGATTTGAAATTGGGGAGGAGATAAATCACTACAGGAATGGTGCAATTTTTAAAGAGGAAAAAAAGAGTCAATGTGATATAACATACTGTGAGGAACTAAACTGGACCAGTGGGAATCTAAAACAGTAAATATTTTTTTCTTATATTTTTGCAAATGCCCCTTATTTTGCTATCCTGTGTAGAAGTTTGCCATTCTCTCCTTTTATGGAACATCTGAGGTTTTTTTGGCAAAAGAAAAATACCATTTTTTTGCTAGTTTAAGAGAAATGCCCTCTATATAGAAAATGAATAAAATCATGGCCTTACAGCTGAAAGTGATTTCATTTGCAGCAGAACTGCAGTAAGGCTGTTATTTAGAATCATAGAATCATAGAATCATAGAATAGTTAGGGTTGGAAAGGACCTCAAGATCATCTAGTTCCAACCCCCCTGCCATGTACAGGGACACCTCACACTAAACCATGCCACACAAGGCTTCATCCAACCTGGCCTTGAACACTGCCAGGGATGGAGCACTCACAACCTCCCTGGGCAACCCATTCCAGTGTCTCACCACCCTAACAGGAAAGAATTTCCTCCTTATATCCAATTTAAACTTCCCCTGTTTAAGGTTTAACCCGTTACCCCTTGTCCTGTCACTACAGTCCCTGATGAAGAGTCCCTCCCCAGCATCCCTATAGCCCCTCTTCAGGTACTGGAAGGCTGCTATTAGGTCCCCACGCAGCCTTCTCCAGGCTGAACAGCCCCAACAAAATCAATGAACTAAGGATTTATGAGAAGATTAAAACCATTGTAAATATCAGTGAGCATCTAGATGGAAATAGAAAGGTTTTCATTAATCTGACATTCAGAAACATTTATAGGTTTAAGTCATGACTTTAAAAAGTAGAAATCTTTCTGATTTTGAGTAACAGTGAGCAAACTAAAAAAGAAGATATTCATTGTTTTATTCGAATTAAATCCGTGGAACCCTTTGAATATAAATTTAAAATATTCTTTAAAAAAATCCCTAAATTATAACAATTTGTGTTGATTAAATTCAGAAATCAAATACTATGAAAGACAATGTCTTACATATGGAAACATGGTACTACCACATCTCAGGAGGCTACTAAGACTTTTTCATTTGAAGTAAATATGTCTAACAGAATTAGATCTCAGCAGTTATTTTACCTTACATACAGACATTACAGCAGTGAATATGTTCAATTTACACTTTTTTATTTTTTCTTTTCAAATTTTGCTTTGTAGATGGTGATTTATTTTAGATTTAGATTGCTTTAGACATATTTATTTTTTGATTACTTAAATAGGTAATTTGTATAGTGGAAAATAATGACAAGAGATGCAAATATGAGTACAATTTAGAGCTGAAATTCTTTCAGACTTTTTATATTTTATAAACAGCTTCAATTTAGTGAAAGTCATTAATGGTGATAACCTTTATTAAGACATACCTAAGACAAAGAACAAAATCAGATAATAATTTGTATACATCTCATTTTAAAAGAAATTCCTCAAATTTATTTTGATTTTTTGTCTTTTGTTACCTGTAAAGAACATTTTTTGAACTGCAGACTATTAATCTGCTCTGAGACCAAATCTATTCAAGAGAAACTGCATTTTATTCACCATAAGGCTCCATTTACTCTTCTGTAAGGAAAGATTTATGGCAGGAATTATGTTCCTGAAAGTGAAAAGTTTCATAAAGTCCATTTGAGAATATAAACGTAGTATATGAGCTTTCTTACTTAAAGGTGGACAGCTTAATAATTTCTTGGGGGGGGGGGGAGGGAGGAAGAAAGGAAAGGCATTTCTCTGGCGATTGCATCACAGAACTGAAATTTGGCATGATCAACACATTCTATCAAAATTATCTGTGGGAGTATGCCATTGGGATCTGAATGAAAATTATTAACTGATAGCAAAACACTAAGTGGAGTCATTTTTATGTTTATCTGGTTTGGCGGAAGGGTTGATATCCTGAGCAAAATACCAAAACTCAAGGTGTAAAAGTAGAAGCCTTGTGTACTTTCTTGGGAAATTTTCTGGGCATTGTGGAAAATGCTGTTTTATAAAACAACATTGAACTTACTTCCTTTCATTAAATGTACTTGATACTGCTGATCTAACTAAAAATGGTCAGTACTTAAGGTATGAAATCCAACAGCTTAAAGGCAGACTACATTACAGCTTTCCATCTACTCACTAATGAACATGTTTATGTGTGTCACTGGTGAAACCTACTCATATGCAGCACTGAGAGAAAATGAGTCCTTAGTTACATCCACCCAGTTCTAACTCATTGCATAATGCTGTTATATGCTGGGAAAATGAACAGTGCCCAAACAGTAATTGCTAGGAGGCAAACCTGAAAGCTCTGGGTGACATTGACCCTCTATTGATTTCCTGAGGTATGCATGGGGACAGAATAAAAGAGCACAGATGAACTTTTCACTTTCCTTCTTGGGGATGGGAGGCCAGAAGTTGACAGTAACATGGGAATTGACTGTTAACTGGCTTTAGATATAAACAAGTTAAAAGAGGTTGAGTGGGACTAAATGACCAATGAAGCCATTAGAAACTGATGCCAACCATAAGAGTTAGAATCATAGAATCAACTAGGTTGCAAAAGGCATTTAAGGTCATCAAGCCCAACCATTACCCCGGGACTGCCCAGTCCACCACTAAACCATGTCACTAAGGGCCTCGTCTACAGTTTTTGAATACTTACAGGGATGGTGATTCCACCACTTCCCTGGGAAAGCCTGTTCGAATGCTTGACTAGACTTTTGTTGAAGAAATTTTTCCTAATATCCAGCCTAAACCTCCTCTGATGCAACTTGAGGCTGTTTCCTCTTGTCCTATCGCTTGTTACTTGGGAAAAGAGACCAGCCACCTCCTCGCTCCTTCCTCCTTACAAGTAGTTGTAGAGAGCGATGAGGTCCCCCCGAGCCTTCTGTTCTCCAGACAAAACAGCCCCAGTTCCCTTCGGTGGTTGGTATTGTATTCTCTTCCCTTCTTATTTTCTCTTATCATTATTATCATTGGTGGTAGCAGCAGTGATTTGTGTTACGCCTTAGTTACTGGGCTGTTCTTATCTCAACCCGTGGGAGTTACATTCTTTCGATTCTCCTCCCCATCCCTCCAGGAGTGGGGGTGGGGGTGGGGGGTGGGTAGGAAAGAAAGAGGGAGGAAGGAGGGAGTGAGCGAACGAGCTGCGTGGCTGGGTTTAAACCACAACAAATAATGATTAACTTGCCTTTTTTTGGGACAGCACTGGATAGATTCTTATTTTTAAATACATTGTTAGCAAGTATTTTAGTAGTTTCTGGTAAAAATGGGGGGGGGAGGGAATCTAAATAAATGCAATAATCCGTACAGAATTAATTGTACTGTGTGAAGTGAGCACATATGCATGAAAAGCCATGTGTCTGAAATGTTTTGCATTTTCTTTCTATCTATAAAAATGTAATTTAAATAGCAATGTTATGGCTTACATTGTCAGAAATTTGGCTTCAAAAGTTTCTTGTCTACACATATGCACATAGAAATGGACACATATAAGGATAGCTATCATCTCAGCTGTGAGTAAGATGATACATCTACAAAGATCTTGCAGAGCAGTGCAAAGATGTTATCTAGGCCCAGACTGCTGTATTGCCTGCAGTGGAAACATTTACTCCTTACAGAGCAAGGTCGTTTGGAGATGTCATTGAACCTTCCACTAAATATCCTTTACAAATGAATTGAGGACAACTATATACTGCATTCTCTGCTGAGCAGGAGTTATTAAGTCTTAATATATCTTGAATGCATCCACATGAGTATTAATAATATATTCTTGAACCCATACTGCTCTGGGAATACAGCTATGCTTTTGTGATAGGGGTGCTGGGAGGGACTCTTCATTAGGGACTGTAGTGACAGGACAAGGGGTAATGGGTTAAAACTTAAACAGGGAAGTTTAGATTGGATATAAGGAGGAAGTTCTTTACTGTTAGGGTGGTGAGGCACTGGAATGGGTTGCCCAGGGAGGTTGTGAATGCTCCATCCCTGGCGTTGTTCAAGGCCAGGTTGGATAAAGCCTTGTGTGGGATGGTTTAGCATGAGGTGTCCCTGTCTATGGCAAGGGGGTTGGAACTAGATGATCTTGAGGTCCTTTCCAACCCTAACTATTCTATAATATTGCTCTGCACAATCTTCAATACCTATTTGTGCCTTTAAAATGTAATCTAAACACAACTTGCAATAAGAAGAGAGTATCTAAGTGTGTTTTGTATTATTACACAGAAGAGTTATCTATTACACATTATAAAAGGTAAGGCATTAAAAATAATGTATTATTATCAAAAGGGAAAAAACTTTTGATATAAATTTGAGTAACTTTTAACTGGGTTCCTTTTAGAGGAAAAAAAAAAAGACATTCTTTTTAATAAATGATACTGCTTTTAATATCCCATATTTTGCTTCTTCTGAATAGAGCAAGCATATGTAGCATAATATTCTAAGCAACATACCTAGATTAGAATAAATTACTTCTACGCAGGACACATTCAGAAAACTTCACAAGTGAATACAGTTGAAAAATACTGAAAGCAAGCTTTACTTACAATACTGGGACAATCTTCTTCTTAAAAAGAGAGATTTGTGGGCAACTTTTCCATCTGATTTTGAGGCATATCCCTTTTTTCTTAGCAAGAAGTTTTAAAGGAAAAATAACCTATAGAGAACAATCTTTAATGGCACTTTCTTGTATAAAAAAAGTAATTTTTTCACAAGCACTTAATAAATTATTTGGTTTTATTGAGGTTTATCATTATCTTTTTGTAATTTGTCAAGAGGTGGAGTGCTTAAGAATTTTTACACTTAGTTTTTTTCATGTATTATTTATTCAAGTGCCTCTCTTTTGACATTCCTTTTTTGTTAAGTGTCTCTTTTTGGTATATGTGTTATGTTATAGATGATCTAGTGCTTAGGTCCACAACGTGCACCATTTTTTGTGGAGCCTGTGTATTTATAACTACTATACGGTACCCTGATAAAGACAGATGGCAATGAAGCCTACTGGAAATTTGTTTCTTCCTTTGTTCACTGGCCTTTTGTTCAATGACTCATAACATTAGATATGAAAGAACACTAAAAAAATACTGAATCGATCATGATAGCACCAGAAGGTTCCAACTGCAAGAAAGATAGTTTGTATCTGTTCAACAAATAAACTAAATTACCTAGAATATTTGAAAACATGTTATAGACAATATTGAAAGGTTTTGAAATAGGAATTCTAGAATTTTTATTTTCACATTGTGAATTATAAAATATCTGAAAAAAAAACTAGAAATGCATTTTCTTTATTATCTAGACTCCATATAACCTGCCCTGAAGAATCTTGAGGGCCAAAATTCTGCCTGCAAGTAGCCTTTAACTGTAAACACATTTTAGAATGGCTGATTGAAGCTGAAATACTTACTGAAAACAGTACCATGGTTTTAGTAACTAACTGAAGAAGAATTATTGGCACAAAAATAATGGCCTATGATGATGTTTTCATCTTCCTCAGTTCCACTTCCCAGATGCTTAGCTGCCTAAGAAACTTCATTTAAGATTCTATGTTAACAAATATTTTACGCTAGCATGAGATTTCAGTTAAATTCCATGTGAAATTTTTTAAAAGGTTACTGAAACAAGTGAGAAAACCTATGGGATCCATAAAGTGATAAAGAAGCTAATTTTGTTTGTTTGTTTGGGTTATTTTGTCATGCTCTAGAAGAGAGACCTAAAATCAATATTCCTTTACTTCAATGGAAAAGGCAAACTATGAAAGTCACTTGCATGCCACATTTCACAAAATGCTTTCGTCCCACTACATGGAAAACATTGCTGGCACGATAGGTGTGTAATGATTATAATCTTCTGACCTCTGAAAAAAATGTTACTGAAATTGGTTAGGCTTAGGTACTTCACCTATGGCAGGAATTTGACAGGAATTTAGCAGGAATTGTTTCTTTTGGATTATTTTAAAGGAAGAACATTCAAGGACTATTGAAAACAGCAGGGTTTGGGACGGGTTGTATGTGTTTTTTTTCACAGCCTTGTTTGCTTTAGCACTTCTGCACAACTCAATTTTATCTTGAGCAGATGATCATATGAAACAACACTAAGAGGAACTTCTTTATTAAACCGCTACAAGCAATGGACAGAGACTTCACACTTCTGTGAGATAAGAACTAAATGAAGGACCTGAGAGATTTTTCCAAAGTTCTGTTTTAGTCATGCTGTACAACTCCTGAGAGGAGATTTGTAGCGGACTGAGATGCTGTATTGGACTGAAATAACTAGGACTGAAACTTTTGTGAAAATTACTGTTGCAAATAAGTATTAGAAGATAAAGGTGGGAGTTGAGGACAGCATAACCTCTTGTTAAAAGACATCATATTATGCTAGAACTGATATTTTTCAGACCTGTTCAATGGGAAGACATAAACCCACTAAAAATCCACTAAGATTTATGCTGGATATGTCTCAGATACAGTCACAAGAAGAAGAATCAGAAAGAGGAATGGCTGTGAGGACAAGGTGTCAAAAAAAAAAGGTGTGATTGATTAAACCATGAATCAGGGTGTGGATATGACACTGAATCAAAAGAGTTAGCTAGGAAGGAATCATTATACCTATACTCCACTAAGACACGTGAGTAGAATAAAGAAGACAAAAACTAGATACTGCAAACAAATATGAAAATAATTAATTTTAATGACAAATTTTGAGGTTTTTGAGACTGAAAATATATATGTATTTTTGGTCAGTAATAAAATTTAGGATATTACCTTTTAAACTGGAGGGATAGGCTAACTTCCCTTTTTTAGGATGAAATCACCACCTCCAAGCATCTGATACATATTGCACAAAATGAGCAAACATTAGAGACTAAATTAATATAAAGTACTTTTTTAAAAAAGTTTTTCATTAAGTAGAATATTTTCCCTGACTGGAATAATTTTATGTACTCTTTTTCTGAGCAGTTTTAATAAAAGCAAATGAATATAGTAATAATCTGAGTATGTGTTAGAGCAACTTTTAAAACCAGAGATACTAACTCTGCAGCTTGGTGATCAGAGCATTGAAACGATATCTGCTGTATACCAAATGAAGAAAGTCTGTTTGACTTTCAAGCCAAAACTGAGAATACTCAGGATCTCAGTAATTCAGAGGCTGCAATTGAGATTTTGACTTTTATCATCTGTCTGATGTCATGGTTTATATGAAAAAAGGGTTGTACGTGAATCTCACATATATGTGATATAGTAGATCTCACAGTCTATAGTCATGAAGGAGGATCTCCCTCAATGGCTTTATAAGCAGTTTCAAAATCCTCTTCTGAAACCACCAAAAACATCCACAGGTTTACATATTTATCAGTTTTCTAATTTTTTTTCAGGTGAAATGTTCATTTCTGTTGGTGATCAAAATGATATTTTCCTGTAAATCAAGAATTCACTATAAACGCAGAGATGGTTAGTCTTAATACTCCATATTTTTCAAGACTGCTTTGTCCTGTCAAGGGATGGTATCACAGGACTCTCTATGGTGCTTGCACCTGAAAAAGCTGCCTTGATTCACATCTTTTTCAGCATAGGAAATGCAAGAATGCATTTTGAGTTCTCCTGCCTCTGATTCACTCCTCTAGCACATATTCAAATAAATAATTTATTAGATGGCTATGAAACAGTGCTCAAAACAGTGAGCATTTAGAAACTGGTATTTTCCTGAGACTGTCTACTTAATATTTTTACTTGAATGTGAAATGTGCACATTATGATATAATGAGTTTTTCTTTCTCTTCAATGAGCATTCAAATAGCAGAGATGAAAAATCAGTTTAGCCATTATCTATTAAATAAATTAAGTATTATTCTAAGAATTACTAACATAGCACTCAGGAATTAATTTAAAGGAAGGGTAAAATGGCATGCTGATAATACAGGACTATTGTAACCACTTTCTCCACTGCAATACCTTTAGTTTTTAAAAATCTATGAGTGAAATCTGATGCAGCAAAAACATTTCTTGTCAAATTTCAGGTACACAGCTGTTCTGGGCAAGAAAAGCAACACTGCATAGTTTTTGCATTTGCTGCTGGCAGGCGTATAATGATCAAATGTTGAAAGAAGCGATTTGAAATAGCTTTACAAATAATTTTATTATCACTATTTGAGAACATCTGAAATCACGAAAATGAAATGTCAAGTACACATATTAAAAAAAAAAAAACAAAAAAGAAAAAAAACTCCATAAAACTACAGGCTGTTAAGAAGTATTTGAAAGTCACCGTGATATGGCCTGAATTCAGATTTAAAGTGATTCACTGGAGAATACTCTGAAATACAAACTACCCCATCAGATGCTTGTTCTTTCATTCATGAGATCATTTAAGTTAGAAGGGAAATCAGATCTCTAGTCCACAGTCCTGCTCAAAGCAGAGTCATATCTGAGGTCATACCAGGTTTCCCAAAGCTTCATCCAGTTGGGACTTGAATACCTCCTTAGTACACTTGGTACCTAAAGGTACTTGGTGTGCAGCACACCTTCTACTCAGGGTTGTACTCCATGCATTTAATAATAGATATTTTAAGCTAAGCATATAGCCAAATCTAGGTCTTAACAGCACATAAAGGCACACAGAAAACTTCAGGGAATAATTCATCCAAATGTACCTTAAATATTTATCTAAAAGTAAGTTGGATTATCCTTTAGAGATACTTCATTATTTTATATTTTATATAAAAGTAGAAAAACTCATACGTATTCAAAAGTGAGACTATAAAGTTAAACTGAGAATCTGATTTTTACATGCTGTAAGTAGTTGAGGTGAATTTTACACTTTATTAATTATTCATTATTGCTTTTGAAGGTACCAACTGGCCTGTAAAGACCATCTGAAAACATCAGCATTTGAACCTCTTTCTTTTCAATATGGTGTAAGCTGTGGGCATGAATCGTCCAATCATTCAGCCTGGAAGCAGCCTAAGGAGGTCTCTAGCTCAACCTCCTTCTTTTCAGGTACAACATCAAATTCAGAACAGGAAACACTCCAGTCAGGTCCTGAAACCTCCAAGCATAAAGATTGTATAAGTTCTGTTCATTCCCCATGCTGCATGTATTAGTGTAGAGGCATTGCCCTGTATAAGTTTGGGAGCATTCCCTTTAAAGCTCTTCTGCAAGAACTTATGCTTAGGCTTGAAGTGATTCCATTTCAGTCCTGTTTTATTGTTCACTGTCACTTCTGTTCCCATCACCCTGAGCTTTTGGCCTGCCTACCCAATCTAAAACTTCCACATTTGCTTTTTGAGGAAGCTCTCCTTACCAGTTTGTCCAGCCTGTTGAAAAAGATAACATTGCACCACTTAGTCAGGTGTATCCCCCCTTTTCCAAGCAGCTGTTGGTCCTTAAGAGTCCTGTGGTTGTAGAAACTTAAACCCTACTGCAAACATCAGCTATGCAAACTATTGCTGATCCATAAGATCTCCCTAGTCTAATGCCCTTTCTTCCTCATAGGCAGGATCGAGTCAAACACTGTCTGGGCCCCCATGCTATTGGTCACTGCCCCTGGAGCCCTGTAGAGACACTTGATAATTCCCGGGTCACCCCTGTCCATATCGGTGCCTATGTAGAAGAGCAGTAGAGATTAATTGACTGGATTAGGCCTTGATCACCTCACCACAAAGTCCTGAATGCAAGCCCCCAGGAAGTAGAAAACCTCTCTAGATGACAAATCTGGTCAGCAGATGAGGGCTTCTGTCCCCTGCATAATGACAGGGTCCTGTGTGGTCCTCTTTGTGGTCCTGAGTTTGACAATACTCCCAGGTCTTCATCAGCTACAAGGGTGGTGAACCTAGTCTGTAACTGCAAGATATCATGTAGGGCAGGGTGAAACAATGATGGAACAATCCTGCCAAGCTTCCTCTGTTAATCAAACACACATGGTTGTTTTGCAGAGAATAATAGACGACCTTTTGTAACTGAGAGAAGGGAAAGAGAATAAAAGAGACATTAATAGCTACTTTGGCTTGGATTTTGAACATGTTTTCTAGGACAGATGTTACAATTAAAACTAAAGTATATGGACAAATCTGTCAGTGCATCAAACAATGGAGGAAAAAGCAACCAGCAATTACCTGCCAGCTAACTGAAAACAATAGTCTGCCAGACACATAGAACTGTATTTGATGTTAATGATCCATTTGCAGATCATGCCACTGCTTGATTTATGGCATATTGAGAAAAAAAATAAAATGCTACAATGCATGTTACCTTGTTGGTTACAGCCAGAATGAAGCAGAGATGTGCTGTCCTCAGTGATAACCATAGATGCTATATTTCCTTGGTGGTTATACAACAAAATCATCTTTCATGCAGCTTTACAGACAAAGGTCATGGAAAATTCTAAAATTCATATTGAAAGGCAGAAGTTTCAGCTATCTAAATACTAGAGGGTGATTACATAGCTTCATTCCTCCATGACTGTTTCACCATCCTCCCTCTTTACTTTTAATGAAATGACATGCTGAACTGTACTATGTTAGGTTACTGTACTGTTCTGGTACAACTGCATCAGGTTTGTTTCAGTATTTCTCCTTAGCAGGATATAGGTTGATAAGAAATTCCTACTCTCAAGTAACAAGAACAGTTGGGTTATTTTTAACTTTCTGAAAAGGCTGAGCAAAGTCAGCACTGAAGTGGTTGTGCATCCCTTCCAATTTTTATATAACAGTAAGAGGACATGAATCAGATAAAAACTGATCTTACAGCTAAAGTCAGTGAGTACTCCAATTGCCAGTGGTAGCTGTCCCAAACGCAAATAGGGTTTGACTGAATAACTCTCCCCTCCCTTTCTCTGTATGCGTTATATATTTGCATGAAGAAAAAAAGCACTCAACTCTAGCAGCAGCATTGCAACTCACAAACTTGTAGCTAAGCCCCATCAAGGCTTTCTCAGCAATTGGACAGAGTTTTGAGAGGCTTGTACTGTTCAGTAAGACACCCTTCTGCTGCCAACTTTTTCTTTGTTCAATTGACAAATGTGCATGGTAACTTAGGATACTTATTAAATGCAGTCTACACAGAAATATTTATTGGAAAGTGAATGATATATGCTGAAGTTATCCATAAGTATGTATACTACTATAAACTGCACTGATGTAGCCCCACCTCGAGTACTGTGTGCAGTTTTAGGTCCCTCAGTATAAAGACATAAAATCATGTGTCCAGAGGAGGGCAACTGAGATGGTGAAAGGCCTTGAGGGCAAGACTTAAGAGAAGCAGCTGAGGTCACTTAGTCTGTTCAGCCTGGAGAATAGAAGGCTGAGGGGTGACCTCATCACTTTCTACGCCTTCTTCATGGTGGGGAGTAGAAAGGAAAACGCTGATCTCCTGTCACTTGTGACCAGAGACAAGATGCAAGGAAGTGAAATCAAGCTGTGTTGGGGGTGGGAGCAGGGGGGAAAGTTCAGATTGGTCATTAGGAAAAGTTTATTCACTGGGAGGGTGGTCAGTCACTGGAACAGGTTCCCCATGAAAGTGGTCATAGCACCAAGCCTGTCAGAGTTCAAGGAACATCTGTTTAACACTCTTAGACATACAGTTTTAGGTAGTCCTGCACAAAGCAGCGAGATGGATTCAATGGCCCTACTTAGATGATGGCAATCCTAACAGTGAATAAATACAGAGGTTGATTTTTGTATCAGATATGATATTGCAAATGTGTTTCTTTTGCCTTCTACCTTTTCTATCTGATATCAACAATACAGTGTGAAAAATCTTATACTTTATGCAACATGTTGTGACTTCTGAGTTTGGTGAGGAGCTTCCAGTTCTTAAAGGGGTAAGAAAGAGCAAAATCATATATTAGCATGTGTTTACCAGTACAGTTTTTTTTTTATGGGATTGTTTCTTATAACTATTTGTAGCTTTTCATAAGTGAAGGTTTCAAAACTCACTATACTTGCGACCTTAAGTGTCAATTACTAGTAATTTAATGTAGACCTGTAACTTAGTAGTAATAGTAGGTTCTGTTGATTTCTGTATTTGATTATGATTTCAAATTCCAATTTGATGTTAACTTTTAATAACTGGGAACTTGAGAGGCTTTTATTTCATATACTTGAGAGTTTTGCACATTTTTATTCTAAAGTAAAATAACATTCCTCCTTTTCTATTTTATTACTGTGTTTTAAGATGAATTCTACTTCTCTTATTTGATCTATTTATGTATCTGGTTTTGCTTTGAACTACACTGCCTCGAGTACATTGCTAATATCGTTGCATGCCACTGAATCATGATTTTTAGGAATATAATATGTTCATAACTGTTTAGCCTAGTGGTTAAGATCTCAATTTACCAGCGGGAAGAGGTCAGGCTAAATTATACACTTTCCTAAATTTTGGACCTCAAAAAATATTTGTAAGATTTTATGTGACATCTTTTCCTCACAGGGAGGCAAAGTGAATGATCTAGTTAGACCTTTATATTCTTATTTTCTGTATTTATTTTCTGGAATGAACAAGACTTTCTCATTTACTAATGCCTTAAGACATATTTATTCAACTGTACCTCTAATTGTATATGGTTAAATAAATTTCTAAAAAATAAAGGGGGAAAAAATATTCCCTTTTTTCAAGATACATAAAAAAATGTACATTAAGTTTCCTATCTAATGTTAATGACAACTGCCTTCCCCTTAATTCGTTTCTAAGAGTTTAATGTGAACATGAGCCGGCAGTGTGCACTCGCAGCCCAGAAAGCCAACCATATCCTGGGCTGCATCAAAAGGAGCGTGACCAGCAGGTCGAAGGAGGTGATCCTGCCCCTCTACTCTGCTCTCGTGAGACCTCACCTGGAGTATTGTGTGCAGTTCTGGTGTCCTCAACATAAGAAGAACATGGAACTGTTGGAACAAGTGCAGAGGAGGGCCACGAGGATGATCAGGGGACTGGAGCACCTCCCGTATGAGGATAGGCTGAGAAAGTTGGATCTGTTCAGCCTGGAGAAGCGAAGGCTGCATGGGGACCTAATAGCAGCCTTCCAGTATCCTAAGAGTGGCTATGAGGATGCTGGGGATGGACTCATCATTAGGGACTGTAGTGACAGGACAAGGGGTAACGGGTTAAAACTTAAACAGGGGAAGTTTAGATTGGATATAAGGAGGAAATTCTTTCCTGTTAGGGTGGTGAGACACTGGAATGAGTTGCCCAGTGATGTTGTGAATGCTCCATCCCTGGCATTGTTCAAGGCCAGGTTGGACAGAGCCTTGGGTGACATGGTTTAGTGTGAGGTGTCCCTGCCCATGGCAGGGGGATTGGAACTAGATGATTTTGAGGTCCTTTCCAACCCTAACTATTCTATGATTCTATGAATGTAGAGCTTATTAGTATATTCATTTCCTTGGGAGTTGCTGGCCAGTAGAACTTTATCATCTGAAACACCAAAAGACACAACTAAATGCCCCCCCCCCAATTATTTAAAAAAAAAAAAAAAAAGGCCCCAAATTAATCCTCTTCTGCTGGAAACAATAATGTTTTTCTACCAAGACTAACCCCACAGCTGGCTGTCACTTGAACATTATTGTGGTTTTTTGTCTCCAGTAGGACTGCTCAGTTACCTGTTATAGTGGAGACTGGTACTGTTTCTATATTTGACTATATGGGTACCTGGCTGCAGAATATTTTCTGTTCATAAAAGGTCTGGACCCTGGCTAGCAAACAAGCGAAAAGACAGGATACCTAGGAATAAGCCACAACTCAGATTGTGTAACAGAGCAGCAGTACACATGATGCTGCATCTGTAGAATTCAATATTATTTCTATTTTCTTTCAGAGATACCCTAAAAATTCACTAGTAATATTTGAATTAGTGCAGACACATAAGTGGTTTAAAGAATGACCTTTTGTGGAATACTAAAGAGAATTGTGTTTCTAATCTTTCTATGTGCTACAAATAAAAACAGAACCAAGCAATGTAAATAGAAGAAAGTTAAATCAGACAAAAGCAAACCATGTTTTATATCAGTTGATTCATGCTCACTCCTTAAGTGAATTCTGTAAGACACCACAAAAAACTTCATTTTATTATTTACAGAACTGAAGAAGTTGTATTACCTGATCCAGTCCCCAGTGGCATCGTGGCAGTACTGTCAGCTGCTTTCACTATTGTGTTTCATTCATTTCTGTGTCTCTCATGGATGGTGTTTTTCTGTATCTCAGTCCTTCCTTATCTGCTTGCTGTGTCAGCTAATGCTATGTCAGACTATTCAGTCAAATTGAGAACATATTCTGTGATGAACCAGCATATAAATTTACTGTTGCTTAAAGATGTTCTTTAGAACTCTGCATTCACTATTTTCGCTTTGTTTTCTTTAATTCGATTAAACAAAACTGGTCTCTATCATTTAAATCAAAGTTGTTATTCAGAACTGGTATAATATAATTATATTAATGATATTATAATTATATTAATGATATTATATTGATATATATAAATATATATCAAATATTGAGCTGCACCTGCCAAAAAAAAAATGCAGAGAATTTTGTCCACAAGATTAAATAAGAACCTACAATACATATGTCTAATACCCTGAGTATGGGTACTAAAAGAAATAATTCTGGTAAGAAGCAGTTTTATATTAGAAGATGTACTTGAAGGAAACATTACCATGGAAGGCACAACTAAGAGCTATGTCTACTCATTTTATTAAGGATTGGATTATTTATGTATTAATGATTTCTATTATTTTATGATTTGCATACATTCACTTCTATGCAAATAAAATCTAAAAACCTCTTTTGAAATCAGTAAAACATTGGGGAACCCATGATATTTCTAATGAAACATCTGAGAATATGTAAAAAAAAATATATATTTCGCCTAAAAATTTATGATTATCTTTGTTCCCAGTGACACCTTTTCCTGTGGAAGGAGTATTCTATTATACTGGGTATGGGTTTAAGGCCACATTATGGTTCAGTATATGAAAACAGATCAGCTTATGGAACTCAGATAATTATGCAATAACAAAATATCTAGAAATATTATCTAAAGAACAAATGGTAGGCAGAAGAAAATATTCCAAATACAAGTGTTCTTTGTTCTTTGTCTCTAACCTACATTAACCTATGCGTAGCCTGTGTTACATGTATCAGCGTCTCCGAAAGGAAATTCTTAAGAGACTTCATCAGACTGAGGCTTTCACTGGGAAATAAAAAATACCATTTCTATTATTCTTAATGGCTACTAGTTGAAATATTATTGTACAGTTAGCTGAAATTTAACAGTTCTATGAGATTCAGTAGGTTATAAATACCATAAATCATTTTAATAATAGTTCACTTGTTCCTTTGTTAGGTATTTGCACACAAGTGTGGAAGCATTAAATAGCAAATAAATGTAGAGATGTTTGTATTTACATTCTCTTTCACCAAATAGTATTTTAAATAATTTACATCAGCAGTAACACCCCTATTGAGTATATATTACTTTTTGAAGAATGATAGTTAAAGAACTGTTGGACAGTAGCAAGCTGTTTGCTGAAAATTTAGGGCACTTAGGTCTATAGTTTTTTACCCTTAAAATAATAATTTTTTACAGTTCTTAATAGCTGAATGGAAATGGTGGTTCACCATGTGTAGAAAATGCTGCCTAATGAAACACTGAGTCTAAAATAAGCATAGAAAATATAGAATTATCTGTTGGATATCCCATGAGTGGCCAGTGCTTGGCAATTACAGACTTTCTGAGCCAAAAATTATATTTAGATTATTGTGTTTAGCAGATAATGAGTGTTCTTTTACGTTTTTCGTTTCTAGAACATTCTGTGGTAATGAGCTCTTCCATTTCATTTCTACTGTGTTTTATCTTGGTGTCTGTATTAAACCCTATCCAAAGACAACAAAAACTTTGCCATGCACTTCAGGAGCAGACTTGGAAAAAAAAATCTGTAAGATGGATACTTTTTTGATCAACTGGAAAACAAAAATTATAAGTTATAAAGCAATACAATGTAGATATATTTTTTCTCCCCCCACCAAGAAAAATAAAATTATTATTGATAAAAGTACCAGTAAAAAGATGACATGCTGGATTTTACTCTTTATGATCTTTCAACTGAAATAAACTACAGAGAGGAGGATAGAGTCATTGGTTAGTCCTTTTAAGCTCAGAAAATTTTTAGAATGAAAAGAAAGTACACGTAAAAACACCTTGCTACCTCATAGGAAAAACACAGAACTAAGAAATTACTGTCATACAGACTTTTAACATCTGTTCTACTCCTTTAAAGAAAGATAACTGAGAATTTAAAGTTTTGGGATTATTCACATCTATATTATTCACATCTATATTATTCACATGCAAAGGTGTTTTACACATCTCATCATAATAAAGTGTTTCCTTTACAAATATGTATTAACACTTACATTATACAAAGAACTGTGATTTTTCTCGTCATTTAACCAAGAGAAGTTAAATCTTTCACATCTTAAGCACCATTATAATTTGGGTAATGCTTTCTTTAAGAAATTGGTGTTTTTCCTATCTGAAACATTTTTGATAATAAACATATATACAACAGTGAAACTTAGTTGCTATCATAGATTATCTGAAGTGGAATTTCAGTTTTGGTGAGAATTGCCTTTGGGTAGCATAGATACCATGGAAGGATGAGTATACTTTGTAGAGAAGAATAGGAAGGAAAGCACAGTATGATTCTTGGAAATGTCAGATTGTTCTTGTCTGTCTCAGTGAGGTGGTGCTGAATATTTTAATTGACTCTATCGTGAAGAGAGAAATTTTATATGTTTGTAAGGTTCCAATCAGTTCTTTGAATGTCAACAACTGAAAAATGCAAACATTTCTGCGTATTCCTGTACTGCATTTAAACGGAAAGATCCTTAGAAAGAGCAAAATGACATTTTGATAAACATTTAAAGAAAATATATGAGTTGTTGTAGGTGAACTTCTAATTATTTTTCTCCTCATTTGAATGATTCAAAGATATCTTGCACAGTAGCAAGCAGAGTAAATTAACCTTAACAAATGCAATTGAGAGATACTGGGAGAGGCAGACAGTAGTTGAGGTAGGGAGGAAGAAAAATAGTAATTATTCAATGAGAATATGTGCCTCCTAAAATTAGAGTATTGCTTTCAGCCTGGACCTTCTGTACTCAGCCTTCTTTAATAGTTATTATTAAAGGTTATTATTTGCTTTTCTAAATGTTTTTTCTCTAAAGTAGTGTTTGTTCCAAATACTGTAAGTAATATTCAGATATCAAATAGGCTGGTGGCTATATGACAGAAATAACCACTGGGTTTCTTATGTGCTTTCAGCTTTATAACCCAAATCTTGAACTATAAAACAAAGAAGCAAGGGGTACATCTGAACATATTAATTGTATGGGATATGTCACCCTTAAATAGTTTACTAAATTCCTCTATTATCTGATGTTGGGTTTTTTTGTTAAATATGATGTTACATTGGAGAAATTACGGCATTTGATTTAATTTCTTGATACTTCAGAGACTGGAATAGGCTCAAAAGGAAGGAAAAATACATTTTCAGGTATTCTTTATTGTTATGCTTTTCCTTTGCTTATGGACATGAGGTAGCAAAAGCAACATAGATTTGTAGGGGTAAGAGAAATAGAACATAAGCAAGTTTACTACTCAATGATACCTGTTCAAAACATATTTGGGAAAAACATAGGGTTTTTTTGGATAAAGTTTTACTTTAAAGCACTTTACAACCATTCAAGGTATTTGACTGCATACATAATGTTTTAGATCCAACTACAGAAAAAAAAAATATATAGGAAGCTTCATTACTTATGAAGTCTAAATACCATCTATATTTCAATTTTGCTGAAGATATTCAATGGAGCAAGCAGAAGTCTGCAGAGTACTTGACAATATTTATCTTCTAGATTTTTCTTGTATTGTACTGCCTGCCTTTTCTTATACTGTTTATAATTCTGAGTATTCACTGTGTGGCCAGCATCACAATAATGTAAGTATTTACAAAATACTTCACAACCCTACCAAAGTAGATGTTTGGTACAGTGTAGGATCACCACCCTATTAAATTGGCCCATTTTAAGTGACGTTTATTTGGCAGGAAATGCCTTCCAATCAAATTAAGAAAAAGAGAAGCCAGAAACAGCACTGTTTCTATAGTGCAACAACCTCACATTGGAATAATAATAATAATAAAACTAAAAATGACAAGCTGCTTAATGCAGTACATTTGTACTTACTCCATCGCAGAGGATATTTGTGCTAATATCAGTACTATGGTTACTTGGAGTGAGAAGCTATTTGTTGTTACTTAATCCTTTCCAACCTACTGAAAGAAGTAGTAATATGCTCCTAAGGCTACATCTCATGTATACTTTGTCATCCCTATAGCAATATGCAGGGAAAAATCTTCAGCTATTTTAAGTGACTGCAGGTCCACTTCAGATAATTAGTGAAATTGATGTGACAGGATTGTTAGAGTAATGTTAAAAGCATTTAACTTGCCACAGCAGTAGGCATGTACCTTGCTTGTCATTTCAACTTGAAATAACACAATTTGATGTCATCACTATTGCATCATAAACGCATGATGCTGTACTGGTTTTGAGATTTTTTTTGTTTGTTTGTTTTATTTCTGTTTTCCTTTCCAGCAGAAATTTGATGTCTTGACTGGATTTCAGCATATAAAACAAGTTCCGGTATGCTCTATTAATGATCATGCAATGAATTAAGTCAGTAGTCATTACAGAGTATTATCACCAGTGTGAAATTTTCGTTATTTCATTCAATGGATCAAATCCTTTTCTTCAAAAATAGTAATATATATGGGTATTACTTCCAATTCTATATAATTTTTTACATATTAGAGAAACCACTATGGTTTGTAAATCAAGTACAAAGTATTGTTATAATAGGACATCTATACTCCATCCGCAGCACAGTGGGAAGTATTGACATAGTGAAAGATAGGACTACACCATAAACTATTTTTTCTTGGACTTTATTTTCACTGTCTTTGACAAATAATTTGAGTCTTAGCTATTTGGTATAGAATATATACATTGCCTGATTTTTCCCATTGTTAATGCCAGCAGTCACCTTGTAGGGCTGTTCAATACATTGCATCACTGAGACTTTGCTGTGCAGAATATTTCCAGACATTCTCTTTTCATGTCAGTGTTAACAGAGCTTTACAGAGTTAAGTCAGGATAGTGAAAGAGATACCTTTTGCTAGTCCTTCATAAGGAATAATAAATGGAGTACTCATTAGATTCAGCCACAATCCCAAAAGTCATTGTCTCTATTTCACATTTTTTTATTCTTCCTGTGAAAAATAAAACTGGTTTAGCCCATGAAACAGTGTCATTAGATTAGCTGTTTCTTGATTAATGAAACTTACATTAATGAATAGGAAGTTCTTTCTTGTGCCAAATACATAAAAGAGATTTAAGTTTACCATTTTATGACTGCTACAGTGCCAAGAACATTCTTTCTGTACAAAAACGTACACAATAGCATGATTGTGCATTGTCTCTCCTTGGCGTATTCATTAATATCTCATCCTGCACAATGTCATAGTAATAACATATTTTTATCAGCTCTAACCAAATTAGCTTTTGCCTAGGAATAAAAGTAAAAGGTTGGCCGTTCATGGGAAAGGGCTTTGTCTTCTTATTCTGAGACAGGCAATTGCTAGTGACTTGGGACTTTGCTGATATCCTTGGTATGATTTGAAGACATCCAACTACAGAATGCTCTGACTTTCAATACTATATAAGGAAGCAAACAAAGGATCAAGTCTTGACTGAATAAGAACTTATTATTAACGTGGATTTTAATGCATTTCTGAAAAGCGTATTAATATCAAAGTCAACAAATATTGATAACTTCTGATATAATTACATGTGATATCATCTTTATCTAGGTAAAAACTTGATTTAGAGGTAATTTTATTTTTAAAGATGTTTTATGAGATTTATCTGATCTTATTTTCCTACTTTTAAGTTATCTCTTGGCCAATACATGAATCTCATTATTACAGAACATTTTACATTATAAAATGTCAAGCAATATTTTTCTTTTGTCTTTTTCAGAATTATTGTTATTATTATTATTTTGGAAAGGGACTTTCAATTTAAGCAAACTGATTTTAAAAATTACCCTAATTCACACATTCTGTCATCATAAAGCTGCTCTTATTCCTGATACCCTTGATTAAATCTATGAATATCTTTGCAGAAATGTTTGGTATTGAGAATAACATAAAGCTCTACTCAGGTTTCCAAAAATAGATTTTTACAAAACAGTCTATGGTAGATATTTAAGGCAGGTTTCCTAACTTGTTTCCCAATATGATCTCAAATATATCTATCAAAAAGAGGGAAATAATAGATTTACCTTCAGTAAAACCACATTTTTTAATAAGCCACGCAACCTTTACTCCATAATAGTATTGTCAAAACTGAATGACTTTTTTCTGGAATTTGAAAGTCTTTCACTGACACATGAAAGACTTGAAAAGCATACTAATAAAACTTAATTGTATTGTAAATGATGAAAGTTATGCCATCTCCCTTGTTAATTAGCAATCCACCTTGAGTTCATCTACTTTGCTCTGCTGAGATAAAGGAAACCACTCGCCCAACGCTCTGAATGCCTGAAGGCTTGTTGAAAGAGCTACATGCCTTGCTCTGACACAAACACAGTGATATGCCTGATCTCTTGGACACTGGAGCCATTCAGCTGGCATCTCCTAACAAATTGTGCAGACTGTACTTGACAACAATAATTATACTAAGTTACCCTTCATCTCTTAGTTAAAACATCTACAACTACTCTGATTATTTACTTCCTCACAGCTTCAAATATTTAATATTTCCATCCTAATGACACAGATATTTTCCTCAGCAAAAGGCACAAATTAGTTGTGTTGTGTTGAAAGCTCATGTTGCTCAGTATATATTTTATGTATGTAGGCTGCATTGTACACAGTGTTATTTGTCACAGGGTGTCACAAAGGGTACAGCTTATGAGACAAAGCAAACTAAATTTGTTAGTACTGAATCCTTGAAAGAGCATCAAGTATAAAGAGTTCAGCAACTAAGAATGCAGTTAAGAAATTAGCATTTAATATCCAAGAGTGTTTTGTGGTAACTGTGGCCTATCCCTGGATAAAATACAGCCTATAATTTCTACTGTATAAGGAATAAATTCTGCCAATAAGAAGGTTCATAATATATTTTGGGGAAGAAAAAAATAAAAATAAAAAAGAGTAAATATACAAAAAAAAGTAGTCATGTTGAATGTCATTTTTTCCATCATGAAAACAAAATTAAGTCTGCACTTGTAAAATCCATAGGATAAATTTGACTGCAAGACAGCAAAGAAAAAGTTCAACTAGTTTAAATTACTAATCTGGGTACCAGAAGTAGCATTTCTGTAAAATACAGTCTTAGCTGGACCAATAATAAGCAGATGGCAAGTGAGCACAGTTAATCAGGCAATGTTACCTACCCTGTGCTCCAAACTTCTCAGGGGTCCTGGTCCAGATAGACTCAACTCAGGGGTGGCCAGTCTCCAGACAAACTGCAGGACATGCGAGAGTTATGGTTTCCCTAGTTATTATTTACAGATCCGCCTCAGTGTAACCACTAGCTCCCCAGGACTCTGGGGTAAAGAATGATAAACCAGTAACTGTGGACAGTCTGTGACAAAAAGCCCCAATTTTATAATACTTGAGGTCTCTCTCTCTTCCTGTATCTGGCTATGCAATTTCTTTTCTGAGACTACCAGTGGTATTACAAAACTATGTATAATAGAGGATGAGGACCAGAAAACATCCTTTTGGTGCATTTATTTGTCACATTTACATTTGGCTCCCTGGTATCTGTGTAGATTAAAAATTAGAGACTGTAGAGACTTTGAGGAGAAAAGCTTTTGTGTACCTTATTGTTGTTATGCAGTAAACAAACTATCCATTTGGTGTGATTTGAATCTAATGCAACTGTAGATTTAATCATGCTGAATATGAAGAGCCACTTCAGTCACAGTACGAACATCTGAATCACTCCCTTATGCTCACAGGCACTGTTGCAAGTGAACTGGCATTAGCAAACACAATACTGGTACAATTGGAGTAATCAAAATTCTGATTATATATATTACAGATTTACTATATCAATTAGCAAAGCTATAATAAGCAAATAAAATCCACCATCTAACAACTGGGGTAAGTTGATGTTGGCTGGATGCCAAGTGCCCACCAAGCCACTTTATCACTCCCCTTTCCATGGGTCAAGATAAAAACAATTTAGCAAATAACAGGAAAAAAACACCACCAACAACAAAAAACAACAAAAAGCCACGTGCAGAAGCAAAGGAAAACAAAAGATTTTATTCTCTACTTCCCATCAGAAGACAATGTCCAGCCACTTCCCAGGAAGAAGCAGGGCTTCAATATGCACAGTACGTATAGAAGTAGATCCAGAAGACAAGCATTATATTAATGAATCATAGAATAGTTAGGGTTGGAAAGGACCTTAAGATCATCTATTTCCAACGCCCCTGCCATGGGCAGGGACAACTCATACTAAACCATGTTACCCAAGGCTCTATCTAACCTGGCCTTGCACACTGCCAGGCATGGAGCATTCACAACCTCTCTGGGCAACCCATTCCAGTGCCTTACCACCCTAACAGGAAAGAATTTCTTCCTTATATCCAATCTAAACTTCCCCTGTTTAAGTTTGAACCCGTTACCCTCTGTCCTATCACTACAGTCCCTAATGAAGAGTCCCTCCCCAGCATCCCTGTAGTCCCACTTCAGATACTAGAAGGCTGCTATGAGGTCTCCACGCAGCCTTCTCTTCTCCAGGGTGAACAGCCCCAACTTCCTCAGCCTGTCTTCATACGGGAGGTGCTCCAGTCCCCTGATCATCCTCGTGGCCCTCCTCTGGACTTGTTCCAGCAGTTCCATGTCCTTTTTATGTTGAGGACACCAGAACTGCACACAATACTCCAGGTGAGGTCTCACAAGAGCAGAGTAGAGGGGCAGGATCACCTCCTTCGACCTGCTGGTCACGCTCCTGATGCAGCCCAGGTTACGGTTGGTTTCTGGGCTGCGAGCGCACACTGCCGGCTCATGTTCATTTTCTCATCAACAAACACCCCTGAGTCCTTTGCCACAGGGCTGCTCTGTCTCTTGTCTGCCCAACCTGTAGCTGTGCATGGGATTGCTCCAACCCAGGTGTAGAATGCCAACTTCCTTCACTCCCCCTTCTTTTCTCTTAGCTTTTATTGCTGAGCAGATATCATATGGCATGGAATATCCCTTTCATAACTTTGGGTCAGCTGTCCTGGCTGTGTCCCTTCCCAATGTATTTTCTACCCTTCAGTTTACTGGTAAGGGGGAAATGTTGGTGAGACAGCCTTAGTGCCCTGCCAGCGCTGGGTAGCCATAGCCAAAACACTGGTGTGTTACCAACACCTTCCTAGCTACCAATACAAAGCACAGCACTATGAAGGCTGTGGGGAAAATTAACTCCGTATCAGCCAGATTCATTACATAACTTATTACAGAAAGATTATAATAATAGATTTCTCTCCTCACATAGTAAAAAAAATAAAAAAATAATACCCCCCCAAACCAAACCAAACCAAACAAATAAAAGAAAGCCCCTTTTTAAATAGACCAGAAGATATTCAGTTAACGTGGAAATGCTTTCACTTACCCTCTGCTGCCCTCACAATCTATGAATATAGAACAACAATAATCTATAGATTCCGTTTAAAGTACACACTTCAGATGACTTTTATTTCACTTCAGTTGGGGATGTTATTAAAATACAATGCTGATGCAGTGCAGATTTAAGTAGATGTCTGATTCATTTTTGAGATAACTTGTGCCAAGTGTATATCCACACATATGAAATGAAATGGGATTTATTGAAAGATACAAATGATATCTTGAAGGCTAGCTAAAGCCAAGCAACTCAGAAATAAGGTGAAAATTCTATCCTTATTGGCTGTTGTACCTAGTTATTGTGTTTATTATGGTATCTGAGAAGACCCTGCTGCTCTGAGAGCCCCAGTGCAGCTCTGTAACAAACCAAGATATAATGCTTTGGATTGAAATTAATGTTGCATTCCTTCATAAGTTTATATTTGAATCTTTTATTTTCAGGTAAGAATAGTATTCTCAACCAACATAAGCCTGTGGGATCCGATAGGATGGATACCAAGCTGTTGAGATAGCTGATGTCATTGTGGAGTTGTAGAGACCAGTAACAAGTAAAAGGTCCCCAGTAACAGGTAAAAGAAAATCTTGTGCCTGTCTTCAAAAAAAGGGTAAGAAGGATGAATAAGGATATAAGAGAATGGTTAGCCGAACTTGAGTCTCTAGAGAATTCCAGTCCTGGCATTCTAGTCACATAAATGAGATGCAGGTTACTGGAACCAGCCAGCATGGATTTATCAAAAGTAAGATCACAGAGCTATGGTAAAACAATTAAATCCATGAATGAACAGAGAGCAGCTGAAGTTCTTTATCTTGACTATAGTAAGGTATTTGACACCATCTCCCACAATATTCTTGTATCCAAGCAAAGATGTCTGGGTAGCTGGACTACCAGGGGGTAAAAACCTGTCTGACTTGCCAGGTACTGGTTTGTACTATAGCTGGAAAACAGTTAACAAAGGAATTTCCCAGGGGTTCCTCCTGGTAACTGTCCCATTTAATAACTCTAGAGAGTGATCTGGAAGAGGAGACGAAAATGTACCCTCATCAAATGTGATAATTACACCAAACATGGAAGAGCAACGCCAGTTGACATGCTCAGGAAGGGAGCTGCATTCAGAAGAACCTGGACAAGCTGGAAGCTCAGGTACAAAATTACCAACAGGGCATACACACAGTCCTGCCTCTATGAAGGAATAACAGTGCAGGCCAGGCATTCCATAGCTGGGGAGCAGCTCTGATGAAAAGGTTCTGGTGGTCTTAGGAGACAGTAACTTAACTGTAAGTCAGCAGTGTGTCCTGTCAATGGCAAAGGCAAATAGCATCCTCACTGGCACAAGGATCAAGGAAAATGTCTAGCTCCTTTTGACTTGGCACTGGCTAGACCACATTTGGAACAAGTCAGCCAGGCTTGGGCATCCCACTGCTAGAAAATTGTGGATGAATGGGATTCAGCTTAGCAAGGAGCCACCAAAATGGTCAGGGTTGGAGCACTTGCACTGTGAGAAGAGGCTGAGGAAGCTGAAATGTGAGACCTCATTTGGACCACTGTGTGCAGTTCTGGTGTCCTCAACATAAAAGGGACATGGAACTGTTGGAACAAGTCCAGAGGAGGGCCATGAGGATGATCAGGGGACTGGAGCACCTCCCGTATGAAGACAGGCTGAGGAAGTTGGGGCTGTTCACCCTGGAGAAGAGAAGGCTGCGTGGAGACCTCATAGCAGCCTTCCAGTATCTGAAGGGGGCCTTCAGATATATCCTTATAGGGTTGCTGGGGATGGACTCTTCATTAGGGACTGTAGTGATAGGACAGGAGGTAATGGGCTAAAACTTAAACAGGGGAAGTTTAGATTGGATATAAGGAGGAAATTCTTTCCTGTTAGGGTGGTGAGGCACTGGAATGGGTTGCCCAGGGAGGTTGTGAGTGCTCCATCCCCGGTGGTGTTCAAGGCCAGGTTGGACAGAACCTTGGGTGACATGGTTTAGTGTGAGGTGGCCCTGCCCATGGCAGGGGGGGTTGGAACTAGATGATCTTAAGGTCCTTTCCTACCCTAACTATTCTATGATTCTATGATTCTGTCCTAGAGAAAGGATGGCTTTAGGAGTACATATAGCTCCTGCAAGTGCTTAGGAGAGAAGGCAGAGTCAGGCTCTTTACTAAGGTGTACTATGGGTGTGAGGTAGCAGTTATAAAATTGAAAAGCAGAGTCCACAGCTGACATGGGGAAAAATCTTTTTTTCCCATCAGAACAGCCAATGTGTTGGTCAGGCTGCATGCAGATGTTGCACAGTCTCTACACGTGGAGGCTTTCAGGACCAGACTGGCTAAAGCCTTCTGTGTCCTGTTCCAAATTTGATGTCATACCTAGTTTCAGTAGGTGGTTGGGCTAGAGACGTCCTTAGGCCATTTCCAAGGTGAATGATTTGTTGATTCATGCCCACAGTTTGCATCATATTAAAAAGAAAAAGGTGTAAATAATGATGTTTTCAGATGGTCTTTTTAATCCCCAGTTAGTACCATCAAAAGGAATAATTGGTAATTGTGTAAGATTCACCTCACTACAGCCAGCTAAAAATTAGGTTCTCAGTTTATTTTTCAGTTTCTCCTTCTATTCAGTAGAAGGCATGGATTATCTCTAAAGGATAATCCATGCCACTTTTAGATAAAAATTCAGTGGGGATAGATTGTTCCTGTATGTACCTGAATGTTCCTGTATGCCTTAATTTCCTATAAAGAGAACAGGCTTAGCTAGCTTCATCTGTATGCTTGACTTAAAGATGTCTATTATTAAATGCAGAAATTATTACCCTAAATTTAATATATTTTGTACACTAAGTTGTATCAAAATACATGTAAGCTCTTGCCTTAATGCATTTGAATAATACAAATTATGAATGAAACACAATAAAATTAGCAAGAGTTTTTTAGTTATTCATTTGCAGAGTAAATTCCTCGGGAGAAAAAAAAAGAAGTACAAAAATATTTTTTCAGCATGAATTTACTGGTTCTGCAATTGAATACTTCTGTATTCATAATAAACAATGATATTGAGACATGTTTTCTATTTAACGAACACATACCCTTTCTATGGTTTGGGAGGAATCTGCTGTGACACTTCCTATTTTCATGTCACACATTCTGGTGTCACAGATTTAAATCTGTAGCAGCTGATAAGTACCTTGATGTTAGAAACAAAGTTGATCCCCTGTCTCAGTTATCGCTGTTCATCACCACATTCCTCAGCACTTGCAGCCTCACATCAAGACTTATCTGATCTGTGGTCTTTGGTGCAATGAGACAAACAAACTCATCTGATAGAGATTCAACCAGAAAACTGCAGTAGCAAGTTTGATCTTTAGAATAGCACAACATTTTCCTCATCCTGGAGTACAAAAAGTGCATTTGCAGCGCAGCAATCAAGATCCGTACCAAGACTAGAGTTTCAACTCCTCTAACCAATGAATATAAGGAGGAAATTCTTTCCTGTTAGGGTGGTGAGGCACTGGAATTGGTTGCCCAGGGAGGTTGTGAGTGCTCCATCCATGGCAGTGTTCAAGGCCAGGCTGGATGAAGCCTTGGGTGGGATGGTTTAGTGTGAGGTGTCCCTGCCCATGGCAGGGGGGTTGGAACTAGATGATCTTGAGGTCCTTTCCAACCCTAACTATTCTATGATTCTAATATCATCATAGTTGTGCAAACAAATAATTTTATTTCATTTGCAACTGGAAAAGTGGCATTAAAAATTGGCATCCTGGTTTGTCTAGGAGAGAATCTCAGTCTCTAGGAGAGAGTTCAGCTGTAACAGCACAGTGTCTGCTAGACCTCATCCTGCTGGATTGAAAGTCAGAATTGGCAGAGATAATCCAGTGTCTGCTAGCTGCAAACCATAATATCTTTGGGAGGTATATGCTATAGGGTATTACAGGTGTTGGAGGTGTGGGATCTTGAGGTACATTAAAGAATACTTTTATACTTAGATTGCCCAGAGTCATGAGCAAGAATATCCAAATAGTTACATGCCGCAGAAAAATTATCCACAGTTACAGACACCATGGATGTTATATATAGATTCTTCTTTGCCTGAAATAGTAATCATTATTAAACCATGCCAATTTTGCAACAGTTTTCTGCAGTACTCAACATCCTCATGAAATACAGGAATATTATCATAGATAAATATGTATCTCAACAGCCTACAAACATTTACTCTAAAAGGAAACAATTTTATTGAGTGAATGGACTTATTCCTAAGCAAATCCTGTAGCATGAGGATTACACTAATCTATCACTCTGGAAGAAGCAAAAAAAGTTTTAGAAAGGTGAAATACAAGCTAGATTAAGTGAAGTATACTTGAAAAATCTTAGAATCATAGAATAGTTAGGGTTGGAAAGGACTTTAAAGTCATCTAGTTCCAACCTTCCTGCCATGGGCAGGGACACCTCACACTAAACCATCTCACCCAAGGCTCTGTCCAACCTGGCCAGGGATGGAGCACTCACAACTTCCCTGGCCAACCCATTCCAGTGCCTCACCACCCTAACAGTAAAGAACTTCCTCCTTTTATCCAATCTAAACTTCCCCTGTTTAAGTTTTAACCCGTTACCCCTTGTCCTGTCACTACAGTCCCTAATGAAGAGTCCCTCCCCAGCATCCCTATAGGCCCCCTTCAGGTACTGGAAGGCTGCTATGAGGTCTCCACGCAGCCTTCTCTTCTCCAGACTGAACAGCCCCAACTTTCTCAGCCTATCTTCATACGGGAGGTGCTTCAGTCCACTGATCATCCTCGTGGCCCTCCTTTGAACTTGTTCCAACAGCTCCATGTTCTTTTCATGCTGAAGGCACTGGAACTGCACACAATACTCCAGGTGAGGTCTCACGAGAACAGAGTAGAGGGGCAGGATCACCTCCTTCAACCTGCATATCTTGATATGTTAATATTCAGGATTCCTTAAAGCTGACTTATAATCCAATTGTTAACAGTTAGAAGTAGTACGTTTAATTGGTAACATAACTAGGAACCTTTACAGATTTAAGTATTTAAGTCTGAAAAAGTGTGAGGTAGCGTAATTTAATCTTTATCAGTACTGGCTTCCTCCTGTATCCCAGTCAAGCAACATCAAAAGGAATGTATGCAATGGATTTCTTAAGGGTTCTTTCAATTCACAGTTTTTTTTCATGCCTTGGTTTTAAGCATTCATAGGATTCCTCTAGGCGCCTCCATTCTGGACTTCCAGCAAGTTATCTTCTCTTTTCCATTTCCTTTTCTTCACCACTCTTCAGTCTGAGTTTCCAGAATACCATATCAGCCCCTCCTCTCTCTAGCATCTAATAAGCAAACCTAGAAAGTAATGTAGTTCATCTTTCTGTTGTATGTTATCTGTTCAGTGTTTTCAAAAACTCAGACACTCAGGAGTAAAAATACAGAAAAGCAAAAACTAATGATAATATTTTTATAATAAGCTCAGCAACAGAGGTGGGAACATTATTACACCATGTCCTATAAAGTGCCTTGTTTAATTCACCGGTTAGTGAGATGAAGTAGAACAAGTGTAAAAAAAGTGTCAGTGCTCTCTTGCTCTCAGACCTGAGCTGTTGAGCCACCTGTACTATTTAAAGGCCTGATGTTCCATTTACTACTCACCAACTTTATCTTGAGTAGCTTTCCCACACATTAGAGCAGTAAGTGCCATTTGTTCTAAGGCAGGCTTAACAGATATGTATGGGAGAATTGTTTCCGTGGGGATGAAAGCTAGGCATGAGTTTGCTTTAAGCAAAGAAAGGAGGTGAGAGAAACACTGTGCATAAACCTACTAATAAAACTTCATTTATTATGAACATGATTGCAGGAACAGATAGAAGTCTGGTGCTAAACAAATACATATTAATCAACATGATTATTAACAATGTGCAGCACTTTGTATTAGGTGCTGACTGTTCATGAAGATACATATTCAAGGTAAAAATAGTTGCTAAGCAATGAATTTACAGATCATCTTTCGCCTGCAAAAGCTTCCAAAATCTTTTTTTTTTTTTCATATGAGTTACTTCACTAGTGAAGTTCTTCCAAGATAATGTGCTAAGTGCAGACCCTTCCTTTTCTACAGCTCAGCCAGCTGAGCTATTTTCGGTAAGGCAGAGTCATGTCAGCGTGGTGTTGCATTTAAACTAATTATTTTAGGTTATAAGGGTATCAAGATATACAAACCACCTCTAAAAATGTTATTTCTAGCACTGAAAGTCTAAAAGTACAAAACCCAAATGAACAAATGCCCCAGCTGAACAAGGGACCAAGAGGGTACATTAACAGATTTTTGTCTTTAACAAATACACAATAAACATAATTTTGGAAAGCAGTTTTGTTAGCCTCTACAATCAACTTTATATGAGAAGATAGAACAATAGGTACAAACAAGCACACTTATATGCAATTCAGTGTCTCCTGTTTAACAGAAATTTAGCTCAGAACATAGCAAAATCTAGTACTAGATCCAAATAGGAAGAAAGGGTATGTCTACAGTATCTTTTGTGGGCAGTTGTATATTGACACTGTACTCACAGCTAACCAGATTCTATCTCCAAACCAGAAGTTCTGCAGAGGCGGTTACCACAGCGCCTGCTTGAATTGTTTAGTCATCCTGAGAGGCAGCGTTTATTAGCCAAAGCCTCACTCTCTGCTTGTGCTTTTGGACTGGAAACTCATTCTGGACTGCAGTGAGGGTTGAATGAATGCATGATGGTCTATGAAACAAAAGGAAAGCCATCCCACCAATACCTCATGACTTGACACTGGAAACTCTAAACCTGGGGCTCCCATGGGAGGCACAAAAACAGAGAAGAAAACTCCTGCAGCATCTGAAAAAGGGTTTCTATGGAGGAATCAGGATTAAGACAGGATTATCTTAAATCATACTCTTTTTTGCCTTTCATTCTGAACAAATTACATTCTAGGAGCAACTGTTGCCTCACATTTTCTCCTGAATTGTTACTCATGTTACCTAGCACATACACTAATATTGTTACTATAACAATAATTAAGAAAGATTATCAGATTTAATATCTGAAAAAAACAAGTCCAATTATTTCAAAAACAATAATAACTGTACTTAGAGAAACAAGACCTGTCAAAAACCTGTTATATTAAATTTATGTAGGATTTTTAAGTTACTTGCAACAGCCAATTCCTTATTACTTTAAGAAGTGCTAATACATAAATATGTAAGTCAATAAGAAAGAAACTTATTTGTTAACAGCTGACAATTATTTTCTAGATGGAGAATCAAGATTCATAATGAATACAGATTTACCAAATGACTGGCTCATTCTAATAGATGCCAAATTAATATTTTATTAGTATAAGGTATAATTACACACACACAAAATGCAACACACTACAACTGGACACTTTATTTTATGAAGTCTAATTTTGTTCAGCACTGAATATAAAAGATAAACAAACATAATAAAATGAATGAATACTGTGTCAGCTTTTAAAAACAAATTCGATATACGTGATCTGACTACAGAGGAGTCAGGTGGGATGGTGCCAAATGAAAAGAGGCATTTCAGGAAAGTTAGTTTGTCCCATGTGATTTTCTTACTCCTTTAGGATTTAACTTTCAAGATTTATGGTGTACCTTATGTAGGCAGTTGTAAGTAGTGTTCAGTTTTGAAAAAAAAAAAATTCCATTTTCAAATTTCCAAACTGGATATCCGCTAAATAAAATTAAAAAAAAAAAAAAAAGAAGGACAATAATAAGTTATATTTCGAAGACTGTTGAACCTAAGAACCCCTGATTTTTATTTATTACACCACATCAGCAATATTCACCATGTTACTCTATTATGATTTATTGGTGCATATGGTGTAGAGTATGAAGTTTCTATCTGGGTTCTAATCAGTTTTAAAAGGATTAAAATGTAAAATAACCAAAGACATAGAAAATACAAATTAATCCGCCACATAAGATTCATTTTAAATGCAGTACACTCCACATTATCTATCTAAAATGCTACTTCATCTGCTTCTCACAATGCATGCCTAAATAGGTTGCAGTTGCATGTGCACTTTGAAAGTAATTCTCCCCAGGAACACACACATTTCAGGCATGAAGCTAGGAATTTATTGTTAGCAATAAATCTTATACATTTAATAAGATTTATAAATAAATCTTATTCTGATCAAAATCTAGCATACAGCTATGTTTAGCCCTATTAGAATGATATCAATAGCCCAAATACAGAAAAGCCTCAAAGGTAATACTATGCTTATAAACTGTTGAGCATAGTAAGATCTACCCTTTTTCTCTGGTGTCGTGCTTGCACTTCCAATGTCTCTCTGTTCAATGGCACCAGACTTCAAGCAGAGAGATAATGGGGTGCCAAAGTGAGTTAGCATCCCAGGATCTGTGCTGGGGAGGGTATGGTGTTCAAGGTGGGAGTGGGGACATTCATTTCTACTTATTCTCAGGGCTATTTTTCAAATGTTCTTTTCCCTGCCTGCCTCTCACTGGCTTCCAGACCAACCTGGATGTTGTACCACAGCCTCCCCCGACCCTGGGAGACATTATGTGCATTATATGTCTGCTTTGTCCAGCTTCATCCATCTGCAGCTGTTTCTCTCCAAGAGCTTTGGCTCAGGTCAAGCAATGGTCCCGTAGCCACCAGATCATTGTTCAAGCAAGCTGGTATCAGCTCAGGCCCAGGCAAGTCATCTCAAGCACTGAGCAGTGCCCTGTTACACACCTGTTGCTATTTAATTATAACGTGGCAGAAATCCTATTCATTGGGTTACACTTGACTTCAAAAACATACATAGAAACATTAAACTCTTTCTCTTCAGAGTGTTGCTATATGTGTGTCTATAAAAGTGCCCCTAAATCTACATCTTTTTCCCAATTTTTGTCATGATAAAACTTTGACTAACAGATAGAAAAACTCCATGATGAGAAAATATCAAGGCATCACAGTACAATACATCTTTAAGGAACATCAAATCAATAAATTCTGCAATCTCATTGATGTCTAATCAGTTATTTTAGAATAAATCTGACAGTCATCAAAGATTATTATAACTTTTAAAGTTTTTGGAAAATCTTTAACTGTGCTCTAAAAAAAGAGTTTCAACATTCCTTTTTTATTCTTTGCACTGTATCCTTCAGCATTAGCCTGAGGTAAACTGATGTGCACTTTTCATGATGTGCACTTTATTTGTTTTAGAGGCATGGCAGCAGAAGACACAGTATATAGCCAAAGAGTCCTGCTCAAGGAGGTACGAACAATCTTTGCAGGCCCCTAAGCATTTGGTGACAGAAAAAAAAACCCCAAAAAAATATTTTACACAGAGAAGAAAGTCAATTCCAGATAAAATACACATCTTTACATAGCTCAAAAGAGTTGGATTTCTCCCTACAGAGTTTATCTTACTGTATTTTGCTGGCACACAAGGGCACAACTTCCCAGAAACTATTTTGAAATTAAGAGAGTGAGATCGTATCTTCAGCTGTAAAATCACTAAGCATGAGAAAGTTTCTTGATTTATATTACAGATTTACATAACTTACAGAACTAGTTCTATTTGGCAAATCTTTAATTATATCCCATGCTAGTCTGGTATATGTCAAGTGCTTTGTCCACTTTATTTTTTAATAACCTAAACACACATTGATGAAAGAATTGTTTCATTTTTATCCAAGAGACATCCTGTGAAACAAACTACAGTATTTACTTTATTGCCATGTCATTATTATTCTCCCTTTCTCTTCTGCTCCTCCCACTTCTCACATTTTTTTCCTACATAATTATGCTTTAGAATGTCAATTCAGTCAGATACTTGGATTTTATAACCCATAATATTTTGGAACATTGTTCAAAAGTATTCAGGGAGATATATAAATTTTAATCTATGATTGTGGTTTTTTGTCTATTATTACAGAAAATAACAGAAAACTGTTGCACACCGTGTTTCTTCCATGGTGGAGAGTAAGTTCTTAGTTAATTATTCAGCTCTCAATTACTGTTCTCCACTATCTCCAAGTGTTTTTCCCTGGACTGTGGACTAATTGTGCCAGAAATGATGCACCAAGACTGGCTCCATACAGAGGCAATTTGGATGCAGCATGCCTTTTTAATTGAGAGAGACAAATAACTAGTATACAAGGCTTTATTTGACCTGGAAACAAGACAGCCTCCTTTCACACAGTTTAGAATCTAAAGTTCTGTGCCAAGTGAAACCAAGCTGACTTCACTAAACTTGCTCTGGTTGGTTTCCACATGGCTTTACTTAATTACAAAACTTGCAATTTCTTGGTTTTCCGCATTATGCATCCTCAATTTATTCCACACAGATTCAGTTGTGTTAGTTATCTCCAGCTCAAACTGGCTTTCGTGTGGCAAGGCTGCATCTTGCAGAGCCAGTTGGCTCTTTACACTCTGCTCCCAGAACTTCATGTTGTAGTAGGCATTATTAATTTTAAAATAATGTTATGAAAATATTCAGAACCAGTTCAGCCAGCAGTGCTCCTAAACTAGCAGTGCCTCCTCATGACCCTTTGCATAGTCTCCTGTGGAGCCAGCCACATTTCAGAAAAAGAAGGACTGAGTTAATAAAGCAAATTTGGAATTACATTGAGTTAAAAAGCAGGAGTAGGGGTACCTCCTTCTGCATATACTCAGGATGTGTGTCACTGATTTAGCCTCCATGGAGAACTAAAGCACAGCACTGTATAATTATGGTATGACTCAACAGACAAACAACCCTGGGCAAATTTCTGTTGGAATGTTTTACTGAAAATGGAAAACGTTGGAAAATGCTTTTTGTAGTTATGGCAGTCATGAGCTTCTTAAATATACCAACTATTTGAAATTTCATAGCAAAAATAGTAAAATAGAAAAGCACTGAACAGAAATTAAATTAATACAACATCATAGGTAACTATATTTTGTTTGTGGTAAACCCTGGTACCAATATAAATTTGTTTCCTGACATATTTTACTAATCTGTTGTTTAATCAGATGGTTCATCTTTTCTACTTGCCCACTGGCCTGAGGCCTGAATGGAACATGTAGCTGCCAACCAATTTCTAATTTGTTTCTAATTTCTTGTAACAATTTTGCACTAAAGAGTGAACCCCGGTCAGAAGAAATTGCCGCTGGTACTCCAAAACAAGGTATTATTGCATTTAATAATGTTTTAATCACTTGTCTTGCATTATTTCTCCTACAAGGGAATGCTTCTGGCCAGCCTGAAAAAGTATCCATTAACACCAACAAATATTGATAACCCCCTTTTCTTGGTAATTCAGAAAAATCTGTTTGCCACTGCTGTCTCAGATAACTTCCTCTCTCAATTGTCCCAATTTGATTGCTATTTTCAGTCTTAGGATTGTTCTTAAGACATAGCTGACATTGTTTTGTCACTAATTGAACTGTGGTGTATAGATTCCTTCTTACAATTTGTTCATCTAAATATTTATATAAAGAGTTGCTACCCCAATGAGTTTTATTATGTTCCTCCTGAATTAACTTCCAGAGTTGGTTATAGGGGATAACAATTAACCCGTCAGGTATCTGAACACAACCCTGTTTGTTTTCCTCTCCTTTTAGATCCTCAATCAGTTTTCTATCCTCTTTTGAATACTTAGGTTTAGATTTTTCAATTGCTAGTTTGCTGTCACGAATTAAGGATATGATTTCAGATTGTTCAGCTGCTCGTTTGACTTTGAAATTGGCCCAATTATTTCCAGTTTCCTGATCAGACTCGCCTTGTTGATGTCCTTTACAGTACATAATAGCTACTTCTTCAGGTACCTGAACAGCTTCCAGTAGCTGTAGAATTCCTGTAGCATGTTTAATCTGTTTCCCTTGCGTGTTCAAAAGTCCTTGTTCTTTCCAGATAGCACCATGTGCATGGACCACACCAAATGCGCATTTAGAATCAGTCTAAATATTTATCCTTTTATCTTTAGCCAATTCCAGGGCTCTCGTTAATGCTATTATTTCTGCCTTCTGGGCAGAGGTGTTCGCAGGTAAAGGTTTAGCTTCTATTACCTGTGAAGTGGTGGTAACGGCATATCCTGCCTTTCGTTCACCATTTTTCATGAAGCTACTACCATCAGTAAGCCAAGAATCAGCATCTTCCAGAGGTTTTTCTTTCAAGTCTAGTCAGCTCGAATATACAGTCTCTATGGTGGCCAAGCAGTCGTGTGTTAGTGGTTCTGTTGATCGTTCCTGCAAAAAGGATGCTGGATTCACAACGTTGGTGCCCACAATTTCTATATCATCCTGTTCCACAAGGGTGGCCTGGTATTTTAAAAAACGTGAAGGAGATAACCAGTGGGCTCCTTTCTGCTCCAGGACTGCTGATACCACCTGGGACACTAGCACAGTAAACTTCTGTCCCAAGGTGAATTTGCGACCCTCTTCAATATTTATGATGACTGCAGCCACGGCCCTTAGGCATCCGTGCCATCCTTTCCTCGCTTCACTCAGCTGTTTTGAAAAATATGCCACTGCCCTTCTACAGTGTTCTAGTTTTTGAGCAAGGACCCCCAAAGCTATTCCATGTTCTTCACAGGAATATAGCCTAAAAGATTTAGTCGCATCCGGAAGTCACAGAGCTGCAGTTCTCATTAGCTCTGTTTTTAAATTTCTAAAGGCCCCGTCTGCTGTATCAGTCCATTCTAAAGAGGGAGGGTTTCCTTTCAACAGTTCATATAGTGGTCTTACCAGAACACCATAATAATGGATCCAAAGTCTGCACCATCCAGTCATTCCCAGGAATGTCCGGAGCTCCTTGACAGTCGACGGTCATGGAGTCTGACAAATGGCTTCTTTCCTAGCAGCTCCAAGTTCTCTCTGTCCTCCTCTTATTTCATATCCTAGGTAGGAAACTCGGGTTTGTATTAGTTGTGCCTTTTGTTTGGATACCCGATAACCATTCAGTCACAGAAAATTCAATAATACCACCGTTTGCTGGATACATTCTTCCTTTGTTTCTGTAGCAATTAAGAGGTCATCCACATATTATAACAGAGTCCCCGTCTGAGTAGGTGGCTTCCATGATTCTAGTTCTTGTGCTAACTGATTTCCAAAAATTTCTGGACTGTTCTTAAGCTCTTTAGGTAATACCATCCAAGTTAATTGAGTTTCCCTTTCTATGTCAGGATTTTCCCATTCGAAAGCAAAATAAATTTTGGCTTTCTTTGCCCAATGGTAAGAAAAGGAAACTGTCCTTTAAATCCACGATGGCAAACCATTTCTGATTAGTATTCAATTTAGTCAATAAATCATATGAATTAGCTACTACTGGACAAATATCCTCTGCAATTTTGTTGACTGCCCTGAGATCTAGAACCAATCAGCAACTTTTCCCATCATATTTCTTTACTGTCCAGATAGGAATATTATATTGCAATTCACATTCAATTAATAACCTATATTTTAAAATTTATCAATGATTTTTTGATTCCCTATGATCTTCTAATTTTAAGAGATATTGTTTCATTCTAATAAGGCAGACCCCCCCTTTTTATTTCCACTTTAACAGGCAAAGCATTTTTCGCCTTACCTAGAATTTCAGATGCCCATACTCCCAGATATACCTGATTAAGTTCTTCCTCTATTTCAGTGAAGTCCTCCTTTTTGCTTTTCTGATGAATTAAAGATACACTCAATACTGCAATTAATTTATTGTTTTTAACAATGTGAGAATGAAGACCTTGGGCCCACTGTAGGAGAGGATCTGGTTCGAGATCATCTTAAAAATCCAAACATACACAAGTACATGGGACCTAATGAAATGCAGCTGCGGGTCCTGAAGGAGCTGGCGAATGAAGTTGCTAAGCCACTGTCCATCATATTTGAAAAATCGTGGCAGTCAGGTGAAGTTCCCAACGACTGGAAAAAGGGAAATATAACCCCCGTTTTCAAGAAGGGGACAATGGATGATCCAGGGAACTACAGACCAGTCAGTCTCACCTCTGTGCCTGGCAAAATCTTGGAGCACATTCTCCTGGAAGGCATGCTAAGGCACATGAAAAACAACAAGGTGCTTGGTGACAGCCAGCATGGCTTCACTAGGGGGAAATCCTGCCTGACCAATTTGGTGGCCTTCTATGATGGGACTACAGAATTGATGGATAAGGGTAAAGCAGTTGATGTCATCTACCTGGACTTGTGCGAAGCGTTTGACACTGTCCCAAATGACATCCTTCTCTCTAAATTGGAGAGACATCAATTTGATGGATGGACCACTCGGTGGATAAAGAACTGGCTGGACGGCCGCACACAAAGAGTTGTGGTCAATGGCTCAATGTCCGGCTGGAGACCAGTAACGAGTGGTGTCCCTCAGGGATTGGTGTTGGGACTGGTCTTGTTCAATATCTTTGTCGGTGACATGGACAGTGGGATTGAGTGCACCCTCAGCAAGTTTTCCGATGACAACAAGCTGTGTGGTCCAGTTGATACGCTGGAGGGAAGGGATGCCATCCAGAGGGACCTTGACACACTTGTGAGGTGGGCTGATGCCAACCTTATGAAGTTCAACCACGACAAGTGCAAGGTCCTACACCTGGGTAGAAGCAATGCCAGGCACAGCTACAGGTTGGGCAGAGAAGAGATTCAGAGCGGCCCTGCAGAGAAGGACTTGGAGGTGCTGGTTGATGAGAAAATGAACATGAGTCGGCTTCAGTGTGCGCTTGCAGCCCAGAAAGCCAACCGTATCCTGGGCTGCATCAAAAGGAGAGTGACCAGCAGGGCAAAGGAGGCTCTTGTGAGACCTCACCTGGACTATTGTGTGCAGTTCTGGTGTCCTCAACATAAAAAGGACATGGAACTGCTGGAACAAGTCCAGAGGAGGGCCACGAGGATGATCAGGGGGCTGGAGCACCTCCGTATGAAGACAGGCTGAGAAAGTTGGGGCTGTTCAGCATAGAGAAGAGAAGGCTGCGTGGGGACCTCACAGCAGCCTTCCAGTATCTGAAGGGGGCCTATAGGGATGCTGGGGAGGGACTCTTTGTCAGGGACTGTAGTGACAGGACAAGGGGTAATGGGTTAAAACTTAAACAGGGGAAGTTTAGATTGGATATAAGGAGGAAAATCTTTCCTGTTAGGGTGGTGAGGCACTGGAATGGGTTGCCCAGAGAGGTTGTGAGTGCTCCATCCCTGGCGGTGTTCAAGGCCAGGTTGGATGAAGCCTTGTGTGGCATGGTTTAGTGTGAGGTGTCCCTGTCCATGGCATGGGGGTTGGAACTAGATGATCTTGAGGTCCTTTCCAACCCTAACTATTCTACGATTCTATGATTCTATAAAGTGGAAAAAGTTCAATTGTTTAATCCCAGGGGTCTCACCATAATTGTTTTTAATGTTAACCTTTTCTAACAGAACTTCTATAGCAATAATCTATTTTAAAATATAACCTTTTAGATAAGAGGCAAAAGTTCATGAGTTAATTTAGCTCCTGAAGAAGGAAATGTCTTTTTAAAAGTATATTCCTTCAAAATACATCAGCAGGATTGAAATTGTTTCTGCTATTGTACTGTAAGATGAGTCTCGGTGCAAAGTCGTGTTTATACAGGTTGTATTGTCTAGTTCTGGGCCGCTTTTATCTTACATTACTACAGCACAATTCCTGGACCTTCCCACTTTTATATTCTTTTTTATTACCAGTGTTATTAACTGGTTCTTAGTGAGAGCTCTGAGCTGGAACGCATGGATGTAGTAAAGCCTTTCATATGGCTGATAAATTAGGAAACATTAAATGACAGAACCAAAGGAAGATGAGATCTGAAGCTGAGTTTGTTAAATCCAGATCTTTATAAATTAAAAACTGATTTTGATAATATTTTAATCAGCAAACATGTACTATATCTATGGTGGAAATTCTGGGCATCTCTCACTAGAGTTAAAGGTGGTATTCCAGGTGGGACATAGGGTCTGAATCCTCAAGCGAAAGTAACAAGAACTGCCTGTTTCAAAGGCACTTTCCCTGATTACTCATTTATGTTGGGGAGATTAAATGGCTAAGCCTATAGAGCAAAAACCACTGACAGAAGTAAGAGGACAGTTTTTGCCCAGTTCTAAGAATTAGTGCCACCAGTTTAAACATAGGACAGAGGAAACATTAAATAGAGGACAAAAGAGTGTCACGATTATATGTCTGCACAGCCAATATTCTCTTTCTTCAATTATTTTTGGTCAAACATTAATGAAACTCTCACAAAACACAAGCAAAAAACCATCACTGGCACAATTATCAGCTTGGCAGAAATGTAGCTGGAACTCTTAAGTACACACATGGGGCTGCACTTATAGATGAATATTGATGGGTGAAATTAAGATTCCTGCTACTAAAAAAAGAAAGCATACATTTTGAAGTTCTGCCCCCCCAAACGTTTGTATGACAAAATTGCAAACAAAAGTGTTAAGACACTACATATTAGGCATGGAGTACACTCTTTGTAGGTACCACCCATAGTGACCCAAGCAGGTACTAGGAAAAAAAAGGAAGGAAAAACAGAAGGAAAAGCTCCAGATGAAAGCAAATCTATTTCTGGTAAAGGATCAGCAAGTATTTTGTGGTAATTCTGTCATATTTAGGTTCTTGTCTTTTTCAAAGTTTAAGCCCCAGCTTTTTGTATTTCTCTTTGCTGTTGTGTGCTAGCAATATTTACAAAAGAGAATGTGTAATTTCCTTATCTAAATTTTATATAAGGAAAAGTTATATTTTTATATAATTTCCTATATAAATTTTCCTCCTTGTTTTAATACACAAAAAATGATTGCAATGTTATGAACAGATGGTCATAAAATCTGCTTTCTCTTCCATTTTTTTTGAATGATTCACCATTTTTATTCTTTCTTTTTTTCTTTTTAAAGCATTGATAACGAAATTATAACAACCACTGGAAAAAAAAACATAAAGGCTTTGACATATATCTAAAAAAGAAAAGCAGTGTAAAGATCTGCATAATTGTATGTGCTTTTGATACTTATGAACTTATATTGTAAATTCTGTAGTACGGATTAAATTTAATAAGGACCACATACAGATTTAATGTCTATTGCATTGATTCCAATGTTCACCTTCATTATAACCATCACAAATTTAGGTAAGATTAGCCATGCTGAGAAATTCTACGCAGGTTAGAAAGATTTTGTAGTACGAAGGAACAAAAATAACATGAGTTAAATATAACTCATATGTATCATGACCCATATGTAATATTCTGAAAGCTTTTTATAAGGTTCGTCATTAAATATTATAAAGGGAAAATAATAACAGTGGGTAAGAAGCAAACAGCTTTTCTGCATTGAAGGCAGACCCAGTAATCAAAGAATTCTAGTGGAAAGTATTACCTGACAGTAAGATAATGGAAAACTGAATCCAGATGGGCAAGCAGTCTACACTTTTTGTAAAATACATAAGATGGTTGAGACATTCCCAGGTGACAACCTATTAAAGGAAAACTAGGAATGGCGTTGTCTGTGGCCTTATTTCTCTGATACCATAAATTCCTAAGAGATTGTGATAAAAGGAATATTGAAAAGAGAGAATGAAAACTTGAATTCTGGAAACTTGCCAGAGGGGGATTATCTACTTTTTAAAAGTAGATAATTTAACCCAAATATAAAAGTGATCATGTATTAGCTAATTGTGGGAAACATTGATTCATATAAGATTCCAAAGAATAAACCTTGATCAATATTGAAAAATACAGTTGTGGATCTCAAGCTTAATAATAGACAAAGCCTGAGGTTATTGTCTTTTGTAAATTAAATTCTAACCTAGACATTACTATATTTAGCCATTCATCCTACAGCTAATATCTTAAAATATAAATTAGAGCTATTTAAATTGTCTTGACCTAGAGTATCCATTATTCTATGCAGCACTGTGGTAATTACTAAATAACAGCTGGAATAAAAATTCAGAAATTAGTATTAAGCACTGCTAAAAGTTATTAATACCAAAGCATCAAGCACGTGCCTCTGAAATGTTGGGAGACTTGGAAAATTTCAGTGTTCACAATGTCTCTTATCATGTGCACTTTAGTTGAATGGATCATTCATTAAAATGTACAAAATGGATCATTCATTAAAATGTACAAAAGCCAAAACAAGGGAGGGAATGGGGAAAAAAAGAAAATAAAGTATATATTTTATAAGAGTGCATTGCTTGACTTGATTTCACTGTGTAAATCCCTGTAAACATTCACCTTTTACATGAAAGAAAACAGGTCACATATTACAATGATTCACAGTGCTCCCTTCAGCTGTGCCAAAACCAACTGATTTTCAAACGAAGAACAGGGAAACTCAAATACCTCTCCTGAGTAATGGACAGCTAAAAGGGAAGAACTAGAAACACTCCATGGCTGCCACAGTGTTCAGATCTTGGAAGAAATAATCGAGCCGCAAACTATCTTTCAGATGTCTGCAAAGTCTGCCTTGCAGTCAATAATACCATTTTCCCCAAGAGCAGAAATCTTTCTTTAGAAGCAAAGTGCCCACACTGCCATGAGCAGACTGAGCAAGCAGTAAATTATATTAGAAGTAAAGCTGAGTAGCACAGGCATTTATGTATTATGCCCCTTAAGGACCTTGTTTCTCATCACAGGAGTACTGCAGACCTATTTGGTGTCATATGCTGTTTGACATGGAAAGACACAAAATGTTAGAGACAGTTCCTTGGCACTTCATCACCACAGCTGTACAAATGTACTGTGTGACAGCACACACAGCTGTGATGCTTACTGATAGCATAGTTCCTAATGCACATTTGAAAGAGATTTGTTTTACTCATGTGGTTTCATCAGGCTGTACAAAAGGTTCCAATGTTGCACCTAGAAATTTTGGTAAAAGCAGTCCCTGGAATGGCAATGTTATATTAAGTGCAAGGCAGCTGCCTTCAGCATCAGGGTTGAAGGAGACACCAAGAACAACATTTACTGTAGTAGATCAGTGGGATTCTTAATTCATGCTCACAAGAGAAACAGGCCACTCAGAAATGCAGTGGTGAGATATACTGCAAGTATAAATCTTCTGTAAACTAATGATTTCAGGGAGCTCTGGATCACCCTCATAGACCTTTTGTGGGTGTAAAATGCTTTTCTTTCAATGTTCTTTATAATTTATTTACAGAAATGTCAATGAGGAGGAAAAGATACATGTTTTCTTAGGACCACAAGGACACTTACAGTCATGATCATTGACACAGCAGAAATTTATGGATATACTTATTCACTGGTAAAAGCTGTTATGAATCATCATGTTACTTCATAAATTGGAAGCATTTTTAAGACATGACATTCATGCAGTCAGTGGGTAGTAGGCAATTTAAGAATTTCTAAATCCATTGATATCTTAGCTCTTGCATGATTAACCATAAGTTTGCAAGGCAATTTTTTTATTAAAACTTTATGAAAAGTTATCAACTACTATACCATAATTTATTTTTTTTTATATACTGCCTTTAATACATTCTAAGGGAAGGAAAATGCTCCTTTTAGATTAATATAATAGTCACCCTTGAAAATATTTTTCTTTTTTTAATGTCAATACATAATAAAAATGTCAGATTGAAGATTTCATAGACTGGAGAGATTTTTATCTGAACATTTGGGAATAAAATGCAAGTTCTTCAGCAAAATCTTTGATATGTTAGTTCTGTTGAGAGGAAAGCTCTCCTCTGGTAGAATATGACAATGTTTTCAATGAAATTGAGACTTTGCTGAGCAGAAAGAAAACAGATTTAATAGGATTATTTTAATGTTTTGAGAACTTCACTTCCATCTTGGCTTTCTTTTTTTCAAAAGAAGATAAACCCGAACAAGAATAATACAGTTGTAAAAGTCTTTCTTTGACCAAATTATGAATTTCATACCTCCCAGTGTTTATATTGGTCACACTACTGATTACACGCTCCTTCTCTTTGCTAAGCTCAGGAACATAACTACTGAAATCAACAAATTGCTGTAGAGATATGATCCCATCAGACTGAATTAGAGTGACACCATTAGTTCCAGAATAGGCAGATGACATCGATGTATTGCTACATGATGGAGCTGCCTTCGCTGAGACTGCTTGAGTCTTCCCATTAGTTCATTTTTAACAGCTCACTCCACACACACACAACATCTGGATGCCATGGCTTTTAGGCAGTGTAGAAATAAACTGAAACAAGTACCTAGAGACAAAAATATCTCAATTTATCTGCATATGATAAGTCACCTATTTACTGTATCTTTATTTAGAAGATAATAAAGAGTGCCAGCCACTGGTCATAAATTTTTTTTTTTTTTTAACGCTTTAGCTCTTCTGGATACCACAAACTGCACTCCATATAACATTACTTATCTTCAGGGACAGTTTGGTAACAAACTTAAACCAGACTTGAAGGCCGTGCAGCAGCTATGTTAAAAAGACATAGTAGGAAGCATTGATGCCTGAAATGCTTAACCACAGGTTTTTAAAAAATGCATCCTGCTGCCACTGTAGTTGGTGCTACCTTAGTGGATTTCTCTGCTGATTATTCATGCTAAGGCTGAAAAGTTACAACAGAGCAAATAATCATTATTTCCCTTATTACTAAATATGAATGCAGATTTATCTCATAAAAAAACAAACAAACAAACAAACCCAAAAACAAACAGCCACACCAAAACCAAACAAAACAGGAAAAAAACAGCTGGACAAATACCCACTGTATTCAATTTACAACCTCTTCTACAAAGGTAAATAAGGGTAAATTATGGCAGTAAGATGCAAGAAATGAACCTGGGGAAACAGCTCCAAGAGAGCCATCCTTGTCAATATGCATTTTATATCTTTGCTTAATATACTTTTTCCAAATACTACTAAAACCATTTGATTTCCATATTACACTAATCCCTAAAGAGTACCCAAACATATCAGTTTTTATTACTGCATATTATAGTTACAATGATTATATCAGTAGTATAGATTCATTTTCTACTTTTTTTTAAACATTCTCTCTCAAGTGATCCAAGTAATTTTAATTAAAAAAAAAAGTAACATCAAGTTATACAAAATTTTCTGAATTATTGTTGTTCTTGTCTTAAAACTAAGCTTTCTAGATCCTTGTTTTTCCTGCTTGTGTTCTCACAGAACTAAAAATCTGTTTATGTAAAGCAATACTGGGTGCATGATCTAGCTCTGTGCACAACCAGATTGTGTGGATACCTCTATTTGTCTGCCTCTACACAATAACCAAGAAGTATTAAAAAATCCAGCAGTCTCTAATGATGGCTACATGGTTCTAGCTAAGGATAACACATTACTTTCTCAGTGTCTATGAAACAAAATCACTTTAGCTTACAACTTACATATAGAGAAAGTTGAATTTTAATGGATAATTTTTGAACTACAAGGACTATAGGTCTAAAAGTTTCCATTTAAATATTCTACAATGGTGCGTCCCTGCAGATGTAAAAAGCACACTTCCTTTTTGACATTAATAACAATGGGGGAATAATATGAGGTGTTTGAAGTAATCATACAGATGTACTGTATTTATATCAGGAAAGTATTTGCTAAGTGAATCATACTGATAAATAAATGAACATTGCCAGGAAGTCATCACATTTTACATAGAAAAAAACAAAACTATGAGAAAGCTTTGATATACTAATGAGTCTCCAGTCTCATAGCAAAAGCTGAACACCAGATCTATACACTTAATTTTTATGACTCTGAGATTTTTCAGAGGTAAGTTGCTTTCTACAGAGAACTGACATCTGTAGTAGGAAATAAACTACCTAAGTTATTTTGTCATCATTTAAAACTCCAGACATTTCTCCCAACAAAAGAATAAAACCAAAATAATAATCTCAGTGCTATTTTTGGAACTTAAAGGGGAAAAATCCAGACTGAAATATACACTATCAGTAAATACAAAAAGTGTCATAATTCTGCAAGAAAATGCACAAGAAATCTGCCCTTTAACTCAACAATAAATGTCATGATATTTGCAGGTTGGAGAAAATAACCTCTTTGACAAGAGCTATTTGACACATTGCTAAAACATGCAGTTTTAATGTTGCTTGCAGTGCCATTTCAGTCTCAGGCCATTATTAAACTACGGACTGTGCAAGCTAAAGCACTGGCTTTCTGGGAACAGTGATTCACTCATGGCAATGATGGAACAAACAGCATGATCACACTTACCTTCAGACCAGAAGTCTCCTGGTACTAGCCTTTAAAGGCTTCATCTGTCTTTCAAAATCTTCAGTGCTGATCTTTTATCCTTACGTGACATGAAATAAATCTTTAGGAAAAATTTTGTTGGCCTCAAATAAGAAGTTTTCATGAGAAAATTGTCAGTGTTTGGAGAAAAGTTATACCTCTAGTGTGATAAAAATAATATCATCTATAACTCCTCTTACAGTTAAAACCATGGATGGAATAAACCTCTGTTCTCCTCTATTTCAATTCAAACTTATTTAAGTGTGGGGAAAAAAATATTCTCTCACACTTGCAAATGTTGTGCCTGTGTGATGCAATATTTATTAGACTTAAGTCTGAAAAGGAGTTGTTTTCAATACTTACAAAATATTTGGGTAATTATGCATGTGAGAAGTACAGAACTATTAGAATTTCAGAATGACCAAGAAGGAAAAACAAAACAAAACAAAACGTAATGTCATGCTCCTGGAACAGAACTGTACTTATATCACTCCTGAAAGATGTTTGGCCACATCTGGAGGTTCCAAGACCTCTCTCTGCATTCAAAGACCTCTGCATTCTTTCCACTGCTTCTCTGCCCTCACTGTCAGAAAAGTTTCTTCCATCTCCACAAGGTTTGCCCATTATATTCTACTGTAGTCACCAAGAAGATGCAGAATATTCCGTCTGAAGAAACTTATTACATCCTTGAAGACCATATTATCTCCTCTTCTCTCTCTCTCACACACACGTATCGTAGAATCAAAATCAAAGAATCATAGAATGGTTTGGGTTGGAAGGGCCCTTAAAGACCACCTACTTCCAAACTCCCTGTCCTTGGCAGGGACACCTTCCACTAGAGCAGGTTGTTCAAAGCACCATCCAACCTGGCCTTGAACACTGCCAGGGATGGGGCAGCCATAGCTTCTCTGGGCAACCTGTGCCAGTGTCTCACCACCCTGATAATAAAGAGTTTCTTCCTAATACTTAATCTAAATCTCCCCTCTTTCAGTTTAAAGCCATTTCCCCTTTCCTGTCACTACATGCCCTTGGAAAAAGTCTCTCTCCAGCTTTCTTGTAAGCCCCTTTTAGGTACTGGAAGGCCGCTATAAGGTCTCTCCTGAGCTTTCTCTTCTCAAGGCTGAAGAAGCCCAGCTCTCTCAGCCTGTCCTCATAGGTGCTCCAGCATTTGAAGCATGTTCATTGCTCTCCTCTGGACTTGCTTGAGCAGGTCCACATCCTTATGCTAGAGGCCCCAGCGCTGAAAGCAGTACAGGATATTTATACACACACATATTTGTACGTGTGTGCATGCCTATGCTGTATATATAGCTGTATTTACACATCTGTCCTGGGTTCACCAGTATCAGTTTTTCTCCCTCTTAGTAACTGGTGCAAGCTCCGTGCTTTGACTTCCAGCCTGGGAACAGAGCTGATAACACCGATTGTTTTTAATTGTTGCCAAGTAATGTTTATTCTGGCTAAGGACTTTGTGAGTCTCATGCTCTGCTGGGGACGAGGGGAGGCCGGGAGGAAGCAAAGACAGGACACATGACCCAAACTGACCAAAGAGGTATTCCATACCACAGCACGTCATGCCCAGGGAGGTAACGGGGATTAACGGAGGGGTCAAACTCGTTCAGCGGTGGTATTGTATTCTCTTGTCTTGTTATTTTATCATTATTATCATTAGTGGTAGCAGCAGTGATTTGTGTTATACCTTAGTTACTGGGCTGTTCTTATCTCAGCCCGTGGGAGTTATGTTCTCTCGATTCTCCTCCCCATCCCTCTGGGAGCCGGGGTGGGGGGGGGGGGGGGGGCGGGGCGGGGTGAGGAAATAAAGAGGGAGAAAAGTGGGGGGAGTGAGTGAACGAGCTGTGTGGATCAGTTTAAACCACGACAACATCTTCCCTCAAAGACCCAAGTTTTGCTAACTTTGATCATTTTTCTTAATGTCCATTATAGTTTTTTGAACTGGTTCATATCTTTCTTGAACTGAGTGCCTACAGTTCCACAGATTCCTCTTGCTGGAATCTTACAGCTCCAAGCATCATGCAAGCATTATTTACATAATTCTGTGGTATTACTTCTGCTTATACAATGCTTGTGACAGTGGCAACACAACATAGGCTCCTGTTTCATTCTGTGATCCATTTCAACACTTTCCTGCAGACCAGTTTATAAGGTATATTAGTTCCATGTATGTCTGTAACTAGTGTTTTTAATATGTTTCCTTAAAGTTCTATTACTGACTAGCATCTTTCTCATCTCTGGAGCATTTATACAGAATTATTTGAAATCTTGAGCTTTTTTTTTCCTATATCTGTAGGCCTTTCCTGGTTTTGTTGGAAGTAAATTTCAATTGGCATATTTATGTTGTATCCTCTTCTATTACTGAATACTGTACAGGACTAGACCCGAAACAGACCCTTACAGAACTCTCTTCAATATATCTTTGTTTTCTGAAGCTGTGAAGATATAATTCTTCATAGCTGAGAACATGAAGATTTAAAAAAGAGAATGCATATTTATCATCTGAGTAATCTGCCTCACAGCCTTTAGAATGTGACATATTGAAAGAGTAAGGACAATCTGAATTAGCACACACTTTCTTCCCAAAGAGACAGTGCAAATTACAGGGTTTAGCAAAGCTATGTCTTATCTACCTGCAGGCTTCACTAAAATGCCAGATACGGTTAATACAGTGTGTCATAAACATACTGAATGGTATTCTCCTTCAAACAAATAAATCATAAATCATTCCTCTGTCATTGCACATTCTTACTGCCTACAAGATCCAAAAGCAAAACTCTGTACATGTCAAATCTGGTTTTTGGTTGGCAGTCAGAGAGCAAGAACTGCAGCGCATGAGTCTAGCTGAAGTCAGATTAGATCATGGTGTCATACCCATAGGAGCAGTAGACACTGTCTGACCACCTGAAAAGGAAAGAGCACGACACATATTTAGTGGCCTGGAATAAGGTGCCAGAGAGACATCCTTTCCAGACAAAATATTACTTGAGTGTGCAGCAGGTGTAAAATTATTTCAAATCAAAATGACAGTGTTCTGCTTTTACTGATTCCCATGGATAGCAGCTCTGACCTGGTAGTAGGCTAAGAATAATATAGTATTAACAGAAGGAATAACTGTGAGATAGAAAATTAGAAAAAAACCAAACCAAAAACCACATCCATCTGACAGTCAGGATGGCAAAGATGGAGGTGAAAGAAAAAGAGGCGCCCGATTATAAAAAGAACTGTGCTAGATGCACCGAATGCAGCCAAAGGTCAGATATGGCTCTGCGGGATAGGAAAATGAGAGCAACAAGGGTAAGTGTCCTAAATACCTTAGTCATATCAGGGCATAATAATTTAAAAATGCTGGATATTGCAGAGAAATAGTCATATTGTTGCACTTTTTCTATAAAACTAGCACTATATTGATATTAGTAGAAGCAGAAACATTTAAATTTTGAGATTAGATCTTCACTGCAGCAATTTATCACAAAGAAGAAACCCCACTTCAGGAGCACTGTACAGAGTGATAGACTACACCACAGTAGCAACTCCGGACTATATCAGAAAGAATTATAAAGTGTTCTGCAATCTGAGTATTGCTTTATTAACATGTGTCTTGAGTGAAGCAGAGCAATATATGCAGCAATTTTAATGGGAGTGGATAACACATCATTGATTTCATCTTTTTGAGGTTATCAGTAGATTACATACATCTAGATTGCTACTGATTAGGAATTCTAGGATTCAGGCTAATAGCAGCTCCTAATTGAGAATATAGCAGTCACCAATATTAGTCTAATGAAAATACCGCATGCTACCTTTGATGATCACAAAGGCTCAAAAACTCAAACTTTGTTTGAAGTCCCAGCATGAGCCTAAGATGGTCTGAAACAGCCTCACTGAAAACAGTCCTACAATTTTTTGCCTTGTTCCTGTGGAGGTGATATTGTAGCTTCATATATTCTGTTAAGAACAGTCAACTTTAAAAGCATAGTGGACTTGGTATATATTAAATTAATTTAAAAAATAGTAGTTTGGAAATTACTTCTTGAGGTTTTCCATTATTTTCCCCAACAACTGTTCAAAAAAGGGCAAAGTTGACATATATCCTAATACTGTATGTCTGCTATTCTAACTTGATTAAAAATGAGTAGCAGATTACTGTCCCTGAGAATTTATACCATTTCTAAGACTAAGAGCTATACTAGGATTGTTTTTAATATCAGATTTCCCCAACTGAGATATAATCTTAACTACATTCCCTTATCCCCTCAAAATAAAACAAAGAAAGAAAAATAGAATTTCCATAAACAATTAATCAAATTTATTTCAATGATATCTGGAGTGATTTTATTTCTCCCTCCATTTTTATTAAAAAAAAATATTTCTGAAGCTCTCTGAACACAGATAGCTTGTGACCTGCTTACCGATCACTTCCATCACTGCTTCTCTCAAGGTTCATTTTTCGTTTGCAATACTCTTTTGGTGATGAAAAAGAGGACAGGAAGGAAGAAATAATGCATAAGCAATTCAGAACTCACTTAAATGAAAAAGAAAAAAAAAATAGCACCGTGTGAGAAAAGACTGAATGTAGGCATTTCATTGAAAAGAGGAATTTAGCTGCCTAGAATCTGTAGAAATGCTGAGAAATTCAGATCCTGGTACACAGCTGTGGGTAACTTCCTTAAAAATATTAGGATTTTGTTACATTTTCCCCGCCCATGGCAGGGGAGGTTGCAACTAGGTGATCTTAAGGTCCTTTACAACCCTAACTATTCTATGATTCTATGATTTTTGTTAATTGACCCTCTTAAAAGAGCAAAGTTGTTATTTTCTGTTTTGCTGGTAAAGGAAGAAGAGAGAAAAAATATCATATGGATTTCTTCTGAGTTTCCATAAATCCAAGGGAGTTCACTTCAAAGGGCTAATAATGAATTTACCATGCTTCTGTGTTAAAATAAGGTACTGAAAACAATAGAAAAGTACATAGGGATAAATTCAAAACCACACAAACTTCTCAGAAAGAAGGTTTATATATTCCAAATCTCCCAAAACACTAAAATCAGCCTCATTTTTCCCTTGCCAGCTAAATGCCAGACGTACTCAACCATTTGTAATTGAACTGTCAGCATCACAGAGCTGAACATTTTTTAAAAGGGGAAGCAGTATGCCAAAAGAAATTTTTGCAAGATCTGAGATTCAGAAATCATGTTTTTTTAAGAATATCTCATCTACCCCAAAATAAGAAATAGAAGCTCCATTCATGTGAAACATTCTTCAATATATAGAATTAGTGATATGAAAAGTCAGTTCAATGTCTATATTTGTTTGCAACCCTGATGACACAAAAATTTAAGTAGTTCATTAGAGAACCATTCTACATGTATTTTAGTACTTCAGGACATCATGCCAATCTCTACATGTGTGTCCTGGCTTCTTCTGGGATAGAGTTAATTTTCTTCTAGTAGCTGGTCTAGTGCTGTGTTTTTGATTTAGTCTGAGAAAAATGTTGATATTTTAGATGTTGCTCAGTAGTGCTTACCCTACACCAAGGACTTTTCAGTCTCACGCTTTGCCAGTGAGGAGAGCACACGAAGCCAGAAGGAAGCAGAGACAGGACACCTGACCCAAACTAGCCAAAGAGGTATTCCATACCATAGCATGTCATGGCCAGTATATAAACTGGGGAGAGTTACCCAAGAGGGACTGATCACTGGTCAGGCTGGGCATCGGTCAGCAGGTGGTGAGCAATTGTATTTTGCATCATTTGTGTTTATTGCTTACTTTAGGTTTGGGTTTATTTTCTTTCCAGTTTTATATAATCTTGTTATTTTGTTTTTTGATGTAATTATTATTATCAAACTATCTTCTAATTATGAAACTGGTCTTATTTCAACCCACAGATTTTATGTTTTTTTCCCAGTTCTCCTTCCTATCCTACTGGGGGACAGTGAGCAAGCAGCTGCATGGTACTTAGTTGTCAGCTGGGGTTAAAGCAGAACAGTGTCACAGAGCTTAATGTACTTGCGTGCCTTCAATTACCTTGCTCTTTAGCACTGCAACATTGGACAACCTAATCCTCATTCACATTGGATAGCAGCTACCTACAATGTAGTGAACTTCTTTCAGTTAAAAGTTCATATCTGTTACTCCCTTGAATTTTCTGTCCTCCTAGGTTTAGAAAGACTCTACGACAATAACCAGTAGGCACTTTTGCTTCCTTTTCTATATCTCTTTAAAAAGAAAACCAAAATGGTATTAAAAACAAAAATCAACTCTGTCCTCCATCAAGTTGTCCATACTTGAAAGCTTAGTCCCTTTTCATCAGCCTTACTCCATCCTTCTTGTGTCTGACAGCAGCACATAGTACTGACAACCTGAGAAAAACTTCCTTTTAAAAACTGCTTTTCTAAAATGCATGTACATAGCTGTAGGGCTTTGAAACCTACTGAGTGAGGAGAAAGGAGTGGCAGAAACAGCATACAGTAAACTGACCACGAGACCCATGCCTCATCCCCCTTTGCTGCTGGGGAGTGGGGGAGTGGGGTGTTGGGACTGTAGAGAAATTCAGAGTAATGTTAAGCCTGGGAAAAAGGGAGGGGTGAGGGAAAAGTTTTTTTAAGATTTGTATTTATTTCTTATTATCCTACTCTGATTTGGTCAGTGATAAATTAAACTAATTTCCCCAGGTCAAGTCTGGTTTGCCCATAACAGTAATGGGCAAGTGATCTTGCTGGTCCTTATCTTGAACCGCAAGCCTTTCATGGTATTGTCTCTGCCCTATCTAGTTGAGGAGGTGGAGTGATAGCATGGCTTGGTAGGCACTTGGCATCCACCCAGGATACAACCCACTACAAGGGGAAACTGGTTACACTACGTGATCCAAGTTTAGAGGAGTTTTAGCCATGATTACACTTTATAGAAAGATAAAGCTCTATGAAGAACAGCAAAACCCAGTACGACAATAGTCTCTGGTTGTCTTATCTAAAACCTGTAATTATATTGCTCACAAAATAATCAGTAACTGCTTTTGGAAGATATTGTTGGCTATTTTGGCTGCTGCCACTTTAGGGAAATCACTGTTTAAGATGTTGTTAAAGGAAGACTTTATATCTCTAGAGTGTGAAGTGCCAGTCACATATCAAAGAGAATCAACAAAACCTTAATTTAGTGCAGGAGCCAGATAGGCACTGCGGGCCTATGCTGTAGATCCAGCATTGATTAAAAGTGCCTGTCCTGTTCTGTTCCATGTACACATTCCAAATATTTTGGATGTATGCTACCTGCTTGGACCAACTGTATACCATGCTTTATTATCCATGAACAAAATAACATATTTCTGTCCAGAAAATAAAAAACTTGAGTAAAGAATTTTGTGTCCAAAAGGTAATGTATTTTACTCTACTAATTTCTAAAGTATATATGTGTTGTATAATATATGTATATATATTTATATATTTTATCTCTAATCATACCTGTGCCTCTGAAAAATCATGGCTACAACATTTTTACCATCAGCAATGTTCAATTGATTGCATGTGATGTTTATATGTACTGTCTTCATCGATACAGGACTAATTTCAACTGCATCTTATTTCATACTGTCCACTGTAGCATCTAGTGCCATTTGAGTTATCTGGGGTGTCTTCACTGTCTCCAGCTCTCTCTCCATGAGGGTGCTGATGTTTTAATTTATGTAATTTTATTCAATCTTCTGAAGTGGTCAGAGATAACCTAAGATATCTCCTATACCCCAAGAAGACTATATTTATGGAACTGAATCCTACCTCCAGGTCAATACACTCAACACTGTTCAGCTGATCATCTAGAAGATGCCTGTATTCAGATGAACCCAGTTCCTGACTCCATCATCCTTCCACAGTAACTCCAGGCTCTACACTAACTAATCCTCTGGTGACTATAGTAGGAGCTTAGACATCTAGTCCATGTGTGGGTTCAGTCTTCTCTTATCCTATGTGCAACACTGCTCAAGGGCTATGCAATAGCAAATACTCTCTCAAGACTTTCAGTCTCTGATAGATTCTGCATATTTTTTATCCACTGGATGTGTTTTCAATGCATTCCAAAATTCCAAGCTCCTAAAGTAACTATAAATATAATTACAGCAATAATATATATAAATAAATAATACAGCTACTTATCAGTAACTCATATTGACCTGACTTTAAATTATTCTCTGGTTTTTGTTGTTGTTGTTTTGGGTTTTTTTTAAGAACACAGAATCATAGAATAGTTAGGGTTGGAAAGGACCTTAACATCATCAAGTTCCAACATCACCTAATAAAAGAAAAAACAACCTTATTTACCAAAGTAAATAAAAGCATACACCATCTGTATATTCTGTCTACAGCAGACTACTCTAGGAGATGAACATTCATGAGCTACATGAACGCCACATTTCTTTTTTTATTTATTTTTATTTTTCTTTAATCTGAATTCAACACATGGTAACACAAGACATTACTGAATATATTAGTTCAGAGATAGAAAGGTGTCTATTACTGCTTTTATTGAAAATTTAATTTCACATGGCCCAACATGTGAAATGAAAGCTGACATAGAGAAGACCTTCATGAAAACTTTGCATATAACAATTTTTCAGACAACTCTAACATTAAGCGGAGCATTAATTTAATATACAAACATGGATGTTTAACTGCAGAATGTTTTGACTCTAAGACTACTCTTCAAATGTATTATTCCAAAAGTGGTGGGTTTTTTTTTTCTTAATTAATAAAAATTGTAAAAATCCTTGCTCAGAACTATTCTGACATTCAAAAATCACAATTTTGAAGTTAAAAATCTGTGTACTTTTAAATAACACACTTTTTTAAATAAAATACATTATTAAAACAAACAACCTCCTATCTATCGCTGATCACCCTGATCTAAAAATGAAAGTAAACCCACCATTTTAGAGATTAATTTCACTGTCTTCCCTTTTTTGAATAAGTATTAAAATAACTTTAGCATATAACTCATCTTCAGAGCAAATACTTTTTTTTCTTTTTTTCATAATATTTCATTTATATTGTACTCTTCTCTGGGAGGACTAGGTATTTCCTAATCTGTAAGAGCTGTGTTCCAATACTGAGTATTAAAAATAGTAGTAGTAAATTCTGATATAAAATTGAAGAAAATATAATTTCCTACTACAAGTATTAATATATCTTTAAAATTATTTTAACAATGGTCAAACCTTACTTTGGAAACAGTGCTGTTTGTTTTAGTGATGAATTAGCACTCAGTAACCTCAGTAGGTTGTAAGAGTATAATCCAATGATAAAACTAAGTAATATTTTCTTTTTTACTCATATGTAGGTTTGAACAACATTTCTGCAGCACGAAATGCTCAGGTACCTTAAAATATAAACTTGATTTAGTCTTGATTACAGGGAAATGCAAACAATCCACATTATTTTCCAAGTTGAGCGTGTTCTGGTTTTATGTGAAACTAATATACACTTTGTCTGCTACAGTGAATGTTAACAGTGAATGTTAATTATGCTCCCAAGGCCAGAATTCAAATAGATGGTATTACAACACATAAAATGCATAGCAAATAGAGACTATTAAAACTGCTATTTCACTAAATATGAAACCCCAATTAAAGCATTCAAATATACAGTTTCTTAACTATTCTACCTTATTAGAATCACAATAAAATTAAAAAGTCTGGATTCTTCTATATCTTTCTTTAGGTATCACTAGTCATTTTGGGCCCATCTCTTGAAATATTCACCACATTCACAGGGAATAAGGAAAAAGCAGGAGAGATTTCAAACACCAATTTTGGACGTATAGTCTTTGGATCTAATGCATTAAAAGACCATCTTAAGATATTTATGAAATTGAATATGATTACACTGAAAGTCTAATAGAAAACATACGATGTAATCTACTTGAAATTAAAATATTATCGCTAAACACCCTACATATTCATTTGATTACTGTTTCTTCATTAAACATTTACTTTCAAACCCTTTTAAAAGTTGAAAAATACTCCAAAACTAAAAAAAAAAAAAAAAAAAAAAAAAATGCCCTCTGAAAAATGTTAGATGAAATTTCTTAGCCTGTATTCTGTAAAAGCAGAGGGAAGACTAAGAAATGAAGTGACTAAGGACAATACTAATAGACACCCAAAAAAGACACTTGATCACCTGTTATTCAAAGACATTTAGTCAACAAAAAGACTGCTTGCATGCTAGCCTAAATAATAAATAACCAGTAGTCATATACTACACCAGTTATTGCAGTCAATATATAAAGGACGTTTATAAGAAAGATGGAGAGAGACTTTTCATCAAGGCCTGTAGTGAAAGAACAAGGGCAATAGTTTTAAACTTAAAGAGGGCAGATTTAGATTGGATGTTAAGTAAGAAATTTTTTACAATGTGGATGGTGAGACATTGGCACAGGTTGCCCAGAGAAGCTGTGGATGCCCCATCCCTGTCAGGTTCAAGTCAAGGTTGGATGAGGCTCGGAGCAGCCTGGTAGGCAGGGGGGATGGAACTAGATCTTCAAATGATCCTTCCAAGCCAAACATTCTGTAAGACTCCTTGTTCTCAGTCTCCTATTTGGTGGTAAGGAGCACAGAAATTTGGTGTTACAGATTGCAGTATACATACTTACATATATTATAGATACATACTTACATATATTATATATACAGTACTAATCACAAAGTAGAGTGTTAACAAACAAACAAACAGAAAACCTAACATTTTTTCCCAGGAAAAAAATACTGCAAAAGAAAAAAGTACTGCAAAAACCTTCACTGGTAGTTAACATGCCCTCCTGGGTGGAATGTAAAAAAACCATTAATCAATCTATAATGCAAAGTTAAAATGATGTTCATTTTACCTATAGCACCCTGTCTTTACCTCCAGCTATAGAAAAGAAATGCAAACACCTCTCTTGAACTGTTCAGCACAAGGGAGCAAGTGATACTAAGAACAAGAGTGGAAACACAAGGCCTAAAGTTTGTTGTTACTTCTTTAAGAGTCTTTGGTGAATCACAGAATCACAGAATCCCAAGGGTTGGAAGGGACCTCAAAAGATCATCTAGTCCAACCCCCCCGCAAGAGCAGGGTAACCTACAGTACATCACACAGGAACTTGTCCAGGCGGGCCTTGAATATCTCCAGTGTAGGAGACTCCACAACCCCCCTGGGCAACCTGTTCCAGTGCTCTGTCACTCTTACAGTAAAGAAGTTCTTCCTGATGTTGACGTGGAACTTCCTACGTTCCAGTTTACACCCATTGCCCCTTGTCCTATCACCGGATATCACTGAAAAAAGCCTAGCTCCATCATCCTGACACCTACCCTTTACATATTTGTAAACATTGATGAGGTCACCCCTCAGTCTCCTCTTCTCCAAGCTAAAGAGACCCAGCTCCCTCAGCCTCTCCTCATAAGGGAGATGTTCCACTCCCTTAATCATCTTTGTGGCTCTGCGCTGGACTCCTTCAAGCAATTCCCTGTCCTTCTTGAACAGAGGGGCCCAGAACTGGACGCAATATTCTAGATGCGGCCTCACCAAGGCTGAGTAGAGGGGGAGGAGAACCTCTCTTGACCTACTAACCACTCCCTTTCTAATGCACCCTAAGATGCCATTTGCCTTCTTGGCCACAAGAGCACATTGCTGGCTCATGGTCATCCTCCTATCCACTAGGACCCCCAGGTCCCTTTCCCCTTCGCTACTTTCCAGCAGGTCAACCCCCAACCTGTACTGGTACATGGGGTTGTTCTTCCCCAGATGCAAGACTCTACACTTGCCCTTGTTAAATTTCATCAAGTTTCTCCCCGCCCAACTCTCCAGCCTGTCCAGGTCTCGCTGAATGGCAGCACAGTCCTCTGGTGTGTCAGCCACTCCTCCCAGTTTTGTGTCATCAGCGAACTTGCTGAGGGTGCACTCAGTTCCCTCATCCAGGTCATTGATGAAAATATTAAACAGCACCGGTCCCAGCACCGACCCCTGAGGGACTCCACTAGTCACAGACCTCCAGCTAGATTCTGCGCCATTGACCACAACTCTCTGCCTTCTTCCTTTCAACCAGTTCTCGATCCACCTCACTACTTGATCATCAAGCCCACACTTCCTTAGCTTATCTATGAGGATGCTGTGGGAGACAGTATCAAATGCCTTACTAAGGCAAAGCAGGTGCCACTCTAAAACATGACGCAGCTGAACACAGGCAGTCAGAATGCTGATGTGAGGTTCTGAAGTTGTGGAAAATAGATACTGTTGAGCTGCTTGATTATATAGAAAAAAATGTACTTTGGATCATGTACATTTGGCTTAAGTCAAATGTGAATATTTGACAGAATGAACTTTAGAAACAGTTTGATTGGTGTAGATTCAAAACTGCATTTCAAATACTCTGTTCAGAACAGAATGTAAATACAGCAGGAAATCACGCAATTGAAAAAAAGATAAAAAAAAAAAAAAGGAAAGAAGAGGGTATTACAGAAATTCCAACAGCTAAATACATTCAGAAAAACCATCTCAACTGTTACAGATGGAAGATGTTCAATGCAAGAACAAAAGATCAGTGTAGTGACCAACTCATGAACAGAGAATGTCGCCTAACAAACCTTAACACCACAAAACAAGTAATGGGTAGGAGGGATGGAAAATGAGTTAACAGTAAGCATGACTCAGATCTACTACATCTGAACATTTTATTCTGTATTTGGCACTGAAGAGAAAGCAGAATTTCAGGGTTTAGTATTCCTTAGATAAGAAGATGAAAAATATTTTTTTAATGTATTTTTCTATCATACGTTGCTATATGTGATGCAGCTCGCTTACACTGTGCTCTCCACATAATTCAAATGTACAATCATACTGCCATATTCTGTGCTTGATACTACATTTCACTGCCAGCAAATAAACATCTCAGAAGACTAGACAAGATGCTAAGCTTTTTCAAAAAAGGGTACTGGCCACTAATAACTCTGTCACAAAATCTTTTAATTCAGTACACTATGGTTTTAAATATCCCTAGAAAATCACTTCCAAATAAGATAATTGTAAAAAAAGCATCGCAGAATCATGGTAGTGAGGGGAAACTTAAATGTCTTAACAGCTTTGGCTGGGACTTCTGGGATGTTAAGCAAAGAAATAACAGTGAGAAAACAGTTACGCTCTTGAGCAAAGGAATAGATAAGATACAAAAAAAAAAAAAAAAAAAAAAAAACAAACCCTATAAATAAAAATAAAATTCTTTCTAAGAACATTCTTTCTTGTGTGAAGAGAAATTTAAAAATAATCTTTCCTCACCCTTTATCAAGGAATATTTCCTCTCTCCAAAGTAAAATGTAGTTTATTTTATCTGCTTAAAATCTTCCCTCCAGTTACCTTACCACTTCAGGATGAAAAGAGGAAAATCAGTCTTTAGTAAGTCTTGTAACACTCTAAGTTACAGTTTAAGCACAAATTATTTGCTTTATTTCTTGTAAAGAAAGGATAATACCAACTGATTGGAACATCATCAGAAATTTATTCTTAGCACATACATACCTCATCACTTCGAATGTATTTGCTTTTAGAATTTAAATGGCAAGTTAAGGACTGCTAAATATGATTGTTCAGAACTTTCAGAGTTTTACAGAAACCCCACTTCCCACTTTTTGGTAAGATTTACCAAGGATACCCATGCCTCAAGACATTAAGCATTTCAGACAGGCTGAGTGCATTCCTGTTTATTACTGAAACAGAGCTGGGATTTTAATGAATTTCTGGTTATACGTAAAACTCCAGAGAGCATTAAAACATGGGTATTATTGAATAAAGTAATTACTGAATACAAAGTCTTCATCCCTCCCAGAATTGCATGTTTTGCAACTACAAACTGCAGCTACTATAAAGAAAACTCTGGAAACTGAATAATATTTTTTGTAGACCTAGCACTAGTATGCTTACCAACTGACAGCACTTTCCTCCTAATGACAGTCAGGGGCTTTCTGTTTTAACTACTTCTGGGGAAAGAAATTAACTGCATTGTAATTGTGATCATGTTTACAAAACTGGGAACCTTTCAGAGACCTTTTGGTAACATCATAGAGCAAATAATTTTCTGGTTTTGATTAGGCAAGAAAAGCCTCAGAAGCAACCTTTATTGTTGTAAAGTGTGTGCTAAGCAAATTTTCTAGGGTGAATTAATATCTTCTTTTCAGACAATAAGTAGAACTAGATAAATATGTTTATTTAAACGCATTGAAACACAGAATCATAGAATAGTTTAGGTTGAAAAAGACATTTAATGTCATTGTGTCCAACATTTAACCAAGCACTGCCAAGTCCACCACTTGAGTTGCTGAGGTGAGTAGCTTGAGAGAGGACGCCTGCAACACCGGAGCGGAGAGGGGAGAGATCAGCGTCCAGGAGCCTCACCTCAGAGCGACAAGAGCCACTGAGGAGGGAGCCTCAAGTCCTCAACAGGACTTGCCCAGGACTAGGAAGCTCAGCTCCCGCGAGGGGCTGACTCACAGGGGGCGGAGCCAGGAGGAGTGGCACCAGCTGGGAGTGGCTAAAAAACCTTCCCAGGGAGCGCGGCGACCAGGAGCGCGGCGAACAGAGCCGGCAAACAGAGAGCGTCGAGGCAGAGGGTCGAGGCAGTTTGCGCGACAGAGCCGGCAAACAGAGAGCGTCGAGGCAGAGGGTCGAGGCAGTTTGCGCGACAGAGCCGGCAAACAGAGAGCGTCGAGGCAGAGGGTCGAGGCAGTTTGCGCGGCAGTTCGCGCGGGCAGGCGAGCGGGCAGGCGAGCGGGCAGGGAAGCGTTCCAACCGCCTCATCGAGAGGACTCGCCTGGAGTACAGGAGGGGGAAGGAGTGCTGAGAGACGTAGACAGATTGATTGACCAGATAGATCATGGTTACAACACGATCGAAAGCTGTAGTGAGTACTAATGTGGGTATCCAGACTGAGCCTTCCTGCAGACATGCAGCTGTGCAGGTCTCTGGATGCAGCGAATGCCTGAGCCTGGCACTTGTATTGGAGGGAGCCAGTGACACTGCTTGTGTTCGCTGTGAGCAAATAAATGACCTGCTCAGGCAGGTGGCTGAACTGAGGGAGGAGGTAGAAAGGTTGAGAGCCATTAGAGAGTGTGAAAGTGAAATAGGTTGGTGGAACCACACCCTAAGGCAAAGGCAGAGGGAAGTGGTTCAACAAGCTATGGATCCCCTTCCCTCCTACCATCAGACAGAAGGAGAGAGCTTAATGGACAAGGATGGATGGAGGGAGGTTCCTCCTCGGAGAGGTAAGCGAAAACCCTCACAATCCCTTCCTCCCTCCCAATTGCCCTTGAATAACAGGTACGAGGTCTTGGAAATTCAGGGCCAGGTGAATGGAGATGGTGAGGCAAATTTATCTAGTGAGTCACCCAGGGCTAGTCACTCACCCCCATGCCTCAGAACTTCCCCAACCAAGAAGAAAAGAAGAGTAATTGTGGTGGGTGACTCCCTTCTGAGGGGAACAGAAGGGCCCATTTGTCGACCGGATCCACCCCACAGGGAGGTCTGCTGCCTGCCTGGGGCTCGGATTAGAGATGTTAAAAAGAAGCTCTCTGAACTGGTGCAGCCGTCTGACTACTATCCGCTGCTGGTTTTTCAGGTTGGCAGTGACGAAATTATTACGAGGAACGTAAGGGCAATGAAGAGAGACTTCAGGGCCCTGGGACGGCTGGTTAAAGGGTCTGGAGCGCAAGTGGTGTTTGCCTCCATACCTGTTGCAAGCGAGGGTGAAGGGATATATAAGAAGACTCTGCAGGTTAATGTATGGCTACGTGACTGGTGCCAAAGGCAGGGGTTTGGGTTTTTCAGTCACGGGCTGCTGTATGGGACACCTGGTTTGCTGGTGACAGGCGGGATACACCAGTCCCAGAGAAGAAAAAGGGTTTTGGGGCAGGAGTTAGCAGGGCTTATTGACAGAGCTTTAAACTAGTTAGGAAGGGGGGAGGGGATTTAACTGGGCCTGTTGGGGACAAGCCCAAGAGGAACATGCTAGGGATTGAAGGATGGCGGGCTAAGGAGGACGATCAATCTCTTGTTTCACTTGTGGGAAAGGATAGCTTTTTAGACTTTGTCCCGCAGGGGAAAAAGGGTACTAGGACTGGCTCCCTGAAATGCCTGTACACCAATGCACGCAGCATGGGGAATAAACAGGAGGAGTTAGAAGTCTGTGTGCGGGCTAAAGGTTATGATCTAGTGGCAATTACAGAGACATGGTGGGACAGTTCACATGACTGGAATGTGGTCATGGATGGCTATGTCTTTTTTAGGAAAGATAGGTCAGCGAAGCGAGGTGGTGGAGTTGCTCTTTACGTGAGAGAGCAACTAGAATGTATTGAGTTCTGTCCGGGGTCGGATGAGGAGCAAGTGGAATGTCTGTGGGTACGAATCAAGGGGCAGACTGGCACGGGTGATACAGTTGTGGGGGTCTATTACAGACCTCCTGATCAGGATGAAGGAGTTGATGAGGCTTTCTACAGGCAACTGGAAGTAGCCTCGCGACTACATGCCTTAGTCGTCGTGGGGGACTTTAATTACCCCGATATTTGCTGGAAGACTCACACAGCCAGTCATTCACAGTCTAGGAGGTTCCTCGAGTGCATTGATGATAATTTCTTAACGCAAATGGTGGACGTACCAACTAGGAGAGCAGCGCTGCTAGATTTAGTACTCGCCAACAAGGAGGGTTTGGTTGAAGTGGTGACGGTCAATGGCAGCCTTGGCTGCAGTGACCATGAGATGGTGGAGTTTAGGATCCTGTGTGGGAGGAATAGAATATCTAGCAAAGCCACAGTTCTGGATTTCCGAAGGGCCAACTTTGGCCTCTTCAGTCAACTGCTAAGGGAAGTCTCATGGGAAAGTGTACTAGGCGGTAAAGGGGCTCAAGATAGTTGGTTAGCATTCAAGGACCGCTTCTTCCAAGCTCAGGATCGGAGCGTCCCAATGAGTAGGAAATCAAGTAAGGGATCTAGGAGACCGGCGTGGTTAAACAAGGAGCTGCTGGGCAAACTCAAGTGGAAAAGGAGAATCTATGGATTATGGAAGGAGGGGCTGGCCGCTTGGGAGGAATATAGGACAGTTGTTAGAGGATGTAGGGAGGCAATTAGGACAGCTAAGGCCTCCTTGGAACTCAATCTTGCTAGTCGGGTTAAAGACAATAGAAAGGGCTTCTTCAAATACATAGCAAATAAAACTAACACAAGAGGCAATATAGGCCCACTGCTGAACGAAGTGGGTACCCTGGAGACAGAGGATATAAAGAAGGCAGAGGTGCTGAATGCCTTCTTTGCCTCTGTCTTTACTCCTGCAGACTCTCCCCGAGGGCCCCGGATTTCTATAGCCCCAGAAGGAGTCAGGACAAAGGAGGAGTTTGCTTTGGTAGATGAGGATTGGGTTAGGGATCAGCTATGCAAACTGGATATCTGTAAATCGATGGGTCCGGATGGAATGCACCCACGGGTGCTGAGGGAGCTGGCGGAGGTCATTGCTAGGCCACTTTCCATCATCTTTGGTAAGTCGTGGGAAACGGGCGAGGTGCCTGAGGATTGGCGGATGGCAAAGGTCACACCAATCTATAAGAAGGGCAAGAAGGAGGACCCGGGTAATTATAGACCGGTCAGCCTTACCTCCATCCCTGGAAAGATGATGGAACAACTTATTCTTGACTCCATCACTAGGCATATCAAGGATGAGGGGGTCATTAAGAACAGCCAACATGGTTTTATGAGGGGGAAGTCATGTATGACCAACCTTATAGCCTTCTATGAGGAAGTGACTAGGTGGAGGGATGATGGTAGAGCGGTAGATGTAGTTTTTCTTGATTTCAGTAAGGCATTTGATACTGTCTCCCACAGCATCCTCATAGATAAGCTAAAGAAGTGTGGGCTTGACGATCAAGTAGTGAGGTGGATCGAGAACTGGTTGAAAGGAAGAAGGCAGAGAGTTGTGGTCAATGGCGCAGAATCTAGCTGGAGGTCTGTGACTAGTGGAGTCCCTCAGGGGTCGGTGCTGGGACCGGTGCTGTGTAATATTTTCATCAATGACCTGGATGAGGGAACTGAGTGCACCCTCAGCAAGTTTGCTGATGACACAAAACTGGGAGGAGTGGCTGACACACCAGAGGACTGTGCTGCCATTCAGCGAGACCTGGACAGGCTGGAGAGTTGGGCGGGGAGAAACTTGATGAAATTTAACAAGGGCAAGTGTAGAGTCTTGCATCTGGGGAAGAACAACCCCATGTACCAGTACAGGTTGGGGGTTGACCTGCTGGAAAGTAGCGAAGGGGAAAGGGACCTGGGGGTCCTAGTGGATAGGAGGATGACCATGAGCCAGCAATGTGCTCTTGTGGCCAAGAAGGCAAATGGCATCTTAGGGTGCATTAGAAAGGGAGTGGTTAGTAGGTCAAGAGAGGTTCTCCTCCCCCTCTACTCAGCCTTGGTGAGGCCGCATCTGGAATATTGCGTCCAGTTCTGGGCCCCTCTGTTCAAGAAGGACAGGGAATTGCTAGAAAGAGTCCAGCGCAGAGCCACAAAGATGATTAAGGGAGTGGAACATCTCCCTTATGAGGAGAGGCTGAGGGAGCTGGGTCTCTTTAGCTTGGAGAAGAGGAGACTGAGGGGTGACCTCATCAATGTTTACAAATATGTAAAGGGTAGGTGTCAGGATGATGGAGCTAGGCTTTTTTCAGTGATATCCAGTGATAGGACAAGGGGCAATGGGTGTAAACTGGAGCATAGGAAGTTCCACGTTAACATCAGGAAGAACTTCTTTACTGTAAGAGCGACGGAGCACTGGAACAGGTTGCCCAGGGGGGTTGTGGAGTCTCCTACACTGGAGATATTCAAGGCCCGCCTGGACAAGTTCCTGTGTGATGTACTGTAGGTTACCCTGCTCTTGCAGGGGGGTTGGACTAGATGATCTTTTGAGGTCTCTTCCAACCCTTGGGATTCTGTGAACCATGTCCCTAATTGACACATCTGCATATCTTTTAAATACCTCCAGAGGTAGTGACTCCACCACTTCCCTGGGCAGACTGTTACAATGTCTGACAACTGTTTTAGTGAAGAATTTTTTCCTAATACATACAGCATTTCAGACTGAAAAAACCCATCAACATTCACAACTTAAGAGCACCATTATGGTTGGATAGCATCTTAGTAACAACACATGCAGCAAATGAGGAAGGGCAAAATTATATGTAAGAAAAATAAAAAAGGATAGAAAAGAATGTGTTAACAATTCTTACAGTACTTTCTAAAATATTGATTGCTTTTAAAAATTAAAAGATAAAATAAAAGGAACATTTCAGTTTCTTTTTCTCTTTGCTCTTTCACCTACAGTTAATGTGAATATGTGGATCTTAAAAGTAATATTATGCAGCTGTTCTGGATATTTATTGATGGTTTAGTTATGTGGCACTATGAAAAGCATCCCAGAAGTTCCCAATCCCTTGGAATAACATGTCTCAAAATAAAATCTTAAGAATCCTTAATATTTTTCAGATTTTTTTACTTAGAATGAGACCACAGAGGCATTTAATTTAGACCACTTAGATGTGTAGCATGTTTAATCAGTGGACATTTATTTTTCTTAGGTTAAGAATGTCAAGGAGAAATCCTATTGGCACAAATTCCAATATGAAAAAAAAATGGTTTAGACAAGTTTTGTCTCACAGACTGAAAGCTCCCTTAGCGTTGTTATAAAGAAAAATTGACACAAGATGAAACTATGATTTTTTTAAAAGTCATATTCTACCTTGCAGGTGGATGTAAATTCTGAATTGGTCATCCTGAAGGCATTCACTTTTGTCAGAGATATATGCATAAGAAATCTTTCTTCAGGAAATATTTTATGTTATTTTTTAAAACAAAGAGCAAAGAGTAGAATTTAATTTTGGAAGCTGAATCACAGGAAAATCATGAGGAATATTCTATCATTAATGCAGTTCTAACCTAAGCGTTTGGAAGTCTACCACAATGCACAATAGCTGTAAGAAAAGCACAGTTCTTTTACAAGAGAATACCTGTTCATATACATTCTAAAGCTGCGAACATCAATAATGTTCATACTGAAATGAATATATAAGAGTTTTAAATTATATTCTTAGAAGTTATTTAAAAAATATTTTTACATAGAGAAAACTACATAAATACAAAATAATTTTAGCTTAGATATGAAGGGTAAGTATCATAAAGGATTGTATATCTACAATATAAATCAAAAGGAAGTGCAGCAGGAGAGCCAGGAGATCTCCTTGTATGGATAAGGAGATGCTGAGGAAAATTCAAAGGAAAAAAGAGGCTTATAAAAAGTGGAAGCAAGGACAGGCGGCCTGGGTAGAGTACAGGGATGTTGTCCGGGAAGCTAGGGACCAGGTTAGGAAGGCTAAGGCCCAGTTAGAATTAAACTTGGCTAGGGATGTGAAAGATAACAGGAAGGGATTCTACAGGTATGTAGCAAATAAAAAACAGACTAGGGACAACATAGGCCCCCTGAGGAAGCTCTTGGGAGAACTGGCTACACAGGATTTGGAGAAGGCTGAGGTTCTGAATGACTTCTTTCCCTCGGTCTTCACTGGTAAAGTCTCTGAGCGCACCACCCAAGTCTTGCAAGGTAGACGCAGGGACTGTGAGAATGAAGACCTTGGGCCCACTGTAGGAGAGCATCTGGCTCGAGACCATCTTAAAAATCTGAAGGTGCACAAGTCCATAGGATCTGATGAAATCCATCTGTGGATCCTGAAAGAGCTGGCAAATGAAGTTGCTAAGCCACTGGCCATCATATTTGAAAAATCATGGCAGTCAGGTGAAGTTTCTGACGACTGGAAAAAGGGAATATAACCCCCCTTTTCAAGAAGGGGAAAATGGAAGACCTGGGGAATTACAGACCAGTCAGTCTCACCTCTGTGCCTGGCAAAATCTTGGAGCAGATTCTCCTGGAAGGCACGCTAAGGCATATGAAGAACAAGAAGGTGCTTGGTGACAGCCAGCATGGTTTCACTAAGGGGAAATCATAGAATCATAGAATAGTTAGGGTTGGAAAGGACCTCAAGATCATCTACTTCCAACCCCCCTGCCATGGGTAGGGATACCTCACACTAAACCATCCCACACAAGGCTTCATCCAACCTGGCCTTGAACACTGCCAGGGATGGAGCACTCACAACCTCCATGGGCAACCCATTCCAGTGTCTCACCACCCTAACAGGAAAGAATTTCCTCCTTATATCAAATTTAAACTTCCCCTGTTTAAGTTTTAACCCGTTACCCCTTGTCCTGTCACTACAGTCCCTGACGAAGAGTCCCTCCCCAGCATCCCTATAGGCCCCCTTCAGATACTGGAAGGCTGCTATGAGGTCTCCACGCAGCCTTCTCTTCTCCAGGCTGACTAATTTAGTAGCCTTCTATGATGGGGCTACAGAACTGATGGACAGGGGTAGAGCAGTTGATGTCATCTACCTGGACTTCTGCAAAGCGTTTGACACTCCCACATGATGTCCTTGTCTCTAAATTGGAGAGACATCAATTTGATAGGTGGACCACTCTGTGGATAAAGAACTGGCTGGATGGCCGCACACAAAGAGTTGTGGTCAATGGCTCGATGTCCGGCTGGAGACCAGTAACGAGTGGTGTCCCTCAGGGAACGGTGTTGGGACCAGTCTTGTTTAACGTCTTTGTTGCTGACATGGACAGTGGGATTGAGAGTGCCCTCAGCAAGTTTGCTGATGACACCAAGCTGTGTGGTCCGGTTGATACGCTGGAGGGAAGGGATGCCATCCAGAGGGACGTCGACACACTTGTGAAGTGGGCTGATGCCAACCTTATGAAGTTTAATCATGACAAGTGCAAGGTCCTACACCTGGGTCGGAGCAATCCCAGGCACAGCTACAGATTGGGCAGAGAAGAGATTCAGAGCAGCCCTGCAGAGAAGGACTTGGGGGTGCTGGTCGATGAGAAAATGAACATGAGCCAGCAGTGTGAGCTCGCTACCCGGAAAGCCAACCGTATCCTGGGCTGCATCAAAAGGAGCGTGACCAGCAGGTCGAAGGAGGTGATCCTGCCCCTCTACTCTGCTCTCGTGAGACCTCACCTGCAGCACTGTGTGCAGTTCTGGTGTCCTCAACATAAAAAGGACATGGAACTGTTGGAACAAGTCCAGAGGAGGGCCACGAGGATGATGAGGGGACTGGAGCACCTCTATGAAGACAGGCTAAAGAAGTTGGGGCTGTTCAGCCTGGAGAAGAGAAGGCTGTGTAGAGACCTCATAGCAGCCTTCCAGTACCCGAAGGGGGCCAATAGGGATGCTGGGGATGGACTCTTCATCAGGGACTGTAGTGATAGGACAAGGGGTAACGAGTTAAAACTTAAACAGGGGAAGTTTAGATTGGATATAAGGAGGAAATTCTTTCCTGTTAGGGTGGTGAGGCACTGGAACAGGCTGCCAGGGAGGTTGTGAATGCTCCATGCCTGGCAGTGTTCAGGGCCAGGTTGGACGAAGCCTTGTGTGGGATGGTTTAGTGTGAGGTGTCCCTGCCCATGGCATGGGGACTGGGACTAGATGATCTTAAGGTCCTTTCCAACCCTAACTATTCTATGAGTCTATGATTAAGAAAGTACCTTTGTTGGGGTGGCACAACTACGTAATCTTGGGTTAGGAATCCTATTTAAGAAACAATTACATTAGCAATATGGTGAGCAGCATTGCTAAGAGAAGCTCTGTTCGGACAACAATATCACATCCATGTATTTCTATGAGTACTGCTCTGAAGTGCACCCTATATCATCGTAATGGTGAAACTGCAGTCCTAGAGGTACAGATGCATCATAGTGATGGTGTCTGTTTTACTTCGGAGGCAGTTCTACCAAGCATTCTTGCCCTTTACCTCATATATAGCTCAAAAATTCTCTTGTCTAGTTCCAATAATAATAAAATTTACATTCATTTGGAGAGTTTCTCCTTTAGGCATATGGGCATGTAGTTATAACACTGATTAATCACTGGCATTGTAAACAATATTTGTCAGAAGCACATGTTAAAAAACTATGTGAAATATGGTAAACTTCACAGCGAATCATTAATTATTATAATAGATTTTGAGATCTTGGTAGGTGACTTGGAGAAAAGTTATTAAATCTTTCCTAGCTTATCATGGAGTTATCAAAAGAATGACATTAATTATTAACAAGATTTCTTAAAAGCGTGAAGAAGTGCAGGTAATGATTAATATTGCTGCTTAGATGACAACACTAAAGTGCTCATTTGATTAAAAAAAAATCCTACAATACCAAGTCAGCATGTATTCCCATACATGCTGGGTTATGACATACCTATAGAGCGATGGAATAGGGTACTACCGGTCAACAGAGAGACAGACAGATAGAACTGTTTTTCCTGAGTCGAATGTCATGTGTCTTACAAACTAAGCAAATGATGCATTCACATCTGGCTTAACTGCTGAGGTCTGGAGAACTTATAAGAAGCCCAAAGACAAACTTCTGAAGGTGAATTATAACCCAGAGTACTTTCAAAACTGAGTAAAGGAAATCTGTTAAGAGATGTCTACGGAAATTGCCTATTTGAAAAGGAAGTGTAGCAAGGTCTTGTACTCATGAAGTCATAATAGATAGCTAATGTCTAAGAAATATTCTGGAAGCCAAGGGAAAGGACACTTCTTCACAATAATCAAAGCTATCTGTACCACAATTGAAGCACAAGTCCCATACACATCAGTCTGGGATAGCTCCAGAACAGTGACAACACTGAAGGCATAATTTTATAACGATAGTGGGGTGATTGAAGAAATGAAGGCAGTAATACCTCATCATATATTTCTATTGTCTGTGTATATTCTAAACAATAAATGGACCACAAGAGGCTAATTAAGATGTTGCTTGCATGCTATCAATGTTCTGATGTACTGCAGTCCATGCATTCCATTTAGCTGTCCAAGATTGTTAAAGAAACAGATTGGAAACCTGGGAAATTCTGAAAGAGGGATGCCAAGGTCCTCTCTTCTCATCCATGGAGGAGTTTATCAGATTCAAGAGCACTTACTCTGTCTCATTAGAGATTTCAGTCCTAAGAAACATTTAAACTCTGTTCTATGCTTTTCTACTGAAAGCTTTCTACTAAATAAATAGGAGAGAATACCTTACTTAGTTTCAACACAAGGGCCTCATAGAAAGACTTACACAAATAAATAAATAAAAAAATACTTAAATAAATATGAAAATAAAGAGAAAGAGACTGATTTTAAAATTAAAAAATAGATGGCTATTTTTTTGTATTTTCCTTCCAAAATTGGTGATCAGATATCTAACCACAATCCAAGTTCGAAAATTCTGTATATCTAACAAAGCATGCTTTGAATTGTGCATCTGAACAAAGGAGATAAAAAGAATAAGTTATAACCAAGTATAGATATTTTCAGAGTCTGTATGTTCCTGACCTCTATTCTGAAACTAGAAAGCATACTTTTTTAAGATAATGAACATGATTAAGCATATAAAGCTAGAGAAAGTAAAGCTAATTTTCTATTAATCTTTTCCTCAACAACTAAACCTTTCTCCGAGTATAAAGTGTATGGTATAACAAGGCCAGAAGTCAGTAGTCACTACATCTTTTACACATTTCTAGAAAGTCATGAAAAGTGCAAAACCAGATATGAAGCTATTTGAAAATAAAACCAATCTAATTGTCTTTATGGAAATTTTGCACTTAGTAAAAAAATATATAACACAAAGCAGCCACTCATGGAGGAAAGCCTCAAGCCAAAAATGTAGGTTGTATTTGTTACCTTTTTATTTATCTTCTTCACACATTATACCATTCAAAGACTCAACAACTTAGTCTTTTTGTACCACTTTAACAAAAGTTGTCAGTAATTTATCCAAATTCCTTTAATTCTGGTTATAGTAAATGAAAGAAAACACTTATATTTACAACAGAAAGAGTAGCAATCTGGGAAGGGGACTAGTTGTGGCTGAGAATTCTCTAAATTCTCACTGCAAGCAAAAAGTGTAATTAGTAAATGATATACATCTGAACATATTACTGGAATTATACTCGTAAAATTACTGAAAGTCTCTACAATATCTAGATGAGAGGTTTGTTTGTTTTAAAAATAAATTTACATGAAAATCTATGATTTGCAGTCCAAGAAGTTTTTGCAACCAGGACTGATAAAGCTCACATACTTCTGAGTGTGCAAACTTACATCACCAGGAAAGAATGAACTTGTACCAGCAAGGCTTAAAAAGTTTTCTTCAGAAATTTGGAAATAGGAAAAAAAATGAGGTATAAACAAGCTTACGTGTGTCCCAAGGTACATTCCATAGCCAAGCCTGAAATCTGCAACATGAAAAAGCTAGACAATATAAGCAAACCTGTGTGACCAAACAAATTGTTCTGTGATGGGACACAAATAAATCCAAAGTTCAAGCACAGAAACAGTTTGTTCTGGTACTCAGTCAACAAACATCAGGAGACTGACTTGGCTAAGAAGGGAATTCGCTGTGGTATACAGGGCCTGGAAGCAGTGACAGGCAAGAGGAGGAATTTAGAAGCATTATCTAAGTGTGCAGGGATGGTGTCAGGAAGACAGAGCTCAGCTAGAATTAAGACTTCCAAGGAACATCAAGAACAACAAGAAAACCTTCTACCACTGCAGTTGAGTCTGGGTTATGTTCTTAACAATTACTTTCAAGCACAGGTGCAGATGGTTGCTTCCAAAGGTGCTCAGACAGCTGGCTGATGTGCTTTTAAGACCATTCTCTCATCTTTGGAAAGTTATGGCAATCAGGGTAATTCCTAATGATAAGGAAAAAGTAACTGTTGTACCCATCTTCATAAGAGGCCAAAAGGTCATCCCAAGCAGCTACAGACTGGTCAGCCCCACTTTGGTCCCTGGCAAAGGTATTAAGCAAGTACTCTTGGCAGCCGTTTCTGGATGCATATAGGAGAAGAAGGAGATTTGGGACAGCAGGTGGAGACTTATGCTCAAATCAGGTCTGACAAGCTGGCTGTTTTTTATGATAAAGTGTCTGGATTTGTAGACAAGACAGGAATAGTGGACATCATTTTCCTTAACTTTACCAAGGCTTTTGACAATGTCTCCTACAGTATTCTCGTACTCAGCGTGGGATATTACAGTTTGGATGTGTGGGTCATCAGATGGCTAAAAATGTGATCATGTCAGACTCTGCATGGAGGCTGTTAAATAAAACAGTGCAGGTTTCTCTCCTGGAACATCCCATTCAGCTGTGTCAACGATAGGTCATGGAGTTTCCTATTTTCAAATCTGCAGATTCCACAAAACCAGTCAATATGCTTGAAGGCAGCCCTGCCACTCAGAGGGACCTTAAAAGGCTGGAGAAACGGGCCAACAGGTACCTTATGGAACTTGACAAGAACAAAAGCAGAATCCTGCATCTAGGAAGGAAGAGCCCCTGGCAGCAGTACAGGCTGAGGACAGAGTGACTGACAAACTGAGGAGCAGCTCTGCAGAAAAGATCCTGGTGTCCCTGGTAGACAGCAAGATGAATATAAAGCCAGCAGAGTGCCCTGGCAGAAAACAAGGCCAATAACATCCTAGGCTATACGAACCAGACATTGAAAGATGGATTATGCTGCCTTTACTAAAGCACTTGTTATGCCTAATCTAGAATAGTCTGTCCAGTTTCAGGCCCCACAGTGCCAGGAAGACATTAATCAGCTGGAGCAAGTTCAGTGGAGAGCCATCAGTAGTGCTGGGGGCTGGAGTATTACCCTGAGAAGAAAGGCTGAAGAAAGGGTTTGTTCAGCCTGAAGACTGCAACTTCAGTTACCTAATATTATCTTCCAGTAGCTATAAGGATATTACTGAGAAGGTAGAGCCAGGCTGTACACAGTGGTGCCTGGTGGGAGGAAGAAATACAATAGGTAAAACTTGAAAGAAGAAATGTTCAGACTCAGTACAGGGGAAACTTTTTAATAAGTTTAGATTCTGCTAGAGCAAATTGGTCTCCATCGGAAAGTAAAGAAAAAACAGATTGTTAAAACACATGGATCTCCAGCAGTCAATGTGCATGCTTCTGCATAAAAAAGAGTGCTTGATAAAGAAGGTTATGTGTTAAGTTTAGTTAACATAATGCACAGTACATGTCCACCTTAGTATTACATCACTTTTTCTAAACTTCAAATTCCAGTGTACTTAGAAGGTGATTCACTTTGCTTAGCCCAGACTAATCTCAAACGCACACTGTAGACTACCAATGGACATTCCAAATGTGCACTTGACAAATGGGAAAAGAAAAAATTAAAAAGAAGAGGAAAAGAATAAAAGAAAAAGAAAAGAAAAAAGAAAAAAGAAAAGAAAAGAAAAGAAAAGAAAAGAAAAGAAAAGAAAAGAAAAGAAAAGAAAAGAAAAGAAAAGAAAAGAAAAGAAAAGAAAAGAAAAGAAAAGAAAAGAAAAGAAAAGGAAGAAAAGAAAAGAAAAGAAAAAAAAGAAAAGAAAAGAAAAGAAAAGAAAAGAAAAGAAAAGAAAAGAAAAGAAAAGAAAAGAAAAGAAAAGAAAAGAAAAGAAAAGAAAAGAAAAGAAAAGAAAAGAAAAGAAAAAGAAGAAAAGAAAAAAAGAAAAGAAAAAGAAAAAAAGAAAAGAAAAAGAAAAAAGAAAAGAAAAAGAATAAAAGAAAAGAAAAAAAGAAAAAAGAAAAGAGAAAAAAATAAAATAAAATAAAATAAAATAAAAGAAAAGAAAAGAAAAGGGAAAAGAAAAAGAAAAGAAAAGAAAAAAAGAAAATAAAAGAAAAAAAGAAAAGAAAAGAAAAGAAAAGAAAAGAAAAGAAAAGAAAAGAAAAGAAAAGAAAAGAAAAGAAAAGAAAAGAAAAGAAAAGAAAAGAAAAGAAAAGAAAAGAAAAGAAAAGAAAAGAAAAGAAAAGAAAAGAAGAAAAGAAAAAAGAAAAAAAGACTCTTTCCACCTCACTTTCACTAACATGTTTTTTAAGATGTCTAAGAATCCATAAACGACTTTGGCTGTCTTTTTCTCTCCATGGTTATTTTTAATTTACATATACTGAAAAATAACTATTTACTATTCTATTCTGTGGAGGGTTTTTTCAGTTAAATTAAATCTCAGTAAGCTTCCACTGACACAGGTATAACTCCATTAGGTTAATAAATGCAGGTTTTAGAATTAGGAGTGGCTATGGTCCAGGAATAGATTAAGTGTTGTATGACCTGTAAATACTAGTGAAAGGTCAGTATGGGATGTTTGTCCTAGGGATGGTTATTCATAGGAAGTAGAATTTCAGGAAGTGAGAGATCTGAGGTTTGATTAATTCATTGACTCTGGTACCATTTTTTATCATTAATCTTTTCAATAGCTTTACACTATTAGAGAGAAACACTTCGGCCATCACAAAATGTTTTTTTACCATGCACGCCTATATTGTTTTTCATTATATTAATGCTATTTCAAGACCTAAACCTCAAAATGTGTAAGACTTCAATACGATAAGACTACAATTGTAAATATATGCCTCTTCCCCCATAATAACTTTTTGGCAGTATTTTTAACTTGCTAAGTGAAAAACATAAGTTCCAAATTTCAGTTCAACAGACTCAACACAAATTGTGGTGTTTTACTCAACAACAACAACAAAAAAACCCCAACTTCCTAATTATCAGAATTCTACTTCATCCGCTGTATAAATCTTGTTTTCTAGAAAGTTGACTCAATTATAGCTATGCAGCATAGGGAAGTGCATATAATTCCTCTGATTCCAATGGGAGTATAGTTGGTGCATCTACAAAATGGATCTGTCATCTGTTTTTTTAGGATTTTTTTTTTAGGGGTTTTTAAGAGGTTTTTTAGGTTAAAGGTATACATTTTTAAAACATAAAATTATTAATCCTTTGGACAAAATCCAGTTGTAAAATAGAACCAAAAGTTTAAGCTGATAGAAAAGATACACAATTTATTTGACCATGTAAAATAACCAGTACAGGAGAAAAATGAAGACACAAAGAAGAAAATAAACCTTATGTCAGCTTAGTATAAGTAAGGCAGTTTCTGGGAAAGAAGTTTCAAGGCTCAGAAATTCAAGTGCATTTGAGTTTTACATTTGATATGTAATAGTATAATTCTTTGAAATATCCTTTCCTGCAGGTACCTTGAAAAAAAAAAAAAGAAAAGAAAAAATTCTTTGAATTTTGAGATTGAAATGTTTTACCCTTTATGAACAAATTTCCCTTTTAAGAGACTGTGACGATTTTTTTACTTTTTTGACTCACCAGGCAATGTGAGGACTCCAAGAATTTCTCAGTTTCCCATAAAAGGCGTGTAAAAAATGGTGTCATGTAGTAGGAATGAGACACAGCCAAGCCTTTTTATATTTCTACGCATGTGCACATGACCCTTTCTGTGCATAGTACAAGATGAAGTGTGCTATGATAGGACAAAAAAAGAGTGCTTTCATTGTTGTTTTAGTCTGGATTGACTGTTACGTTGATTGTTTACGCTGACCTACCTTCCTCCTATAGATTTTAAGAGAAATATAAAACTCTTGTTTTGTTTCACGGGACTTTTCTTTCTTTTTTAGTATCCCATGAAAATGGTGAGTTTGGGATTATTAAGAAAATAAAATCTAAGAAAATAAAATAAAATATACATATAAGAAATAATAACTGAGAAGAAGAAATAATAAGAAATAGGAAATATAGAAGATATAAAATATTTAAGGAAGAATATAATAGTATGAAACACAGAATGAGGAAATGGATTTGTTTCTTTAATAGTTGCCTCAGCTAATCAAAACAAACTTTATATGTTTGTAAATCTTTTCCACAACATAGGACAAAATAAACTGTGTTGCACAGTAAATGTTTAGTAGCTCCACTGCTACCAATATTGCCACATAGTAAAGTGGAAATACCTCTAATCTAACAAAAAAAACCCAATTCAGCATCCAAGACTGGAATAAACTGTGACCTGTCTTCTTATTAAGCTATCTGAACAAACACACATGATTTTATTTAATTTTTTCCCAAGGAAATTTCACTGAAAAATGTCTTTAATTAGTTTCAGCCCTGGAAGTTTTGGTCATGCCAAAGAAATGAGTTATAATTCTTTGAAATCTATCAATAAATGATTATCAGAAACTCTCACAGTTTCTTATCTCTGGTTCAGGAGGGCTGTTTGATGCCACTAAAATAATCTAATTTAAAAACAGTTATCTTAACCAGCCTGACTTTCCTAATATTGTCCATATATCTGCTATGCTAATACAAAGCTCAAATCAAAGGCCTTTCAGAGTTCCAGATTGTATGGTTTTCAGATCAAAAGGAAGACAAAGCCTTAAGGAACATGCAGGGGGCGGAGCCAGGAGGCTCGGTGGCAGATTCAAACCGGCCACCAACAGCCACTCTCGATCAGTTGCTGAGGTGAGTAGCTTGAGAGAGGACGCCTGCAACACCGGAGCGGAGAGGGGAGAGATCAGCGTCCAGGAGCCTCACCTCAGAGCGACAAGAGCCACTGAGGAGGGAGCCTCAAGTCCTCAACAGGACTTGCCCAGGACTCGGAAGCTCAGCTCCCGCGAGGGGCTGACTCACAGGGGGCGGAGCCAGGAGGAGTGGCACCAGCTGGGAGTGGCTAAAAAACCTTCCCAGGGAGCGCGGCGACCAGGAGCGCGGCGAACAGAGCCGGCAAACAGAGAGCGTCGAGGCAGAGGGTCGAGGCAGTTTGCGCGACAGAGCCGGCAAACAGAGAGCGTCGAGGCAGAGGGTCGAGGCAGTTTGCGCGACAGAGCCGGCAAACAGAGAGCGTCGAGGCAGAGGGTCGAGGCAGTTTGCGCGGCAGTTCGCGCGGGCAGGCGAGCGGGCAGGCGAGCGGGCAGGGAAGCGTTCCAACCGCCTCATCGAGAGGACTCGCCTGGAGTACAGGAGGGGGAAGGAGTGCTGAGGGACGTAGACGGATTGATTGCCCAGATAGATCATGGTTACAACACGATCGAAAGCTGTAGTGAGTACTAATGTGGGTATCCAGACTGAGCCTTCCTGCAGACATGCAGCTGTGCAGGTCTCTGGCTGCAGCGAATGCCTGAGCCTGGCACTTGTATTGGAGGGAGCCAGTGACACTGCTTGTGTTCGCTGTGAGCAAATAAATGACCTGCTCAGGCAGGTGGCTGAACTGAGGGAGGAGGTAGAAAGGTTGAGAGCCATTAGAGAGTGTGAAAGTGAAATAGATTGGTGGAACCACACCCTAAGGCAAGGGCAGAGGGAAGTGGTTCAACAAGCTATGGATCCCCTTCCCTCCTACCATCAGACAGAAGGAGAGAGCTTAATGGACAAGGATGGATGGAGGGAGGTTCCTCCTCGGAGAGGTAAGCGAAAACCCTCACAATCCCTTCCTCCCTCCCAGTTGCCCTTGAATAACAGGTACGAGGTCTTGGAAATTCAGGGCCAGGTGAATGGAGATGGTGAGGCAAATCTATCTAGTGAGTCACCCAGGGCTAGTCACTCACCCACATACCTCAGAACTTCCCCAACCAAGAAGAAAAGAAGAGTAATTGTGGTGGGTGACTCCCTTCTGAGGGGAACAGAAGGGCCCATTTGTCGACCGGATCCACCCCACAGGGAGGTCTGCTGCCTGCCTGGGGCTCGGATTAGAGATGTTAAAAAGAAGCTCTCTGAACTGGTGCAGCCGTCTGACTACTACCCACTGCTGGTTTTTCAGGTTGGCAGTGACGAAATTATTACGAGGAACGTAAGGGCAATGAAGAGAGACTACAGGGCCCTGGGACGGCTGGTTAAAGGGTCTGGAGCGCAAGTGGTGTTTGCCTCCATACCTGTTGCAAGCGAGGGTGAAGGGATATATAAGAAGACTCTGCAGGTTAATGTATGGCTACGTGACTGGTGCCAAAGGCAGGGGTTTGGGTTTTTCAGTCACGGGCTGCTGTATGGGACACCTGGTTTGCTGGTGACAGGCGGGATACACCAGTCCCAGAGAGGAAAAAGGGTTTTGGGGCAGGAGTTAGCAGGGCTTATTGACAGGGCTTTAAACTAGTTATGAAGGGGGGAGGGGATTTAACAGGGCCTGTTGGGGACAAGCCCAAGAGGAACATGCTAGGGATTGAAGGATGGCGGGCTAAGGAGGACTATCAATCTCTTGTTTCACTTGTGGGAAAGGATAGCTTTTTAGACTTTGTCCCGCAGGGGAAAAAGGGTACTAGGACTGGCTCCCTGAAATGCCTGTACACCAATGCACGCAGCATGGGGAATAAACAGGAGGAGTTAGAAGTCTGTGTGCGGGCTAAAGGTTATGATCTAGTGGCGATTACAGAGACATGGTGGGACAGTTCACATGACTGGAATGTGGTCATGGATGGCTATGTCCTTTTTAGGAAAGATAGGTCAGCAAAGCGAGGTGGTGGAGTTGCTCTTTACGTGAGAGAGCAACTAGAATGTATTGAGTTCTGTCCGGGGTCGGATGAGGAGCAAGTGGAATGTCTGTGGGTACGAATCAAGGGGCTGACTGGCACGGGTGATACAGTTGTGGGGGTCTATTACAGACCTCCTGATCAGGACGAAGGAGTTGATGAGGCTTTCTACAGGCAACTGGAAGTAGCCTCGCGACTACATGCCTTAGTCGTCGTGGGGGACTTTAATTACCCCGATATTTGCTGGAAGACTCACACAGCCAGTCATTCACAGTCTAGGAGGTTCCTCGAGTGCATTGATGATAATTTCTTAATGCAAATGGTGGACGTACCAACTAGGGGAGCAGCGCTGCTAGATTTAGTACTCGCCAACAAGGAGGGTTTGGTCGAAGTGGTGACGGTCAATGGCAGCCTTGGCTGCAGTGACCATGAGATGGTGGAGTTTAGGATCCTGTGTGGGAGGAATAGAATACCTAGCAAAGCCACAGTTCTGGATTTCCGAAGGGCCAACTTTGGCCTCTTCAGTCAACTGCTAAGGGAAGTCTCATGGGAAAGTGTACTAGGCGGTAAAGGGGCTCAAGATAGTTGGTTAGCATTCAAGGACCGCTTCTTCCAAGCTCAGGATCGGAGCGTCCCAATGAGTAGGAAGTCAAGTAAGGGATCTAGGAGACCGGCGTGGTTAAACAAGGAGCTGCTGGGCAAACTCAAGTGGAAAAGGAGAATCTATGGATTATGGAAGGAGGGGCTGGCCGCTTGGGAGGAATATAGGACAGTTGTTAGAGGATGTAGGGAGGCAATTAGGACAGCTAAGGCCTCCTTGGAACTCAATCTTGCTAGTCGGGTTAAAGACAATAGAAAGGGCTTCTTCAAATACATAGCAAATAAAACTAACACAAGAGGCAATATAGGCCCACTGCTGAACGAAGTGGGTACCCTGGAAACAGAGGATATAAAGAAGGCAGAGGTGCTGAATGCCTTCTTTGCCTCTGTCTTTACTCCTGCAGACTCTCCCCGAGGGCCCCGGATTTCTATAGCCCCAGAAGGAGTCAGGACAAAGGAGGAGTTTGCTTTGGTAGATGAGGATTGGGTTAGGGATCAGCTATGCAATCTGGACATCTGTAAATCGATGGGTCCGGATGGAATGCACCCACGGGTGCTGAGGGAGCTGGCGGAGGTCATTGCTAGGCCACTTTCCATCATCTTTGGTAAGTCGTGGGAAACGGGCGAGGTGCCTGAGGATTGGCGGATGGCAAAGGTCACACCAATCTATAAGAAGGGCAAGAAGGAGGACCCGGGTAATTATAGACCGGTCAGCCTTACCTCCATCCCTGGAAAGGTGATGGAACAACTTATTCTTGACTCCATCACTAGGCATATCAAGGATGAGGGGGTCATTAAGAACAGCCAACATGGTTTTATGAGGGGGAAGTCATGTATGACCAACCTTATAGCCTTCTATGAGGAAGTGACTAGGTGGAGGGATGATGGTAGAGCGGTAGATGTAGTTTTTCTTGATTTCAGTAAGGCATTTGATACTGTCTCCCACAGCATCCTCATAGATAAGCTAAGGAAGTGTGGGCTTGACGATCAAGTAGTGAGGTGGATCGAGAACTGGTTGAAAGGAAGAAGGCAGAGAGTTGTGGTCAATGGCGCAGAATCTAGCTGGAGGTCTGTGACTAGTGGAGTTCCTCAGGGGTCGGTGCTGGGACCGGTGCTGTTTAATATTTTCATCAATGACCTGGATGAGGGAACTGAGTGCACCCTCAGCAAGTTTGCTGATGACACAAAACTGGGAGGAGTGGCTGACACACCAGAGGACTGTGCTGCCATTCAGCGAGACCTGGACAGGCTGGAGAGTTGGGCGGGGAGAAACTTGATGAAATTTAACAAGGGCAAGTGTAGAGTCTTGCATCTGGGGAAGAACAACCCCATGTACCAGTACAGGTTGGGGGTTGACCTGCTGGAAAGTAGTGAAGGGGAAAGGGACCTGGGGGTCCTGGTGGATAGGAGGATGACCATGAGCCAGCAATGTGCTCTTGTGGCCAAGAAGGCAAATGGCATCTTAGGGTGCATTAGAAAGGGAGTGGTTAGTAGGTCAAGAGAGGTTCTCCTCCCCCTCTACTCAGCCTTGGTGAGGCCGCATCTGGAATATTGTGTCCAGTTCTGGGCCCCTCAATTCAAGAAGGACAGGGAATTGCTTGAAGGAGTCCAGCGCAGAGCCACAAAGATGATTAGGGGAGTGGAACATCTCCCTTATGAGGAGAGGCTGAGGGAGCTGGGTCTCTTTAGCTTGGAGAAGAGGAGACTGAGGGGTGACCTCATCAATGTTTACAAATATGTAAAGGGTAGGTGTCAGGATGATGGAGCTAGGCTTTTTTCAGTGATATCCAGTGATAGGACAAGGGGCAATGGGTGTAAACTGGAGCATAGGAAGTTCCACGTTAACATCAGGAAGAACTTCTTTACTGTAAGAGTGACAGAGCACTGGAACAGGTTGCCCAGGGGGGTTGTGGAGTCTCCTACGCTGGAGATATTCAAGGCCCGCCTGGACAAGTTCCTGTGTGATGTACTGTAGGTTACCCTGCTCTTGCAGGGGGGTTGGACTGGATGATCTTTTTAGGTCCCTTCCAACCCTTGGGATTCTGTGATTCTGTATCATTGAGAAGGAATCCACTAAAGAGAGTGGTAAATCTTCTGAAATTTGCAGTTAAATCCCTCTGGCTCTCACAGCAGAATTGCAACTCTGTTTGCGTATTAAAATTGTTTTGTAAATTTTAACCAAAAGAAACATTTCCTGTTGTTCTGGTATTAAGACAACACAAGGTTACCTAACATTTTGACAATCTCATTACTTGCTTAATTTCTGCAATACAAGAAGCTAAGTACAATGCACCAGAGAAGTAAACATTTTTCTTTTACTTTTAAAACCTTAAATGATAATGTTCACATCATAAAAGAATTCACTAGCATAAAAAGACCCCAAATCTCTCATCCGTAACTTCAGATGTGCAATCTGAAGTAGAACAGCCTCACAGCTGGTGCAACTGTGTTCCTCCAATGCAGGTCCTTGATGCACAACTAATTTCACGCTGATATTGATTGTCTACACACCTGTGCAGACATCTGGTAATATATATTTCAAAACATAGCTTAGAAATAGTAGTTAACTTTAAAGCTAAATGAACATTTTTCAATGAGTCATTTAACACTGAAAAAAAATGCATTTTCATATAAACCAAAAATGACTTGAACTAATTGTTGTTTTCACGAAAATGAAAATGGTAAAATTTAAAAAAAAATCCAAACTATTTTTTCCAACATGTTCAGAACTCTTTGCTCTTGGTGATGATGAAGTTAGATTTATGGAATCTAGAAAGAAACAGGAAAAAAAAACCCCAAAAATTTAATCTGCACTTTTTTTACCCCCTAAATAGAAACATGCCTTTCTGAAAGGATAATTATTGATCTAACCTGTGCAATGCAGAACCCAGACAATGTAAAAAATTGGGAGCTAATTAAATTGGGAGCTACTTTCTGTTTTTTCTCATAACCACTTGGAGCAAGAGTCCCTCAACAGACAGGCAGCCCAAGTTCTCACCCTTCCAGCAAACAAGAAGTCTCAAAAAAGGTTTCACTTTTCTGGCAACAGAAACACACATTCATAACTATTGAATTAATGAGTTTCCATCCAGACTCGTTTGCAAACCCAGAGATGTTTCTCTAGCTCTTTTTTTTTTTTTTTTAAGATGTACACCAATAAAAAATGAAGAATTTACTATGAAAAGTAACACAAAATAACTGAGAGTAATTTAACTGTGTGTTTGAGCTTCCCTGATCTAGTATGAGTCACAAAATAAAATTGGAATTGTTATTATTTAGATGTATTTTTTCATTTTTATTAATCTCTGTTTATAATGTGTTTATTGTCCATTACAGTGCAACCACAAGCTATTGCAAGAGCAGACCCTGTAACAGTTTTTTGTTCAGATGTTAGATACAATTTCCAATGAAAACTTATTGATACCCCTGAATTGAAATATTTACTTTTGTGCAGTGGAAGTGAGGTACTTAGCTTTGACATAATATGAAATACTGTCAGAAAATTGTCACACGAGCCAGTAGCTCAGCAGGTCAATATACAGGATATCTAAAATTTTAGGCTCTTCTTTAGGCCAGGAACCAACACATCCTTGTTGCTGATCATCCACCTTTGTAGGAATACAGTCATGGGTTCACTGGAGCATAACCTGTCCATATACCATCTCTTAGACAGGAGTAATAAAATGAAGTACCTCACCTGTAACTATAATTCTTCATGCCTAAATTAATGAAAATTTATATGTAGAAATTTTAAAGTTTTATTAAAAGCTTTCCTATTTAATACATTCACCTTTTTAATTTTTAATAACTGCAACAATAAAATTGTGATTCCTTCTGAGGTTCAGAAAGTTTCTCTTAGAGAAGTCAAGAATTCCAAAATGCAAATATGAAAATGGAAATAATAAATGGAAAAATACGGGGGATAAAAATAATCTAGCAAAATCCATCACTTCTTTTTAAAAAATATTGTGAAAATCTGTGTAAAAGGAAGGGTGTGTGTGTGTGTATTCTAAGATATGTCTTGTATCACACAAGCTTTATTGTATATATTCCAGTATTCCAGAACAGCTGCATTGCCAAGGGAAAATGCACTAGTCAGGACATCTTGTGACAAAAAGCATACAACTCACAAACATATAATGTGGTTAGAAGTTTTCCTCAAACTAATATCATTTGGCCATAAATGTTACCTTTAAGACCTTAAGTCTAGCTACCCTACAGAAAACTTCACTTGAGATATGCAAGATAACTGAGGGTCACTTAGCAAACTAGAATACAAAGAGTGTATTAGAAAAAGACATTTTAAAGACCTGTAGCTTGGTACATTTTAGGTTATAGTGATTATGGGCTGACATCATTCAAGGAGTCCCCAAACACAACAGAGCAGTCTGAGTTAGGAGAGTAAGGGCACTGAAAGCTTTAAAGCTTAATATGCTTACAGGTAGGTAACTTTAGACCTTTTCACCTTTAAGCTTAATACCTTTACCTAATATTGTCTAGCATATATATATTCCACAACTCTATGAAAAAGTTTCTAATATGAACTAGCTATTCCACTAAAGGAATAAAATGGGCTTCACCAGAAGATGCCTTTTATGCAGATGAAGAAATGCATCATCCTTTAAGTACACACTGTTTTCTCTCTCTCCCCACTATTATTTGGTGAACTGTGATCAATAAACTACCTCAAGATTGACTATGGAAAGTAAGATTTCTTGTACACTGCAGGGACTGTATACTGATGATCTCCACTGAGGTCAGTAAATAGATTAATAAACATTTGCTCTACTACAGTGACGTGTGAAGTCATGTACTATAAAAAAGAAATAAGGTATTCCATTGAACACCCTCAGGTCGGCTACTCCTCTCAGAGCTTAATCTGGTAAAAGAGTTCCCATTAGATGTTCATTTATCATTGTAAACCTTGATATATAATACTGCAGTGCACTCATTTTCTAATGCCTAGCACTATTCCAGGATGTTTTTTTGATTAATACTGATTCTTGGCACACAGTTCCACGTGTTCCTGATTAATTCAGTCTAAGGTTGCTCCCCTCTTTTCTTTTTACATTACTAATTAGTGGGCAAAGCAAAGCTTCACACTCCCACAATATGCTCTCCCAGCTAAGATATACACTTTGCAGCTGGCTTTATGTTGCAAATGCACTTTGGATAATCATTCATTGAATAGCAGATAAAACATTTTAACTGTTCTAATTACAAGTTATTTTTCTTCTCCAGTGTTTCATGTACTGTTTCTTAGCCATTTACAGCAGCATTTACAAATGCTCATATCTTATATTTGCTTTTGTTTTGTGCTGTAGCAGTCTTTACAAATTCTCAGAAATGTTGATAGCAAATCAGACAGTTTAATAGACACACTGGGCAAATTTAAATAAATGAAATAAGTTTCCAAGCAAGGGTTAGGTAGAATTCAGGTTCTTATGCTAATTACTTCAATATCAAAAGCTCCTGCTTAGCTGCTTTGTACAATACAGGATATATCTAAGTAGATGGATGCCTCCCTGCTTAGAAGTTATTACTCCCACGAGTTTTAACTATATACTTACTCAGAAGTTCTCTACCCTGAACAGCCAGGTGATTAACTCCTTTCTAAATTTCACTGGATCCAGAGGAACCACGGTATTTCTCAGGACATGCTTAAACACACGTACACTCAACAAGCAAATGTACAAAATTAAATCTCTCATAAAAATTAGTTATGAGTGCTGTCTATTCTGAAGTGATAACCTATTAGTTGCAAGAATTTTCTATGAAATACCACAGTGATTTCCAAACCTTCCCCCACCTTTATTTACAAAACACATATTTTCTAAACTGGGAGTGAGGAAACAAACTAAGGGGAAAGCACCCTGTAAGTATAATGGCCTTGTGAAGCCTAGGTGAAGTGAAGGAGAGGGAGATGAAAGAGACAACTCGCTTCCTTGCACTATTTCTGCATGTCATCCAGATACTATTCAATGTGTCTAGAGAATTAATCCTATGAGCTGTGAAAAATGAGTGTCTGAAACGCTAGGGTAAAGAGTCAGTCGGTTCTGTCAAACTCCTCTTGCCCTGTAAAGTTTTACTCCTTTTCTGCAAAACTCATACACAAAAGCAGACTGCAACTCCAGCATAGTTTAAAGCCTTTGAGACTGGGGCTTGCATCTTGTTGGCAATATATGTGGTTTTTAACTCCATTACGCTGAATGAAAGTTTTAACCCTCCAGAGGGTCTGCACCTGTAGGCCATTATATTAAAAGGAACACCTTTACTGCCTGTTTTAAAAGAAAAGATTTGAAATACGCGTCTCAGGAGAGGTTACTGAGGACTGAATGTCAAAGATAGAGAGTCCTCCAGCACGTGACCATGCTCTCGAGAGACGCGGTGTTTCAACACAGTAAGGCAGACAGCAATTTTTTGCAAGATTTTGAGAACACAGTGGAAAAGTAGTACACTATGTCTTCCCAAAAATGTGTTATCTCATTGAAAAGCAAAACCAAAAATAAACATTTTTTATGTTTATTATGTAAAAAAACCCAGTAACGTGATTAACAATAGGAAAGAAATATACTAGAAAAAGGAAAGGATGAGAGTTTTTTACCTCCAGCACTTAAACTGCATCAGAAATCGTTACATATATAGTGATGGTAGAGTAATATTTAACATGTAAATGTAGAAGATTGCAGGATTGCACAGTTAGGCTGCAAGCACGTGATTTGGCCACTGACCAAGTGCTGGCTGAGGTTAAGCTGACTCAGAAAGGCATAGAAAACAGTTGGACATGACAGGCAACAGAACCAGACAGCACCGTGAAGGGCATCTGCATCTCATGGGTGCACAAGAGGAGCTATGCAGGAAAGAGCTGAGCCTCACAGACCTCAAGATTGAGCGTTGTACCCCTCAGGGAGTGCAATCGCCCAAGGCCAGCAGCAGCAGGGTAACTGTGCCAGTTATGCACTGTGAGGGTCACCCAGGCAGCAGTGCCACAAACATCAAATTTGGGTATGGGTGCGGCAAGGCTGGGATCAAAGGGGAAAGAAGTAAATGGGAGCAGTTTGTATGCTCATGGGGCAGAGAAGGACAGATACAAGTATGGCACAAAAAATTTAGAAAACCAGAAAGGGTATGAAGCAAGCAAATCATGTAATCATTTGCTGGATGTTGAGGATAACTGATTTTTCTTGATCACTGCAACTTGAGCAGGACGAGAAACAAAACTACTTGTCCTCACCACACAAGTCAAATCCACCCTTCACTCAGGAGGATGGTGCAGGGTTGATGCCCAAGACAAGTACAAAGGTGATGGACCAAGCATTCAGGTATCTGCATACCTGCAGTTGCCTTAGGTCCAATGAAATCAACATCTTCCTGACTCCTTCCTAACATGTTTAAAAATTGCACAAAAGCAACTAGCAAGCTGCATACTGATCCTATCAATGAGCTCATCACTAGGGGGATACTCAAACTTCTAGCTCATATGCTATCAGCCAGTCAGCAGCACCCTCAGCTAGTCTGGTCAGTATCAACTGAAGTAACTTTGTGTAGGAATGCAAGCAAAAAAGCATCCATCCAATCTATGACAGGAAAACAGAACAGTCATTGGACTCTCTACTGTCAAAAGGTAGCTTTTTACAGTCCTGAAACTTTTTCAAAGCTAATGAATCATTAATGACAATTTCCACAGCTATGATATATGTTTAAATTGCTCTTTACCCTACTTTTGAAAGGTACCTTAAAATATTTACACCTGTTCTCCAACAGAATCTCTAGGTCTGTTATTGCAGAAGACTTTGTCATCCATTGACATCAGAAAACAGTTAGTGAAAGTTAACTATAAAGCCATTAGATGGTCCCAAGAGTGCAGGTTCACACTGAGGAAAACAAACAAAACTCAGACACCCCAATGCACTCAGACACTATTTGCTGGTATCTCCCTGAAATAATTTTCTGCAAGTGTAATCTTATAATTTCTTCAGGTTAAAAGCGTATTTTTCAGTTTGGTGGTTTGGTTTTTTTATACGTCTCCATTAATTTTAGAAATCTTAATCACTATTCCCCTTCCAAAAAGTTTCTTAATGGTCAAATATTAAGAGGCTTACACCACTGTATAACTGTTTTAGTAACGGTGTTTAGCACCTTTCCATGAATCAGATTTCAGTTTCAGTTCTATCCGTATTTTTAATTATGTTTTGGAATTTCTATACTAGAGTTGGGTCAATAAATAAACCACATGTAGAAGTTAGTGAAATCAGATATCCAAACCCTTCCCAGAGAGGGAAGAGTAGAGGTGCTTTGAAGAGGAACAACATGCTAAAATAGAGGGGAAAGAGGATAAAATAGGTCAGTTGCACGGAAACAGATTAGCAGAAAAGCCAGGATTCTGACAGTCAGGTCTTGGTGGGTCTGTAAGTCTGGGTCAGCTACTGGAAAGACACACCTGTATGAGCGCATAAGACAACTGGGGAGCTAAGGGTAAGAAGTGAACAGAGAAGAGTTGGGAAATGGCTGTGATATGGCAGTAAGACAAGAAAGGAGCAAGGCATGACAACAGAGTGAGGTACTGTCAGAATTGTCAGAATTGTGGTATTTTCATATTGCAATGGAATTTAATTAATTAGCTAGGGAAGAGTAAAATCAGGTGAGTATTAGCCTCCATATCTGAATTTCTAATTATTTAAGTAAAAGTATCATCTAAAGCAGTGCAGTTTCTCAGAGGTGAATTTCTTTCTTAACTCTCAAATTAATAAACTATTTATGTTCACTGTAGGGGGGGAAGCAAGCAAACAAAAAAACCCCAAACTAAAATCCTTCCAAAAATATCTGTTGTTTCAATATCAAAAGAGTTCATTCCACTAAACACCCAGCAAACTATTGTATCAGAATGCCTGAAGAGTATTCTTGGCTCATACTCATGTTTAATGTATTGTGGATTATCTGGCTGTCGTGGTTTAAACCCAGCCACAAACTTCATTCACTCACTCCCCCACTTCTTTCCCTCCCTCTACTCCTGGAGGGAGGGAGAGGAGAATCGAAAAGAATGCAACTCCCAGGGGTTGAGATAAGAACAGTTTAGTAACTAAGGTATAACACAAATCACTACTGCTACCACCAATAATAGTAAGGATAAAGGAAATAACAAGAGGAAAGAATACAACACCTCAGCACCAGCCGACCAATAACTCGCCCCACTCCCTCCAGCTGAGCACCGACCGATACCTCGTCCAACCCTGCAGTCCACTAGCCTTTCCGGGTAACTCTCCGTTACATCCTGGGCATGACGTGCTGTGGTATGGAATACCTCTTTGGCTAGTTTGGGTCAGGTGTCCTGTCTCTGCTTCCTGCCAGCTTCCCCTCCTCCCTGGCAGAGCATGAGGCTCAGAAAGTCCTTGGTCAGACCAAACATTTGAGCAGCAACTAAAAACATCGGTGTTATCAGCACCGTTCCCAGGCCAAAAAATGAAAACACAGCACTGCACTAGCTACTAAGAAGGAGAAAAATGACTGCTACTGCTGAACCCAGGACACTGGCTTAACATCTTATCTTTTTCTTGTAAAAAGACTAATTTATTATTAAAATATCACTTACAAATATATTTAAAAGTATTGTTTATACTACCTGTTTAGTAATAAAAATATAATATCATGGGTTCTGAAGGACTGAACTATACAATTTCCACCTGAATTCTCCAAAGCTGCAGTTAAAATATGCATATTAGAATGAGTAAACGATTGATCAACAGGCTAGACTACAAAACAATTAGATGTTAAAGACTTTTCTTTTTTTCAGTAAAATAATGGGGTCAAAGAAAAACTTACATTTAATGACAAAACACATTTTCATAGAAGATATAGGTGTACATATATGGGTGTGCATATATGATTTACAAAGCATGGATGATAATTCCACACTCTGAAAGACCCATGGGGTTTCTGGGACTTGCAATGATGGATAATGAATTTTTGTGAGAAAGGAAGAAAGCTTTTATTGAGGCTATAACTGCCAAACTTGTGCCAGCAAATACTCTTAGTCAAAATTTGTTCTACTGGGGTTTGCGTTGTCTGCTCTATTTCTACAACATTGCTTGTGTCTGTATATCACACACCCAGAAAGAGACAGCAATTGCCAGTGATGGATTATGACTGAAAATATCTCATGACATCCCAAAGGAAAAAAGCAGCAGCAAGAAACAGACTGTAATATGTTATTCTTCTGCTGGAAAACTTGGGGCCAATTATTGCCCCCTTGTCAGATACTGCATCCAGCATTTTTATACTGGGGACCTTGGTATGAGACAGGACACCTAAGAGTTTTGTTGATATAATGCTAATAATTGCACAATAACAGGATTCCTTGCAGCTCATGTGTAACTCAGTGCTCGGTTTCTCTTCAAGAAAAAAACAGATTAGCAGAGGTAAATATATAACCGCTGTACAAATTTTAGAATAAAACTGGAACAATAGTGCACATAAGATATCAAGCTACATCTATGTCCCTATATTAAAGGGTTGGGAAGTTTTTATGTTACACACAAAAATATGTAAGGAAATTGATGCTTTCAAATTACATAGAAGTGATTGCTGAAAGAAGCAAACTTTGTGGCACACTTATACATTTACAGATATTTATTTTTCTCCTGAAGTGCAAAATGAAGCTGCTCACCAAGTAAACAAAAACATCATTAAAAAAGCCCCATAAAAAAAAAACTAGTCACACATCTGCAGTCCCTCAAACTATTACATGTAGAGAGAATCTTTATTTTTGGTCCTTAAAATTGAGGAAGAAGAAGTGAAATTATATACATTCTAGAAAGACTGATTAACTCTGAGGTCATACAGGTTTTTTTAAATTTTAAATGAGTTCTATTTTTTTCTATTTGTAACACTCAGCAGAATCCAGAACTGCTTCTCTCTCTCATATTATCCTTTTAATAAGTCATCTTCAGTGCAGTGATAGTAATTTACATAAACAAAACTTCTGTACACATACTGAGAAACTGAAACAGTACTTGACAGAGGGCTAGATTTAACAAAAATTCTGTCTTTCCTAATACCAAAGATTACTGCAAAAGTTATCAAATTTAAAGGAAATTACTGTACAACTGAAAGTTCACATACAATGTGTGTCTTACTGTGATGGCAGACTAAAACAGCTATAAAGAAAATGAGCATAAGGAAACAATAGCACATTTCACTGTAAATGTCAAGTAGTGTTATTCTGAAAAATGTCATAGTGATAATTAGATGGAAATGGCTTCAACTAGTATGTACTATGTGGTCACTTTCAGTGTATCAATCAAAGGCAGTTGGTATTATCAGTAGTTGCTTCAAGAGCTTCTAAATATCTTACAAAGTAATGACTTTTCTAAAGGAAATGTGTGTAGTCATAAAATAGCTAAATATTAAAATCTGATTCATAGGACTAAAATGCAATTTCTTTGACTTTAAAATCAAAAAATATATTTGTACTTGGGAACTCAAGGCAAGAAGACTGCTTGGTCAGTGACTTAAGCTCTCTGTTATTGAAGGCAGACATATTGTATAAGCCTTTTTGTACATTTCTTAATCTTCATCTTAGAAGGTGGTAGGATTTTTGTCCTTCACCACTCTGAATGAAAAGTTGTTCCAATACTTGACTGTTCTGATGGTTACAAATTACTAATTAGCAACATAAATTTATTCATGCTCACATTACATTTTTTGTCTTCTTTTGACAACTTTATCCTTTAGCTTTGATAAGTCTCCTCTTGCCTGATGTTTCAGTGTCTAAACAAACACTATTGATATTCCCTCTCCTCTTTCTTCTACCTAAATAAGCCAAGGCTTTTAGGATTTTTTTTTTTTTTTTTTTTTTTTAAGAGGAGAGTTTCTACATTTTTATTTTCATTTAGCTGTTCTTTCCCTATATCTGCTGGCAGATTTTATCTATGCAATATCCCAACAAGATTTCAGCACAGTTGTGTGCAATAACATTCTCATCTCTCCTGGAAATACCTTCTGTCTTCGAATCTTAAATCTCATTTACTTTCTTTGGCTGTAGTCACACAATGGAGAGGCTCATAACCATCCTGTGATAAATAACACACCCAAGTTTTAGTGAGCTGTCTTTAGCTCATCAGCTGAAAGTTTGTCAGTACTCAGCAAAGCTCTTCTCAATTTGCAAGGTTAACTAAGATTTTCTGTATCATAGTCTGAGTCTTTCATGTTCACTGTACCTTCCGTTGATATCAAATCCATCATTCTTCTGTGTTAACACATGGTTACTTTTAAACCTATGTCATTAATACTAAGAATGAGATCATAAAAAGCAAGCAAGCAAAAATTTCTTTTTAAAGTACTACTTCCTAGAAAAAAAAAGAGTACATGCAGAAGCTCTTTATATTTACCTAGCTTCTCATCCTGTGCCAAAACGTATTGTTGCTTCTCTAAAATGAAGAAAATCCTAAACATGATTCTAAAATAAAGAAGTTAGTAAAAAATGACTACAAGTAAAAATTTTTTTAAACCCTGTTTGACCTATCACATATTACTGTAGGCAAATATTTATTTTTAAAAGAAGAAAAAGAAGAAAAAGAGAGACAGCATGCAAACCAACAAAACAAGCAAGTATATATATTTTTAATGAGGTAAGGACTGGTGAAGCTGCATAAAATTGAAATACAAAAGTAGAAAAGCACACATTTATATATCCATAATCAAACCCCAAAATATTGGGAAATTATGTTGGAAATACATACAGTATACAATACAATCTGAGACTGTAACTGGAGACTCGTAGGAGTAATTGTGCATTTCACTGTGGGAAGAAAACATAGGCAATTTTAACTTTCTAAAATGTTCCCAAGAACACCTTTATCAGTAGTACTTGGAGGTGAAAGAAATTTAACAGTGCAGCACCACCTGGGCCTGGGACTAGACTGCACATTGTGAGAGAGAGTCACAACATCAGCATCAGTTTACTCATACTGCAGTATGGAACACAATTTTATGCACCAAAACACCTCTGCAGTGCAGGGGACAAGTAGCACCTTGCAGTAGTATCTACAAAACATCAATGCAGTTAAAGGCAGTTGATAAAATGTACTCAGGATAGTGATTGGTCTTTGAGGTGGAAAGAGCTGTTCTAGGCTAAATACAATACTTCTATCCATAGTCTTGAAAGAAAGCTTTTACAACTCCCTTTTTTCTAAATATCTGAGAAAAACTCATTTCTTTCCTTTGAAATACAGCATCATAGGTAATAGAAATATGGATTTCACTTTCAGTTTCTGGATAAATACCAGACAGCCTGCTACAAAAGACTGTGCTAAGTTTATGAAAGGAGGTTTTTGCAATAGCTGAGCATGCTTAGTGTAGGTTTGCTATCTATAGCATTTATGAAGACTAAAAGGTAATTCATAATTCTTAGAGACAGAATTGTAAGAAAACCACAACCAAGTAAGCAAGCAAATAAACAAAAAACCTCTTGAGGAATCTGGAAGGGTTTATATAGAATTTGATTTGGGTCAGAGAGCTGTTCCAGTCACTCTTGACCAGAGGGAAGGGCTGAACATGTAGAGATGAAGAAAGTACAACTTTTCTGATTCTGCTTGCAGATTCTTTTCTCCATTTAAATATTTGTGGAGTTCTAGCTTACAGTGAAACATTAGGGTTTGAAGACATTTTGGGGATCCCTTCACTTCAACAAATGGGTGACAATTCCACCAGGCGATTGTGACCATTAAGGGGTCCTGCAACAGCAGCATGAAAATTATGTTGATCCATGAGTAGCTTCACCTTGATGGTCTAGATAACTTGGTGGGTTTTTTTACATTGTGCCCTTCTTTCTGCAATCTCAGCTGTAGGGTCCCCCACTATGCTTGAGAGGTTCAGCTCCCTGTGATGCGAGGATTCAAGGCCCAGCTCTGATATGGCCAAGCTGTGCAACATTACAACATATCCCTGGCGGTGTTCAAGGCCAGGTTGGATGAAGCCTTGTGTGGGATGGTTTAGTGTGAGGTGTCCCTGTCCATGGCAGGGGGGTTGGAACTAGATGATCTTAAGGTCCTTTCCAACCCTAACTATTCTATGATTCTATGATTCTATATAGCATAGCATAACATAACATACAAGGGGTAACGGGTTAAAACTTAAACAGGGGAAGTTTAGATTGGATATAAGGAGGAAATTCTTTCCTGTTAGGGTGGTGAGGCACTGGAATTGGTTGCCCAGGGAGGTTGTGAGTGCTCCATCCCTGGCAGTGTTCAAGGCCAGGTTGGATGAGGCCTTGTGTGGGATGGTTTAGTGTGAGGTGTCCCTGTCCATGGCAGGGGGGTTGGAACTAGATGATCTTAAGGTCCTTTCCAACCCTAACTATTCTATGATTCTATGATTCTATGATATATCAGGATAACATAACATGATATATAAGGATATTGTCCAAAAGACATGTGACATTGTGTGTTGTGAGATATTGAACTTTAAAGTGTGCTCTGAGATTCCTATCAGCTTAAGCTCCACAAAAAGGGATTATGAATCCCTGTGAAGATGAAGTGTTAATTAAACACTGGACCTTTCAAAGCTGGGATATTTCTATTGATGTTCTGATGCACAATTTTAGATGCCTAAGAATTTTTTATGTTATAATAAATAAATAAGAGTTGAGGCATCAGTAGGCCTGTAGAGAGAGATAAAAGGGAATAATATTTTGGATTAGAATTGTCCATATCACAGAATCATAAAATCAGACTCATAGAGTGGTTTGTATTAGAAAGGACCTTAAGATCATGTACTTCCAACCCCCCTGCCATGGGCAGAGACGCCTCACCCTAGACCATCTCACCCAAGGTTCTGTCCAACCTGGCCTTGAACACTGACAGGGATGGAGCATTTACCACTTCTTTGGGCAATATGTTCCAGTGCCTCACCACAGTAAAGTGCCTCATCACAGTAAAGAACTTCCTTACGTCTAACCTCCTGAACTTCCTCTGTTTTAGTTTGGACTCATTCCCTATTGTCCTATTGCTACAGTCCCTGATGAAGAGTTAGAGGTCATGTTCTTAGATGTAGGATTAATTCCCAGCCAAGATGGGCCGACAGAAATGTTAAACAGATATATTTGTACCAGCTGGAACTGTTCAAATAGAGATGAAAGCACTCAAAGTAGACTAAGCTGATGAACTAAGTTATTATACCAATCAATAAAGAGGAATTTGGCAATACTGATACTACCATGTTTGTTCTGTTTCCAGTATTGAGAATTTAGGGTGAAGTTTCACTAAAGTTTAAAACAATCTGCATCTGGATTTATGCAATTTCACTTCACCACATCCAACTTGTGCTAGGACACATGAATGTGTCATAACTGTGTGTATGGTGGGGGATGAGAAGAGGCAGAAGGAGCTTGTTTTTCCTGAATTAATTGGTGAAGGGAGGAGGAAGAAGAGGCTGACCAGTAGAACTATGTCCTTATAATCCACTAAACTATAATCTGTGTTACAAAACTATTCATAAATTATGAACAATCAACCTGTTCTTTAATAGTTGTTTGGTTTTTTTAATTGCTTATTATGCTCATGAATAAATGTAAAATGGCTAAAGTAAATAAAACTTACATATAGGATATCTTTTTTTTTTTTCTTCATCTAAAACTAACAACATAACCAAAATATAAATGTTTAATAGAAATTGACAAATAGTGAGATACTCTGGCTTTAAGATTATGGTCTTATCTAATTTGAGACCTTTTTTTTTTTTTTCAATAAAAGCCATAGATGATTTAACTGATTTTTCCTACTTTTTTTCCCATTCTGTACTCACAGGTGTGATTTCACTGTGATAAAAACAAAAGTCTACTGAAGCACTGTTCTTACCAGTGTAAATAAAAATACATACTGCAACTGTGTTGAGAAAGTTTGTTGTGATTACTGCTCATGATTAACAATGGTTACTAACCATGGCAGAAAGCTTCAGCTTTGTTTCCCTAATGTGCTTGCAATGTTTCTCCATTGTAATCTTCTCCTTTTTCTGTTTCCCTATAAAGCTGGGGAGCCTGCGTATCCCATTTCCAGAATTCTATCGTTGTCTAGAATAAGACTACCTTGGGATTGGTTTCTTTTTTTTCCAATTGTTATTTCTCAAAAGCAACACATTATGTGACTGTGTGTTATTTGTTTTGTTTAGTTTGTTGTTATTTTGCATAAATGAGTTCTTACCTCTTGTTCAACTGTTTTCCACGCTGATGATTCATCTTATTATTTCCATGTTTATTTTGCTATTAGATAGAAAAGCATGTTTTCCTGGGTACTTGCAGCAGTAGTAGCATCATGCATCAGTTGTCTTACTTATCATGATTTTTTTCCAATTTCTATATCTGCATATTCCATATAAATGATTTCTCCCTTTTGTTCTCTTAAGTATAAATATTGATGTAGACCTTCAACTGATAAAAAATACTTACGTGTCAGAGATGTCTATGAAAGGTATTTAACGATATGGATGAGCATCCAAAAAAAAGATTCCTCACTTGGGGATTTTATACTGTATTGCTGTGCCTTCAGACTTTTTGCTGTTGCTGTTATGTAAATGCACAATAAGGCACAAACACATTCAAGTAGCAAAAGCTTCTTCTGTATGATGCTATTTTGTGGCAGCCTGCCACAGGGAATCCTGCAGGGATTGACTTTTTTCCCCATAAACCAGTTGGTGTCAGTTAACATTGAGTGCCATCATGCCTCAAAGCCCCAGAAGGAAACAACTGCTTATCAAACATCTTGTTAACCTTCACATGCATTGTGGTGGATTGACCTTTTCTAGTCACCAGGTGCCCATCAAGCCAGACACTCACTCCTATTTCCTTAACAGGACAGGAGGAATAAAAAGATGGAAAAGCTTGTGGGTCAAGAAAAGGGCAGGGAGATCACTCAGCAATTATCTTCACTGGCAAAAAAAGACTTCACTTGGGTAAATTAATTTAATTTATTGCCAATTAATAGCAGAGTAGGATTGTGATAAAAAGGAACAGAAGTAAAAACATCTTTCCCTCATTTCATCTTCTTCTCAGGCTGAACTTCACTCATGTATTCCCCAGTACATGAAAGCCATGGATTTACTTCAGTGAGTTCAGTGGAGGTCTACCAATATGATCAGGAGCTGGAGATGGATTTTGCTCAGCCTGGCAAAGACTCAGGGTAGATGTTACGGCTGACTTCAGCTACCTAAATGAATGTTCTAGAGAAGATGGATCTAGAGTTTTCTAAGAGATGCACAGTCATACAAGAAGAGGAAATTAAGAAAAGTTGCAATAAGGCAAATTCCAATTAAACCCTGGGGAAAAAAATCATCAGAAGTTAGAATAGAGAAGCTATAGAATTTGTGTTGTTTGAGCTTTAAACCTAGTCTGAACAAGAACCTAAGCTCCCTGGTGCATCTGAATCTGCTTTGAATAGAAGATTGATATAGGTGACTTAGAGAGGTTTCTTCCCACCTAAATTATTCTATGTACAATTCAAATTCAAGGCACGTTCTGACAGCCAATGAACAATTAACAGAGAGAGGTTTCAAACAGGCATGAGGCTTCCTCCTTGCAAAATTAAACACACAGATATACTTTCTGTATGTCAAGCACAAAGTCTGTGAAAAAGATATTTTTGGTTTCCAATCTATTGCATTCAAATACAGCACATGCAAAAGGGAAAATATATATGGAGACAAAAAGTTGTTAGCTTAACTAAAATTGGGTTCTTCCTTAGTTGTACTGCTTCTGAAGGGATACCTAGGGTGAGCTGAACTGCATAAACTGTGGACAGCTGGGCACCAAATTCTGAGAAAAACAGCTTGTCAATGAAAACTATTTAGCCATTAAATATGCCAAGTAAATTATTCAGTAAGCTGAGCTATTCAAACAATGCATTTAATTGATATGAACATCTGGGTCCTGATCCAGTTATTTCTGTGCTGCATCATTCATTCCCTTGACATCACATGTTGAAACAAAGCTTTAGTATGGTTTGGGGTTTTTTTTTTAATATTTAACAGAGCTTATTCCCTGTTTGAGTTTTTATCATAGGGAGACAAGGGTAAAATAAAATCTGTGTATAATTACATCTCTAAATAGCTCCTGTATACTCCTATTTCAGCATGTTTTGGAAATGTAGGCTCCCAGGTATTTGTTTCTTATTTTTTGTTTTCTTTTAGTACAGAATATAGGTCCATAACAATATTCCCATTACTATCTCATGCACCACAAAACTGGGAAAAAATTGTCTTTAGTCAGATTCTTTCTGGCCCCATCTCTTTTCTATAGCAGTTATGGCTCTCCTAGTGACTCTGTCTCTTGTATTTGTTTTTATTCTAATTCTTAGTAGGTCTCTCTTGCCTTTGTTTCTATAGGTCTTTGCCAACTCAATGCAAGCTTATATTCTCTGAAGGCTAGAGTGAAAAGAAGTAGTTCTAAACTATCTGAACAGAAAATACACAGATCAAAAAAAGGGATGATTTGCCCATTAAAAATCAATTTATTTCATATCATGTATAAGAAATTTCTCATCAGCTGAACATTTATTGTACCTTGGTGTAAAATAACATTTGTCATCAGCACACCATAAATCTCTTTACAAAGGGGAGTAGCAACATTACTGCCATTTTTTAATGGCTCCAACTGGCAAAATTGTTAAGTGGTAACAGAGCACTACAGCTCAAGTTCTTGCTTTATGAATTCACTATAAGGCAAGTAAACACTTTGATTTGACATTGGTGCTGCTTTTTTCTATATTCTCTGCATAATGTTTCTATCTTTTACCATAAACAAACCTTCTGTACTATCAGAGTACCATAGCATTTTCTGCAGCCCACTATGTTCCATTGCCCATCATGCTTTCTGAAAGTAAACCTCACAAAAAAAATTATGTGAAAATGAAATTACATTATCTTTCTATGTTTCATAAAATTATCTTGGGTGCAGAATTAGATCCCACTAGAGGTAAAAATTCATCCCTTGGTTTTGAGGTATGTGTCACTGCAGTTCTATGCAGTACCTAAACCCCAAATTTTGGTATCAGAGATTACAAATATTTACAAATATTTCTGCAGCTAAATCAAAATATGAGGCAGTTTACATGAGACATTTTCGATAGTATTGCTTTGCATAGATTATGATGTGACCACATGTCCTGGGTTACCAGCTAGGCTTAAAGCATGACACCACACTACAGTCTTCTCCATTTGCACACTTTTTGTGACAGACACCATAGTAAGCATTTCTCAATCTGGGTATAATTCATTCAGAAATTGTCTTGCATATGAGAGGACTTCTGTCCTACACACAAGCTCTGAAATCTTCTCTGGATGCGTATACTTGAATGGCAACTGGCGCATTGGTGTCAGTCTAAGCACTGATGCCTTCCAGAGTAGCACTTCAGTGTCATGTCATAAACATTGCCAAGTAATGTTCTTATATAAGCAGTTGTCTCAAAGGATCAGTCAAAGATGTTTCAAAAAAACAACTGCTATACACAAAATTTAATCTTATCCTGAACTTTCTGTAATGCCTCTGTCCTATGGATGTTAAATTGATGACAGAGACTTCAGGTTTCTGTCATCCAGCTTGAACCCATGAAATGAGTATATATGCTACTTTTTTTTTTTTTTCATCTTGAATTAGATTATATCTGGACTGATTCTGATAATTTTTGCTTGAGTAATGCCATCACTTTCTTTAGTGACTGATCATTTTTCAAACTCATGTTATTCTTTCAGGTCTTCAAATGTTACAGGACTGCACATTAAATTCCTCAGATTCCACAGTCATGTTGCAATTCATCCTTTTTTGACCTTGTGCAAAAATTAAGGCAGATGATTACACTTTTAATTTGCTTTACACTGCTTTGAAAATTCATCTTGAAATGGCTTCTCATCAACTCTAGTTTCCCAATATTGTTCTTTCTTACCTAGAATAATGTAGCAATGAATTGGTGCTGTTCTAATAATCTACTAAATTCTCTACAAATATAGACAAATAGAAATGTCACTTCCATCTCAGTTAATCCAGAGAGAGGGCAAATACACTTTAGAGAAACCCTTTCTTCTTATCTCAGCAAAATTTTGAATCTATCACTGAAGACTACATATACATTCATCATGATGTCATACTTCTGGAGCTTCCCTTTCAAACTTCTCTGAATCACTTAGAATCATAGACCGGTTAGGGTTGGAAGGGACATTAACATCGTCTAGTTCCAAATTCCCCCTCCCTGTGCAAGTACATCTCACCCTAGATCATGTCCTACAAGGCTCTGTCCAACCTGGCCTTGAAGACTGACAGGGATGTAGAATTTACCACTTCTTTGGGCAAACCATCCTAGTGCCTCAGCACCCTCACAGTAAAGAACTTCTTCCTTACATCTAACCTAAACTTCACCTGTTTAAGTTTGAACCCATTACCCCTTGTCCTGTCACTACAGTCCCTGATGAAGAGTCCTTCTCCAGCATCCTTATAGGCCCCCTTCAGATACTGGAAGGCTGCTAGCCGTCTCTTCTCCAGGCCGAACAGACACAACTCTCTCAGCCTATCTCTATATGGGAGGTGCTTCAGTCCCCTGATCATCCTCATGGCCTCCTCTGGACTTGCTCCAACAGCTTCATGTCCTTTTTATGTTGAGGACACCAGAACTGCACAGAATACTCCAAGTGGGGTCTCACAAGAGCAAGAGGGACAGGATCATCTTTGACCTGCTAGTCACGCTTCTAGGTACTTGTAGGTATTGTCTAGTCAGCTTTTTATGTATCGCTGGGAGCCTTGATGATTACCATACTAGTTTGTGTTTCTGCTTGTCTGCTTACTGCAGACTTCACTGTCCATCTGCTTAACAGCTGTAAATTATACTAATGACAAAGAATTAGATAGGAATTCTTGTCTCTTAAATATATCACGTGAGTTTGGTCTTTGAAAATGACATCTGATAGACATGCAGAACTACACTTCTTTACTTGGATAGGGTGAAGTATCAGGTTCAAAATTTGATTTTAGTAAGTACTGAGTCTGACAGCATATATACCCATATGAAATAAATATTAAAGTTCTACTAAACTGCATTTTATAGCTTATTTAACTTCTTGATACTGCCTCTGTGTATATTGAGTTGATCACATTCAAGTTCAGGAAGAAACATGTGACATTGTCCTTAGTAAGTTTCTCTCTGGACATGGAAAAATTGCAAAATAATTTCTTCATTTGTGATGCTTTATCTCAAAGGATGGCAGATCAAAGTCTGGCATGTTTCTACAACCATATGTGTAATTTTTCTGAATAAGTTCTTGGTTTCACTATTTTATCCTTACTTTGAAGTAAGCTGATGGGTCCTTCAAATTCAGCTTTATTTACTGTCTTGTGCAAGGCCTTATGCAGCTTTGTTGTTATTTGATTTGGACTGGACGAATTTTCGTTGCTCTTATATGATTTATGACGCTTTGCAGACCATCAACTGCCAGTAAACTGAGTTTTACACCTGAATATACGACTCCATTTGCAAACATGCAGTATTTTATCTTCTTTTCTCTTTTCTGACTTCTCGACTTAAGATTTTTCAAAATTCCTTGACTGATGGGCCACAATCAACCCTCAGACCTCGTTGACTACTGGCATATTCTACATGAAAAAGCAAAGTTTATAATTACTCCTGCTGCTTCCCATATAGCTGGCTATACTTCTGGATTGTGCCCACTCAAATTCTCTGCAATTCCCAGACTGAGTTAAAAGCTGCTACCACCTAGAAGATTGCCAAGTGGAAGTATGTATTCACTTGGAGATTTTTACAGTGAATATAATCTCAAATTTAGTACATCCTCTAGATATCTGAAGTACAACCAGTTCAGTAAAAACTTTACAGCAGACTTCAGTGTCCTTCATTCACAAGTTGTTCTGGGTTCAGCGGCAGAAGAAGAAGGAGAAAAATGACTGTTACAGCTGAACCCAGGACACAGGTGCTGACATCAGCGACCAGGAATCAGAAAACAGAGCACCCCAACACAGTCTATTGGACATCTCTAGACATCCCAGTCTTCTGGTTTCTTGAAAGGGCAAGTACATTTAAACGATAGCTTGCAAACACTTTTTTTATTATTTTATTCTGCCTGCCAGTAGTGCCCAAGGCAAGAAAACAGTGATCAGCTCTGGTGACACATTCCTCTAAATGTATGTCAATTTTCTTTCATAGAAACATAGAATGGTTTGGGTTGGAAAGGACCTTAAAGATCATCCAGTTCCAAACTCCCTGGCCTTGGCAGGGACACCTTTCACCAGACCAGGTTGCTCAAAGCCCTGTCCAACCTGACCTTGAACACTGCCAGGGATGGGGCAGCCACAGCTTCTCTGGGCAACCTGTGCCAGTGTCTCACCACCCTCATGGGGAAGAATTTCTTCCTGATATTTAAATCTACCCTCTTTCTGTTTAAAGTCACTCTCCCTTGTCCCTATCACTACATGTGCTTGTAAAAAGTCCTTCAGCCAGATTTTTTGTAGGCCCCCTTTAAGTACTGGAAGGCTTCTCCAGTGTCTTTCCAGAGCCTTCTCTTCTCCAGGCTGAACAATTCCAGCTCTTTTAGCCTGTCTTCATGTAAGTGCTCCAGCCCTCTGATCATCTTTGGGGCCCTCTTCTGGGCTGGCTCTAACAGATCCATGCCCTTCTTGTGTTGGGGGGCCCCAGAGCTGAACACAGTGTTCCAGGTGGGGTCTCGTGAGAGTGGAGTAGAAGGGGAGAATCACCTCCCTCTACCTTTTGGTCACACTTCTGGTGGCAGCCCAGGACAGTCCTGGGTCATGTTGAGCTTCTCATCAAACCAACACCCCAGGTCCTTCTCCCCAGCACTGGTCTTAATAAGTTGTAACGGAAAGATGTTTGAATGGAAGACTTGCAGCCACTTCTACTTCACAACTTTTCTTATGGTTAATGAGAGGGTCTTCAAGCCATCATCTTTTTTTGGCAGATGGCAGCCCCACAGGCTGCTCTGGGACTTGTGCAGGGTGCAGACAGCTGATTAGTTATTTTCCTTGCTCCTAGCAGCTGAAAAATTTTCCAGCAGTGAGGGCAAAGATCTGGCAGCTTCTTTGACCTCATCCAGTCCACTCTTCCTCTCTCATGATCCCTACCGTTTCACATGCTAGTCCTCTAACCTTGTAAACTAATCAGGGTTGGAGAGTTAAAATCTTTTCTCCTGCTATAACAGCTGTTTCAAGGGGTGTGTCTATGCACCTTCAATCATTTCCCCAACAGAACTGTTATGTCTGGATGTACAACCTTAAAGACAAAAAAAAAAAAACCCAAACAAACAACTAATGTTGTCAGATCATTAGTTTGTATCATCTGATGTTGTCATGCTGTTATGAGAAGCAGTTCTTGAGTCCAGCATTTATATAGGTCAAGGACAAAAACCACCAAAGGACTCCCAAGCCCTTGCAGCTTTGGTTGCTAAAAAAGTAACTCAAGACTGTTTTCCTTCAACTCTTGGATTTTTTTTTTTTTATTTTTTTTTTCACAGCTTCTTTGAATGACTTTTAGAGGGGATGTAGGTGAGTGGCTGGAACACAGCATTTTGTTCTATTACTGACTTGCATTCACTGGTGACATCTTAGTTTCTCTATAGACCTGTGGAGAGGCAATAGTTTATATACTAACTTGTAACCTTAATTTCTGGTTCTGAGAATAGTATGTTTTAAAGATACTTGTGCTCAGTAAATAATTATGTTTAATTCGTCTCCAAGATGGATTTCAATTTCCTTTTGAGTCCAGAAAGATGCAAAGCCAGTCCTAAATTCCTGCCTAAAACCTAGGCTAATTTAAGTGGGAAATACCACTGTTACAGGGAAATGCTGGAAAAGATTTTTTTTAAATGACAGAATTTCAGGGAAAGGGTATGATTTTTGACGAAAAACTTGGATTAGGCAGGCCAAGCATACCTATAAAGTGATATGGTCATGCTGCTGCTGTTGGAGCAGGATTATGAACTGGACTTGTGATCAAGGGCTGTCTTTACAATGGCAGTTCTAAGGAGATGAATTGATACATCTGTCCTGAACCCAGGAAAGGAGCTTTAGCAAAAGAGAGAACATATCTTCCCTCTGGTGAATGTATTTTTTTCTTTCAATCCCAGGCACGGCTACAGAGCGGCCCTGCGGAGAAGGACCTGGGGGTGCTGGTCGATGAGAAAATGAACATGAGCCAGCTGCAGTGTGAGCTTGCAGCCCAGAAAGCCAACCGTATCCTGGGCTGCATCAAAAGGAGCGTGACCAGCAGGGCGAAGGAGGTGATCCTGCCCCTCTACTCTGCTCTCGTGAGACCTCACCTGGAGTATTGTGTGCAGTTCTGGTGTCCTCAACATAAAAAGGACATGGAACTGCTGGAACAAGTGCAGAGGAGGGCCACGAGGATGATCAGGGGACTGGAGCACCTCCCGTATGAAGACAGGCTGAGGAAGTTGGGGCTGTTCAGCCTGGAGAAGAGAAGGCTGTGTGGAGCCCTCATAGCAGCCTTCCAGTGTCTGAAGGGGGCCTATAAGGATGCTGGAGATGGACTCTTCATTAGAGACTGTAGTGACAGGACAAGGGGTAATGGCTTCAGACTTAAACAGGGGTAGTTTGGATATAAGGAAGAAGTTTTTACTGTGAGGGTGGTGAGGTACTGGAATAGATTGCCCAGGGAAGTTGTGAATGCTCCATCCCTGGCAGTCTTCAAGGCCAGGTCGGACGAAGCCTTGGGTGAGATGGTTTAGTGTGAGGTGTCCCTGCCCATGGCAGGGGGGTTGGAACTAGATGATCTTGAGGTCCTTTCCAACCCTAACTATTCTATGATTCTATGCCAGAACTGAACTAAAGATTTGATATCACTTTCAATCGCTGAGGTGAGTAGCTTGAGAAGGGACGCGTTCAACACCGGAGCAGGGGGAGATCAGCGTCCAGGAGCCCCAACTCAGAGCGGCCAGAGCTACCGAGGGAGCCTCAAGGCCTCGACAGGACCTGCCCAGGAGCCGGTAGCTCCGCTGGCGCGAGCCGGGACTCACAGGGGGCAGAGCCAGGAGCAGCGGCACCAACCCTGAGTGGGTAAAAACCTGCTCCGGGGAACGCTGCTAGGCAGGTTGCGCGGTAGCGGGCGAGCGGGATGGTGAGCGCCCGTCGTATGGCCAGGGCCCGCTCTGGGAGCTCTGCTCTGGCTGCCTCGGCGGTGGCCAGCGTAGGCACCAAGACAGAGCCGATGAGAGGGGAGGCTGCAGTGCAGAGCTCGGAGTGCAGAGAGTGCCTGCACTGGGCTTGTGAGGGAAAGGAGCACGACGGGCAGGGCTGCGCTCGGTGCTCCCTGCTGGAGGTCCTCCTGCAGCAGGGGCTGAGCTGCGGGACGTTTTTAACAGCTGCAAGATGTGACGGTAGCTGAGAGGAAGCGGGGCTGCTTGCTCCAGCCCCAAACTGTGCAGGGGCCTCAAGCTTCCCCTCCAGCTCATGAAGGAAAGAAGGAGGCCGGTAACCTGGGGAGCTGGGAATTAGTGACAAAAAAAAAAAAAAAACACAACAAAAAAGGAGGAAGAGGGCAATTAAAAGCAAGGGGCTTCCTCCTAAATCTGTTGTCCCCACCCAGAAATGCTTTGCTGTCCTGCAGGGGGCTAATGAAGAAACGCACTTGCACCAGAAACAGCTGGCTGGTGCGCTGGTAAATATCTCTACTGGTGCTGCCAAGAAAAAGTGGCAGGTTGTAGTAGTAGGGGACTCTACTTTGAAACAGACAGAAGCACTCGTCTGTCGGCCTGACCCCGTCTCGAGAGAGGTGTGCTGCCTACCAGGGGCATGGATCAGGGATGTTGCAGAGAGGCTGCCTACTCTAGTAAGTCCCATGGACTGTTACCCACTCCTAGTGATCCATGTGGGTGCTAGGGATATAGGTAGTAGTAGACTGGGGACCATAAAGAAAGACTACAGAGCCCTGGGAGACGTGGTTAGGGGCTCTGGAACTCAGCTAGACTTTTTGTCAATTCTCCGGGACACAGGGGAGGACATAAAAAAGCTAGGAGGATTGGCCAGGTTAATAAATGGTTAAAGGGGTGGTGTCATAGTCAGGGGTTTGGGTGTCTTGAACACAAGACTGCAGTTAGTAGGCCAGGTATACTGGGGGCTGGTGGAGTTGCTCTGGCAAAGAAGGGGAAGAACAGTTTTGGTAGGAGGCTTGCCAGACTGGTCAAGGAGGCTTTAAACTAGATGTGTTGGGGGAGGGAGCCATCATTCCATCCCAACACACCCAGTCAGTTGCTAACACCTATAAGAAATGCTTGGAACAATGTACATATATTCCAGCTGCTCCAGCCAATGAGCCGGCTTCGATTAGAGCTCGGATCAGATGCCTCTATACAAACACCCGTAGCATGGGGAACAAACAAGAGGAATTAGAGATGTGTGCACATCTACGGGGGTATGATATAATAGGCATCACAGAAACATGGTGGGATGGCTCCTATGACTGGAGTGTTGGAATGGAAGGTTACAGGCTCTTTAGAAAAGACAGGCCCGGCAGGTGGGGAGGGGGAATTGCCCTTTAAGTTAGAGATAGGCTGGAGAGTATGGAACTCTGTCTGGGGACAGGTGAGCAGTTTACAGAGAGTTTGTGGGTCAGGGTTAAAGGGAAAACAGCCATGGGTTACATTACTGTGGGGATCTGCTACAGGCCATCTGATCAAGGAGAACCTGTGGATGAAGCACTCTACAGACAGATAGGAAAAGCCTCACGCTCACAGGCCCTTGCTCTCATGGGGGACTTCAACCACCCTGACATCTGTTGGAACAATGGCACTGCATGGCACAAGCAATCCAGAAGGTTCCTCAATCGTGTGGAAGACAACTTCCTTCTGCAAGTAATAGAGGAGCCGACAAGGAGAGGTGCCATGCTTGACCCTGTGCTCACCAACAGGGAAGGGCTTGTTGAGAATGTGGTACTCCAGGGCAGCCTTGTATGCAGCGATCACAACATGGTCGAATTTGAGATCCCCAGGAGAGTGAGAAGAGCGTGTAGCAAGCTCACTGCCCTGGACTTCAAAAGAGCAGACTTTGGCCTCTTCAGGAGCCTGCTTAGTAAGGTTCCATGGGATATAGCCCTGGAGGGCAGGGGGGCCCAAGACTCTTGGTTGATATTCAAGGATCACCTGCTACAAGCTCAGGAGCGCTGCATCCCAACTAGAAGGAAGTGCGGCAGAAGGGCCAGGAGACCTCCTTGGATGGATAAGGAGCTGCTGAGGAAAATTCAAAGGAAAAAAGAGGCTTATAAATAGTGGAAGCAAGGACAGGCGGCCTGGGTAGAGTGCAGGGATGTTGTCCGGGAAGCTAGGGACCAGGTTAGGAAGGCTAAGGCCCAGTTAGAATTAAACTTGGCCAGGGATGTTAAGGATAACAGGAAGGGATTCTACAGGTACATAGCAAACAAAAAACAGACTAGGGACAACATAGGCCCCCTGAGGAAGCTCTTGGGAGAACTGGCTACACAGGATTTGGAGAAGGCTGAGGTTCTGAATGACTTCTTTGCCTCGGTCTTCACTGGCAAAGGCTCTGACTGCACCACCCAGGTCTTAGAAGGTAGACGCAGGGACTGTGAGAATTAAGACCTTGGGCCCACTGTAGGAGAGGATCTGGTTCGAGACCATCTTAAAGATCTGAACGCGCACAAGTCCGCGGGGCCTGATGGAATCCATCCGCGCATCCTGAAGTAGCTGGCAAATGAAGTTGCTAAGCCACTGTCCATCATATTTGAAAAATCGTGGCAGTCAGGTGAAGTTCTTGACAACTGGAAAAAGGGAAATATAACCACCATTTTCAAGAAGGGGAAAATGGAAGACCTGGGGAATTACAGACCAGTCAGTCTTACTCTACAGACAGATAGGAAAAACCTCACGCTCACAGGCCCTTGTTCTCATGGGTGACTTCAACCACCCTGACATCTGTTGGAACGATGGTACTGCCCGGCACAAGCAATCCTGGAGCAGGTTCCTCAGTTGTGTGGAATACAACTTCCTTCTGCCAGTAATAGAGGAGTTGACAAGGAGAGGTGCCATGCTTGACCTTGTGCTCACCAACAGGAAAGGGCTGGTTGGAAATGTGATGCTCCAGATCAGCCTTGGTTGTAACAGTCATAGGATGGTTGAGTTCTAGATCCTCAGGACAGTGAGAAGAGTGTGCAGCAAGCTCACTGTCCTGGACTTCAAGAGAGCAGACTTTAGCCTCTTCAGGAACCTGCTTAGTAAGGTTCCATGGGATATAGCCCTAGAGGGCAGGGGGGACAAAGACTGTTGGTTGATATTCAAGGATCACCTGCTACAAGCTCAGGGGTGTTGCATCCCAACTAAAAGGACGTGCAGCAGGAGGGCCAGGAGCTGCTGAGTAAACTTAGAGGGGAAAAAAGAGGCTTATAAAAGGTGGAAGCTAGGACAAGCGGCCTGGGAAGAATACAGGGATGTTGTCTGGGAAGCGAGGGACCTGGTTCAGAAAGCTAAGGCTCAGTTACAATTAAACTTGGCTAGGGATGTGAAAGGTAACAGGAAGGGATTTTATAGGTACATTGTGAATAAAAGACAGACTAGGGATCACATGGGCCCTCTCCAGAAGCTAACAGGAGAACTGGCTACCCTGGGTTTGGAGAAGGCTGAGGTTCTGAATGAGTTCTTTGCCTCAGTCTTCACTGGCAAATGCTCTGACCGTACCACCCAAGTCTTGGAAGGCAGATGCAGGGACTGTGAGAATGAAGACCTTGGGCCCACTGTAGGAGAGGATATGGCTTGAGACCATCTTAAGAACCTGAACGTACACAAGTCCATGGGACCTGATGAAATCTATCCATGGGTGCTGAAGGAGCTGACAATTGAAGTTGTAAAGCCAATGTCCATCATATTTGAAAAATCATCGCAGTCAGGTGAAGAACTGGAAAAGGGGAAACATAACCCCCATTTTCAAGAAGGGGAAAGTGGATGACCTGGGGAATTACAGACCAGTCAGTCTCACCTCTGTGCCTGGCAAAATCTTGGAGCACATTCTCCTGGAAGGCATGCTAAGGCACATGAAAAACAACAAGGTGCTTGGTGACAGCCAGCATGGCTTCACTAAGGGGAAATCCTGCCTGACCAATTTGGTGGCCTTCTATGGTGGGGCTATGGAACTGATGGACAGGGGTAGAGCAGTTGATGTTATCTACCTGGATTTGTGCGAAGCATTCAACACTGTCCCACATGACATCCTTCTCTCTAAATTGGAGAGACATCAATTTGATAGGTGGACCACTCAGTGGATAAAGAACTGGCTGGATGGCCACACACAAAGGGTTGTGGTCAATGGCTCAGTCTCTGGCTGCAGACCAGTAATGAGTGGTGTCCCCCAGGGATCGGTGTTGGGACCGGTCTTGGGACTGGTCTTGTTTAACATGTTTGTTGCTGACATGGACAGTGGGATTGAGTGCGTCCTCAGCAAGTCTGCTGATGACACCAAGCTGTGTGGTTCAGTTGATACACATTGTGAATGCTCCATCCCTGGCAGCGTTCAAGGCCAGGTTGGATGAAGCCTTGGGTGAGATGGTTTAGTGTGAGGTGTCCCTGCCTGTGGCACGGGGGTTGGAACTAGATGATCTTAAGGTCCTTTCCAACCCTAACTATTCTACGATTCTACGATTCTGTTTGATATCACACACAGGGAGATACCTTGCACCTGTGCAATGAAGGCAGGAATTGTAAAATTGTACAGTGCTTTTCAATACCACAGTAGTATCCATGTCAGTGCCATTTAGACAGAGGATACACATATGCCGCAGGTTTGTTAAAAGGTTCCCTGGAAAGTAACTGCCTTCTTGAAATTACCAGTTGCCAGAAAGCGAGAAAAATCTGTTTTCTCCAATACACTCCACAGTATATATAGGAAAAAAATGAAAAAACAAGCAAGACAATATACCAAATCCTACCAGAACTTTTATTTCTAGCTGAACTGTGAACTTGGGTTTTAATACATTATTCAATCACTTGAGAAGTTTCAGTGACGTTATTTCTTCATATAAGGTAGTCCAAGTTTACAAATCATCTCCTGTGTTTTGGTTTGCTTTTCATGCCATTTCAGCACTATGTTTTATACACTGACAATATGCTGTTTATTTTCTCTTTAAATTTGTGAAATTGCTCTTGATGTCAATGCTCTTGGCAATTTTTTTTTAGCTTTTAGTTCACCATGAGGAAGCATATGTGATAGGAAAATGCTACTGATATTAACTGTAGCAGTGGCTGGCTATTCTTAGAAAAGTTTCCATTACAGTCTATTATGATTTTTTTGATTGGCAAGGAGGTTCACAATGAGTGACATCACAGACAGGAAAAGCCTGCATCAATTAACACAAATCAGCATCCCTGATGGAAGTTTGGAAAAGCACAGGCATGAATGAGAAGGAATATAACATACTTTTTTTCCTCATTCAAACTGAGTCTTCATACTTCGCTTTGTACTGATAGAATTAAAGCCTTACATAGCCTAGAAATTTACACCAAGGTCAGCTTCTGCACAGACTTGTCCTTAAATTTAGCGACAAACAAACAAGAAATAGCTCTAATTTTCTAAACTAAGCATATGCTGTTCTATATCTCTGTACAAAGACCTGCATGGTACCTTATGCTTTTTTATGTATTTTTGAGTTCTGGGATCGTACCACAGAGAGGAGCAGAAAATTAATTACACACTAAATTCAAATTATTTTCTCTGGCTAATGAGTTTGTCCAGAGGAACATCCCTATAGGTTTTCTGCTGCCTTTCTCTGAAAAAGTCTTTATTTTCTCCTATAACACCCAAAGTAAATGCTCACAAATATTAATTTCCCCTATTTATTAAAAAAAATAAAAATAGGCTGCATTGTCCATAAAAAACACTTCAGTAATTAATCTCTTAGAGATGAGTTTACTGATGCAACTACTACTTCTTGCTTAAAGATCTGCTTTGTGCTAAACTCCACTTCTTCCCAGTATTCCTATTTCCATTCTGACACTTGATGTCATCAGAAGCAAGCATAGCTTAAAGCTTGTCACACAAAGAGAGAATTAAGACGTTTCTCTATTTTTTCCAGATGTAGTTTAGGGAAAAAGAAAAAAAAATGGTTTTAGAATTTGGAATCTGAAAGGAGGGCAAGGAAAGCAGATACTTTAGGAGAAGAAGCTGGAAGATCTCAGCCTGAGCCCTATATTGAGGGAATACTTCAGTGTATAGAATTTACCTCCTTGGCTGATTTATTGGTGAAATGGTTGGATAACAAACAGTCTGGGATATCGTGCATGCTAGATGTAAGGGTCAGAGTCAAGGCACACTATTAATGAACACTGGAAGCAAAAAAAGTAACAATGTAGCAGAGGCTAAAATTTGTCAAAAAAGATGTGAAGCAGAAATTTCTCTTTCTCCAAAGCTGTTATACTTCTTTCTCATTTTAGTCTTTTCAGGTATCTACAAGTAGTTGCTATACCCGTTTATCCATCATCAAATAAAGCATCATGTAACATTAATCTAATCCTGTATTTTAAAGGCAGAATATATGAATGCATTTATTTGACATGTGAATTCTTTACATATTATAGAATCATAGAATCATAGAATAGTTAGGGTTGGAAAGGACCTCAAGATCATCTAATTCCAACCCCCCTGCCATGGGCAGGGACACCTCACACTAAACCATTCCACACAAGGCTTCATCCAACCTGGCCTTGAACACCGCCAGGGATGGAGCACTCACAACCTCCCTGGGCAACCGGTTCCAGTGTCTCACCACCCTAACAGGAAAGAATTTCCTCCTTATATCCAATCTAAACTTCCCCTGTTTAAGTTTAACCCATTACCCCTTGTCCTGTCACTACAGTCCCTGACGAAGAGTCCCTCCCCAGCATCCCTATAGGCCCCCTTCAGATACTGGAAGGCTGCTATGAGGTCCCCACGCAGCCTTCTCTTCTCCAGGCTGAACAGCCCCAACTTCCTCAGCCTCTCTTCATACGGGACATGCTTCAGTCCCCTGATCATTCTCGTGGCCCTCCTCTGGACTTGTTCCAGCAGTTCCATGTCCTTTTTATGTTGAGGACACCAGAACTGCACACAATACTCCAGGTGAGGTCTCACAAGAGCAGAGTATATATTCACTGAAATCTGTCTGAAAAAAATTCATCCACCTTCCTTCTGCTTTTTTAGGATTGATGTCATTTGCATAGTATGCAGATTAGCTAATTTTCTTAGTATCTTAGGCTCCACTCAAATTACCATGTCTATTTCACAAGCTTCTCACCAGTTTTGATAGTTTATTGTTCATACAAGATGTATTCTTACAGAATATATGGAGCCAGTTGTGCAAGCTGGTTTAAGTCTATATAACCAAATGAAGATCAAGACCACTAGAATATTATGCAAAGCAACAGCAGTCCACTTCTTTAATACTGTCTACTCATATTGTCTCCTTACCAGAAATAATATAATCAAATTAAAAAATAAAAAGCCCATCAGGATGATCAAATATATAACTTCTCCTAAGAAACAGCTAAGCAGACTATGACTCTTCAGCTTTGCAAAGGTGTGTAAGGAAAAAGAATGTTTCTGATACGCATAAAACAGTGCAACATGGAGACACAAAACAGTTAGTGAGCAATCAGATAACACTAGAAGGTGACAATTTCAAAGAAAGTGAATTATTTCCTTGCATACTGGGATTTATGCCGCAGAAATTTGTGAATTTTCAAAGTTTATTACCTCTTTAAAAGCAGTCAGAAAAAATCACTGAAGAAAAATCCATCAAGGGCTATTTATCCCAAAGCTACCATCTCTGGATAAAGAAAGGTGTTAAACTGAGGAATTTCAAGTTTCTTTCTTTGAATGCTATGAGGACTTATGGAAAGCGGAAGATTCCCATATCAAAAATAGGTAGGCTGTTAGGAGGCAATACTAAAACTGTAAAATGGTTTTATTTATTTCTCTCTTACACTCCCTAGAGTGTGCTAACAAACCATACTCAGGAAAGCCATTTTATTTAAGCTATCAGCTAAAGCATAGTGTACCGTCTGATTTACCAAAAGACTTAGAGGCAGTGTGTGCTTCTCAAGTGGCTAGGGAAAAAGGCCATTAATAAGGGATGAACTTCAGTGTATTGGCCAGCCTTTCCAAATTGTGCCAGCCAATGTGCTAAAGCTGGTAGATTAATCCTGCTTCTCAGTTCCTTACAGGAGAAACACTAAGTCACTCTACCTTTGTTTCACAAAACAGTTGAAGGAGCTTACATCATCTGAGCCATTTGCTAGGCACATTTATTACCTATTTCTTTTTTGAGGATAGAAAGCATAAGGCAGAGAATTTTGCAAGTTGGAAGAGAAATACTGCTGTACAAAGAAGGAGGACAGGAAAAAAACACAAACCTCTTTGAGACATTTATGTAGAAATGTTGGTTGAGGGACTGTTATCACAGGATGGGGAATATGCTGCTGCATTATATTAAGTTTGATCTTTTAACTTTTTTTTTTTTTTTTTACTTTTTTTGAATTACATAACCCTAAATAATTCTACTGGGGAGTAGAAAAGCTCCTTTTTTTTTTATTGTCTTTCTATATTTTTTGAGATTCCTTTCAATTAAAATTATTAGAAGAGTAAAAACTTCCTCACAAACATTTCAATGAACTAAGTGTCCTTTTATGTCATCAGTTATTCTTTTCCATCAATAATTTATGAGACCTAAGTCTTGTTTGAAATGATGTTTGTAGAAGATGAGTTTTAGGCTAACAGTGCATTTAAGGTTTTTTTTATTAAACAACATTCGTTGGTTAAATTATATCTCAGCAGTGAAATTATACAGAAATAAGGTCATCCTGTCAGCCAATAGATAATATGACTTAGATAATCACTGAGTACAGTAGTGGTAGGTTTTGGCAGACAGTAACAGAATGCATTTTTCCTGCAGTGAGTTTGCAGACATGTAATTATTAATATGAATAAGTTCATAAAAAGGATTTAAGAGAAGTTTGAGTGCAAAAACCAAAACTGGTGATGGCATAATACGTTCAAAGTAATTAATGAATTGTAAATGAGAATATTAACTTAGAATAGGTCAGCTTCTTGGCTGAATCTCAGCCTCTTAGTTTCTTATACTGGTCTTTTTGCAAATAATATTCTAGATTTGCATAATAAAAATGACAATGGAAAAGTATTGTAAAAACAGAAATTGTTTTACTAGCTATCTAGCATTATTTGTGTCAGTCAGACTAATTAGATGCTTTTGACAACAGTCTTGGGACAAATAGAGACTATATAGACTTTAAACATGAAGACTGCAAGTCAATAATTCTTCATAATGGATGAATTAACAATGATTTTTTAGAAGATCAAAGCTTTACCTTTTTTCCTTTTTTCTAAAAGTACGTAGCCCTTTTGAAGCTAAAAGTAAAATTTTATCCATGAAGCTATGTGCTGTAGTAAAATGTTATTTAGAAGTTACATGCAGCAAAAAGAAACATTCATATGGACACAGAGAATGCTGATTTGCAGTGTTGATCATACAGGGAATGGGTTCAGGGCTTAAAATTAATAATTTGTCAAAGTGACAAATGAAATCTGTCCTCCCTTTTTTAAGTTAGGTAGCTTTGGATTTTCCTTATTCTTTGAAAATGTCATGTGAAGCAATGTGCTTTGGAAAAGTATAGTAATATTAATGTAAAATTCAAGGCTCAGTGAACATTAAGAAAATAAATTGAGCAGATGTTATTATCTGGAAAATATAGTATAAATTATCCCCGAGAGAAAACATAAACTCTGTAAATATACATCTATAAATATATACACATATAAAATATATTGAAAACAAAGTTATCATTTTAAATGATAAAGATATCAGAAGAACATTTAAAGAACATGAATGATTAAAGAATCTAAAGTTTCATATAATGAGCAAAATAGAAATAGTAGAAACCTAGTGCCTGGGCCAAGGTACTGTACTTCACATTGCTAGGTATAGGAATTTGTACCGTCACCTCATGTAGAATCTTCCTTTGCAAATATACTTTGAATGGTTCTTTTCTCTAGAAATCCCACAGCAAATTCCAACACATGACAATTACAGCTGTTTGCACTTAAAATGTAGTTTCAAATTTTAACTGGATTGAACTAGTTAAGCTGTTTGCTCAGTTGTTTGATAAAAGGAATGGAGGATGGAGGAGCTGGAACGCTCTAGGCTGAACAACCGCCTCACTGAGACAGGACTGGCTGAGGAATCATTTTCTTTGTTATGAAGGAAGCTAATAACAACCCCAGCATTCCAGTTCCTTAATAATTTTCATTATGATAAATCCTTTTCCTTCTACTTGAAGCAGACCTCTGTTATTTGGAAAATTAGTATCTTATAGAAAACTATTTTTTTCTTGTAATATAAAATGCAATCTATTCTCTGGCAAAATATAATCTTAAGAGAATTACTATTTCCTCCTCATTTCCTGTGAAAAACATAGCAGACATTGCAGGATTCCTATCAGACTTGAGGGTCAGTTAACATCACTTTCACAATATTAACCGGATGCACTACAAGCTACAATGCTAAGTAGTATGGTCAGAGTAGGGGGAATATGTTTGGAATTGACTTTAATTACATATTTTTATATTGCTTTTTCCCCACAACTCTTAGCCACCTTCTGTGCACAGAAGAAACATAAAGGAAGACAGAACTTTCTAAAATAAAGAGGTAGATCCTTACCACATGGACTAAAAGAAGGGTGTTCTGTTATTATGAACACACTCATAGCACAGAGTTAACACTGCCCAAAAACTATTATAACACGAATGACACAAGATTTTTTAAAGAATAGTTTTTAAAAAAAACAACCCCAAAAAAACCCAAAAACCAAAACCAACCAACCAGACAATTAATTCTTATTGATCAGCTCCTTGGTGGCTGGAATAAATCAAAAGCCCCTTTATTTATGATCTGTATTAACTATCACTGTATAGTTCACAAGGTGCTTTGCTAAAAACAACCTGAATAGCTGTGTTCTAACCTACTTTAGCAATTGTAATCATGTTGGTGCTTCAAAGTGGTTGTCATCTGGGACAGTTCTTAAGGCACCTTCTCTCTTCTCCTTTGTTCACTTTTCTTTTCCAAAGGACAGCAGGGCCCCTTTGAATCTTATATGCGTAGTTGATAATTAAAGTCAGTCCAAAGGTACACAGTAAAAACAAATTGTCAAAATTGTTGCTACAAGATTCTTCTGGAAAGAAATTCAAAACACAGGCTCAGTCAAATCTATTTGTGCAAATTTATGAAGAAACAGGGCACTCAATTTCTTAAAGAATTTTTGTTTTTAAACATTAGATTTAAAAATTTAAAAGTATCTAGGTCTGAGGTTTTATTTTCTTTCTTTTTTTTTTTTTTTTTTTTGTTTTGATCCCCTGTTTTGGTTTAGCCCCAGCCAGCAACTACCTACTACAGAGCTGCTTGCTTACTTGCCCCCTCAGTGAGATGAAGCGAATAAGATAAAACCTGTGGCTTGAGAGAAGAGCAGTTCAATAGTTGAAATAAAGTATAACACTACAGTAATAATAGTAACTGTAATATCAAATACCCCTCTGGCTAGTTTGGGTGAGGTGTCCTATCTCTGCTCCCTCCTGGCTTCTTGTGCCCCTCCTCACTGGCAGAGCTTGACAGATTAACAAGTCCTTGATCAGGGTAAACATTACTTAACAACAACTAAAACATCAGCGTGTTATCAGCCTTACTCTCAGACTAAAGCTGAAACATAGCACTCTAGCAGCTACTAAAGGAAGAAAATTAACTCTATCCCAGCCAAACTGTTCAAACTCATACTTGGCAAACTGGGACAGTATCCACCCGTCATTCCATACCACTTATGTCATGCCCAGGGTCCCACACTTTCCAACACACCGTCACATTTCCTGTCTTTTGATGTATAAACATAGACATCACTGCCAAAGACCCCCTTAGTCTACGGGCCCTCCCTGAAAAATGTCTGTTGAGTTCATTCTGCCCATGACTTTGGGCTTCACCTTTCACAACAGTCTTCCAGCACAGGAAAGATGGTGTGTGTTGTTGGATTGTTGCATGCTGAAACCAGTTCTGATTCCATCACCACTGCACTTGTCTGGTTTCACCCAAGCTCATTCTTCATTAATCTGGGTGATTTTTACTGAAATATCCTTGATAAGGCTATCAAAAGAAAGTCAGATTCAGACCCTCAAATCTGGTGTGGTGGAGATCACTCTGCAAGGCACCCGGTGCATTAATAGATATATAGTGGCCATAGAAGTGATAATATACAGTGTTATATGGCAATTAACATAATACAATTTAATTTGTTGGCTATTCTCACCCAAAATCAAATCCCCTTGAGGTACACACTGGCTTTCCTTATCCTCTCACATTACCCACCAAGTACACTCAGTTCCTTGAGAAAAAGCTATCCCGTAAGTGGGTTTGCCTTTTTCCCAAGCATATTCTAGCTAATTCCCTCAGGTACTGGATGCCACTCTCCATGGTGGCCTATTTACCTGGGTGATATATAACATCTTCCTTGAAGGGATACATTTCCTTCTCAGCTGCCAGGATCTGCCTCCAGAGGCTGAGGATTTGTCTCCCTTTTTCAACCATCTTGTCAGTGCCTCCTTCCCTAGACAGTCATCTCAGCTGCATGGCTTTCTTGCCCTCTAATTCCAGGCTACTGGCACCATTATCCAAGCATCAGAGCAGCCAGATGATAATGGACTCACCTGGACAACAGCTGAAACCACAGGTCAGGTGCATATACATAGAATCATAGAATCATAGAATAGTTAGGGTTGGAAAGGACCTCAAGATCATCTAGTTCCAAACCCCCTGCCATGGGCAGGGACACCTCTCACTAAACCATCCAACACAAGGCTTCATCCAACCTGGCCTTGAACACCGCCAGGGATGGAGCACTCACAACCTCCCTGGGCAACCGATTCCAGTGCCTCACCACCCTAACAGGAAAGAATTTCCTCCTTATATCCAATCTAAACTTCCCCTGTTTAAGTTTTAACCCATTACCCCTTGTCCTGTCACTACAGTCCCTGACGAAGAGTCCCTCCCCAGCATCCCTATAGGCCCCAATACATATACATATACAACATATACATATTATATATATAAAATAATTTTTTTCAGTTGTTTTCTATATTTACTTAAATAAAATACCTTTTACTTGTTGCTAGAAACTAATTCTTTATTAACTTTTCTAGTGTTGTGCATGAAAAACAACTGAATAGAGTGCTCCTAGCACTTCTAATTATAGGCTAATTTGAATGTCACTGAAGGGAAAAAGAATGTTGAAATAGTGAATGACAAAACAGCAGAAGAAAGGTAGACAACTGACCTTGATTACAACCTAGAGTTGTCAGTAAACATTACATAAATCCTTAGGAACTGTTGTTTCATAAATTATTTGTGACACAATAAATATTGAATTAGGTCTTCTGTGGTGTACTTAAAGCAAAATGACAGTGTCTTTAAAGTAGCAAGATAAAATGGTACTTATTATGGTCCTAATAAACCATCATGTAGCTTTAATATGATACCTTACCTCTCTATACAGAATTACGATAGGCCCCCATACGTGTACCGACCTCTATTCACTTCAGGGGGGGGGTTTGCTTGCTCTTTGGGACTGCCTTAATGTGCCAGCTTGTAAACTTTGAGCCTTTATGAGTTTCTCTTGAGTCTTAACCTATCCTCAGATGATTATACCTTTCAGTATGCTATTAGTTTCATTATTCTTTTTTGTTGTTGTTCAATATCTGCTAGAAAACCAGTAATGTGCTTTTTATGTAGCTTCAGAAATAATTTCGTACTTAATATATTGCTACCATGTTGGCCTCAATTATTAGAAGAGGGCTTTTTTTTCCTGATGTTGTTCCATCTGGGAGAAGAAATTAACAATGGAAACTTGGTATCCTTACTTCAGATCTGTTTCTTTCTAAGAGTAAATCAATATAGTAGGATTTATACTCAGATTCTAAGAATATAGTTGTTTCCTTAGGAATGACAGAATTTTTTCCTCCCATCATAGCTCTAAAATTCTTCCTTCTACAGTTCTGACCTGAAACGTTCCTCTTCAGTTTTTTCCCAGAATCCCTGCTACATTAGAGAGTGCTACACAGTTAAACACTACTCTCTGATAAAGTACAATTAAGAAAAGTTTTTAACTGTGAGTTTATCAGAAGAAGTTTTCTAACATTACAGCAGGAGTAAAATGAAACATAAAACCCAGTCCTGCTCACCTCAGATACTCAAAGTGGTTACAATTCTTTCCTTCTCAGAATGTCTCAAAATTACATTCTAAATATCATACTTTGTTTACAGAACCTCAGCACTTTTTTGGAATTGCATGTTATTCACTTTCACAGCTCATTGAAAATGTCATGGCTGTGTCTTTTTTGTATGTTTAGATCTAATCTTTCAGAATGCCCTGTAAACTCATTTAGGGATCAATTGGTATGTGCACTGAAATGTCTTAATGCTAAGGTGTGCCTAGAATTCAAGTCTTCTATTTCTGAGATAAATGCTGTAATCACAAGGCTGTTATACAAAGATTAAGCACAACAAGTAGTGTTAGAGTGGCTGTCTGCAGTGCAGTCTTTTGAGATCAGACTGCCAACTTGTCTGAACACCTGTAGCTTTAGGAATTATTAAGACTTAAAAATTACTTCATAAGTCTAGACACTATCAGTGTTAGGCTATGTTGGAAACTAATAGTTCTAGGTAACTAGTTGGGACTTGTGTGGTTTTTAGGAATGACTGAAACTAAAAGGCATGTATCTCACATAAAATGCATAATGTTGCACAATGGCAACCTTCAACAAGTGACCTTCTAATTTTGCCAAATGACATTTTCAGGCCCTGTACAATAGTTTTTGCATGGATGACAGTTTTGGATAGGGTGAATTTTTCCAAAGGATCAGCATTTAATAGCACAGTTTCACACAACTTCATAGAGTATTTGCAATTTCTGTCATCCCACACAATAAATGTATCACCTATTCAGAGTGTTACTCAGCATTTTTCTTCTTCTTAATTAGAGGCAGAAAGGTAATTACTATATATCCCACTGTCATTAGTTTCCTCTCTCCTCTAGTGAATGAAATCTTCATCTTTTAAGTAGATTCTTTAAGGAAAATCCATAATCCCATGTTAATTTGGGGATTGGACACGCAATAATATCTGTCTCTACAGGTCAACTGTCAGTTTGACCAGGAAAAACGAGGAATGTTCTCTTCTATGCCTTTGCTATGTTCTGTTTATCATCTGATTAATAGTCTTTTGAATACATGCACAAGGACTGCACAAGTCCTGTTAGAAGATCTGATTTTGAGAATATATTTCATAGAACTTTCATGGCTGGACAATTATGATAAATCATTAAAACACTATTTTTTAATCTGCTCTTCCTCATGATTATTCAATTCCACTGGGGTTCATGGCATTATATTGTTTTAAAGTTCTTTAATCTTTTATACAGACAATCTCTGTTAGAAGGCTCTAGATTTCCCAAGGCAAAATTTCCCAAGTTTCTCACCTGTTTTGTGGAAAAACATTTGGTTTAAGTCAGCCTTTCATCTCTTTGACATCTTCGACCATGAAAGAATATGAGTTTCACAGAATTGCTCTGTAAAATTTTACCTCCAGTAACACCGATGAAGTAATCAGATCTTGTGTCACACTTTATTTTTCAGGGGGTTTTGTAGTTGTCAGACTATGATATTTCTGGTGTCCTTACAAACATGAGCTTGCTCTTACTACCAAAACTTTGAGTGCAAAACCCTATTTCAGCACTTTTGGTTTTGCTTATTCTCATTTAAAACAAAATAAACAAACAAACAAAAAAAAAAAAAATCACCCAAAACCAAGCCCCAAACAAAAAACAAAACAAAAAAAACCCAACCCTACAACCCAAAGCAAACAAAAAAAAAAACCAAATGAAACCAAGCAAAAAACCAACCCAAACAAACCAAATGTGGTCAGAATCCTCTTTTCTTGGTCATAAGACATTGACATTGGAGACTTCTACTTTATAGTAACTTTATAGTAACTTTACATCTTTTTCAGTCAATATCTTGCACCTAGAGCATTCAGCCTTCTCCACTATGCTACTGTTTTCTGCTTTCTTAAATTTCCTTGTGGTTTTCTCTCATCAACACCTTTGTTTATTAAACGTGTTCATTTTAAAACAAAGGACAACAGAGTCTCTTTGTTCACCTTTACCTCCAAAGACCGGGAGCGGTCTCTGTCACTATGAGATTGTAATATCTTTCTTTCTGAGTCCAGTGGAAGTCAATTTTAAAGACTGTAACAGTAGACCTAACTGTAAGGTTCATTTAACTGAATTCCCCTCTCCAGAACACTCTTTACACATTGCATAGTTGTCATGTGAGGATGTAAATACAAAATTAAAACAAAATATGGTGGTTCATACAGTTTCCAGGAGCATGGCTTGAGTTGGGTTGTTCATTTTACCAACTGTTGGACTCTGGAAAGTGACTGGGCATCAGACATAGCAGGTATGGTGTTAGCCAGTGGCAAATTTTGGACTCTAGCTGAATCATTAAAGCAAATCAGAAAAACTGAACAGATATTTTCCATGTAATCAAACAGGCAGAAATACTCAGGTATTGTATTATTCACTGCTGACTTGAACTGTCAGAGCATAATTGAAATGATTTATTTTTCTACTGCTGTTCTGCAGCTGCCTGGTCTCAAAGATATGTTTTAAATTGTTTGACAGGAAGGACTGTTTGACAGGATGAACGGTATTTGAATTTTAACCCTGAAGAGTTGGAAATGTGCTAGACTAGAAATAGCTGGCAAGTTCTTCAGCAAATGAGTAGCAGTACAAATTTCCCCTACATCTTCACACAAAATCCAAACATGCTCCCATTGTGTTGGTTGCAAAAAATTGTGAGTGATCCACAAAAGGAATGAGAAGAGTCCTCTCTTAAGTGAAATAACCAAACATCTGAATGTCAGATCATTGCCACTTATGTAAATTTTGATATTTATAAGCTAGGCTAGACCTTATTGAAACAAAGGGACTTTGACCTCCATTCATCATTGAACAGACACAAATTTACTGCTGGATTTTAAACACTGGTGGAAGGGCAAAAAATGCTCTCCAGGAAGATGAACAAACCGTATTCAGCAGCTGAAGCCAGAGCTGTTCCCAGCCTTATCAGCCCCTGTACCCACTGGGGTGTGCAAAGTGGATGCTTCTCACCATCTGAAACCCCATACCATGAACCTTTCTCCCACCTTATCAAAGCAGGCACAGGAGCAATTGTAGCACCATATCCCATGGGACCTTGCATTTCTTTTGCATTTAAGATCACTATAAATTGCTGAAGAATGGAGAATAAACCAAAACTGCTAAATACAGTAAATGCCATGGGACAGTGGAGCTTTCACAGTGTACAGCTGAAGAGCACTGGGGAATGCATGTATGAGCAAGAAGTAAATACATGTATGAAAGCTTCAGAAGAAATAGAACAGTTGTAAAATGTAGATTTTTTTCTTTAAAAGAAAAGGCTGTAAGTGTGAAAATGAAGAAGAACGGTTGTACAAAATCATTCTTAAATCTACAGTCCCATCAATAAATTTCCTTTTGGAGCTGACATGATATATAAACCCCCCAGATTTTGTTTAGCAACTGGATCAAATGGGATAATTGAGAACTATGGATCATTGCAAATACTTTCTTACACATGAAGTTTAACGGTTCTAGCCTTTGAACAAAAATAATTATTCTATGGTTGCTTGTGCTTAGGAGTTTTATATTTTGTTTTTCAAGTATCTGTCTGCCTTAGAACATCCATGTGTCAGAACAGCCTAAGAACGACAGTGCTCAAATCTCTTATCTGTCTCTTGTTCCACTCTCCCCACTTGTAATTAAGGAAGGGCAAAAAATTTAAGTTTTCTACTTAAAATATATTCTCAATACAGTCAGACCCTTCAAAAATATAATGGTTTTATCTGTAATGTTTCAATCTAGAAAGGGATCAGAATGCATGTTCAGGATATTATTAAAACACCAAAGTAGAAGAGAATGAAAGTGTCCTTCGTGGGTTCAGCCATAGCAGTCATTTTCTCCTTCTTAGTAGCTGGTGCAGTGCTGTGTTTTTGACTTTCAGCCTGGGAACCACACTGATAACACCTATGTTTTCAGTTGTTGCTCAGTAATGTTTACTCTGACCAAGGACTTTTCTGAGTCTCATGATCTGCCAGGGAGGAGTGGAAGCCGTGAGGAAGCAGAGACAGGACACCTGACCCAAACTGACCAAAGAGGTACTCCATACCATAGCACGTCATGCCCAGTATAGAAACTGGGGTGAGTTGCCTAGAAGAGCTAGATCACTGCTTGGGTCTGGCTTGATATTGGTTGGCAGGTGGTGAGCAGTTGTATTCTCTTCCCTTGTTATTTCCCTTATCATTATTATTATTGGTGATAGCAGTGGTGCTTTGTGTTATACCTTAGTTACTGGGCTGTTCTTATCTCAACCCGTGGGAGTTACATTCTTTCAATTCTCCTCCCCATCCATCTGGGACCTGGGTAGGGAGGAAAAACTGGGGGGGAGTGAGTGAGCGAGCAGCTGCATGGTTCTGAGTTACCGGCTAGGCTTAAACCATGACTGAAAGATATGAGTGAAATTTGTGAAAGCAGTCCATAAATGTGAGATCTTAATTATACATATTCCCCATTTCCTCAAGCTGGGAAAACAGAGACATCTGCAGCTGAGCCGGAGGTAGAGTAAAATATTAGCACCACCTACATGGGAAGAATTTTGTGAGGATATGCCCTCCCCTTTGTCTTGCATAGTAGCTCAATTAGAAACCTGACCACTAGATTTCTTTTAACTTGGTATTTGAAAATCCAAGCAGTGGTCCAGTTGTCCTGCTTCTAAACCAAATTAATGATACAAAACTTGGGACATAGCTCAAATTTTGTTAATGAGTTATGAGAACAAGTAAAATATTCTGTATGTTTCTCCAGCTGCACTAACTCCTCACTGATGGCAACAAGGGAGAGAGGAGTTAAAGAAAACATCTCTGCAAGACAGAGACAGAAATCATCTTTGCCATTCTGCTTTCTTAATAAGCTGACTGAAGAACGATACATGAGATAATGACACAGCAGAAAACTTTTTCTTGAAGTTTTTAAACCTTGCATTTGCTTTTCTTTTTGTGTATATTATTGGTAATATTTAAGTAATGCTCAAGAAGAAAAGCTAGATATGTCTTTTGACTTATGTCATTAGTATGAAGGAATGCTCCTGAAGTTCTCAACTCTTGCAAACGAAAAATGAAGATTCAGCCAAGAATCTAGCAATTTCCATCGAGCTCCTCTTTTCACTTTTAAAATGAAATCGTTCCTTTTTCACCTTAGGAAATCATCTTTGAATACAATGAACATGTCTTTTAAAAAAAAAATGTTTTTCAGATATATTGTCTATGATCTTTCTCACACTGTTTCAGGTGTTATAGAGATGTTAGCTTTCCATAGAAAAACCTGCATATAGTATTTTCCAGTTTTACATTTTTATGTGTATTTTCCTAGCTAATGTGGTAATTCTGCACAGTATAATACTAAGATCTGGTGTACAGGTTTGGTTTTTCTTTGTTCGTCTGCATTCAAGTAATGTAACACATGGTTCACATACTTAACAGTTACTGCACTCTTACTTATCTGCAGAGACTGAGTAATATTTACAGACCTGGCTGAATAAAGGAGACACTTAGTACTTAGACAAAAAAGTCTTTGTTAATTCCCTTGTGATTCATATCTTTCTTAAGCATAGTATTTTATTTGATGTATGTTTCTTTTAATATGTTTATATACAAAGAAGAGCTATTGACTCTGAAAAGCCTGGTACTGGTTATTTGATTTTCATGGACTTTTATTGGCAGTGCTTTAAGAAGAGCATTAAACACACTGTGCTCAGATAGCTGCTCTTTGTGTTGGAATTGTTACATCTGATATGAGATGAATAGCACTGAGGTTGCCTCCTCTAATCACTCCAGGACCTCCAGATCTCCATAGGTCTTATGTCTTATTTCCCTGTCCTAGAAACCTTCTCTGTCCTAGAAATCAGTTTTCTTACTAAGATCACATTCAGTATTTTTCATTTTGGTCTTTGCTTTTTTTTTCTGTCACTGCCAGTTGCATGCCAGCTAGATGAGCGATGGGAAATAAACTGTGCCTTAGACATCTAGAAAAAGTGATTTCTCAGAACACCTTCATTAAATAATACTTGCATAATTAACCACAGAAGCATATTACTGCAGAAAATTACAAAAATAGCGAAGATGAATATGCACATACCTCTGAAAATTGGCATGTAGAGGCATTTGAGTAACAGTGACAGTAATAAATCTATTGGCACTTCTCATGAGAAGTAGGGAACAAGAGATATGTACCACTTCCCTGAAAAAATTAGACCATTCAATTAAGATGTAGAATAACTTAATTTGTAATTGTCCAGTATGTTAGCAAATAGTCTGTAATAACTTAACCCGGAAAGAAGAAAATTCACCTGGTAACTAAGCAAAGCTTACAGTTTTTATTTTAATATAAGATGGATATAGGCAGTTTGAGATTTTGACATTGAGGACTTATAGAATCATAGAATCATAGAATAGTTAGGGTTGGAAAGGACCTCAAGATCATCTAGTTCCAACCCACCTGCCATGGGCAGGGACACCTCACACTAAACCATCCCACACAAGGCTTCATCCAACCTGGCCTTGAACACTGCCAGGGATGGAGCACTCACAACCTCCCTGGGCAACCGATTCCAGTGCCTCACCACCCTAACAGGAAAGAATTTCCTCCTTATATCCAATCTAAACTTCCCCTGTTTAAGTTTTAACCCGTTACCCCTTGTCCTGTCACTACAGTCCCTGACGAAGAGTCCCTCCCCAGCATCCCTATAGGCCCCCTTCAGATACTGGAAGGCTGCTATGAGGTCCCCACGCAGCCTTCTCTTCTCCAGGCTGAACAGACACAACTTCCTCAGCCTGTCTTCATACGGGAGGTGCTCCAGTTCCCTGATCATCCTCGTGGCCCTCCTCTGCACTTGTTCCAACAGTTCCATGTCCTTTTTATGTTGAGGACACCAGAACTGCACTCAATACTCCAGGTGAGGTCTCACGAGAGCAGAGCAGAGGGGCAGGATCACCTCCTTCGCCCTGCTGGTCACGCTCCTTTTGATGCAGCCCAGGATACGGCTGGCTTTCTGGGCTGTGAGCACACACTGCCGGCTCATGTTCATTTTCTCATCGACCAGCACCCCCAGGTCCTTCTCCGCAGGGCCGCTCTGAATCTCTTCTTTGCCCAATCTGTAGCTGTGCCTGGGATTGCTCCCAGCCAGGTGTAGGACCTTGCACTTGTCATGGTTGAACTTCATAAGGTTGGCATCAGCCTACCTCACAAGCATGTTGAGGTCCCTCTGGATGGCATCCCTTCCCTCCAGGGTATCAATCGAACCACACAGCTTGGTGTCATCGGCAAACTAGTTCTTGGCTATTTCTACCATAATGCATTTTTCTGTGATTCAAAAGTATCCCTAAACTATTTTCCCAACAGAATCAGTGTTTGTCATCTAGCCCCATATTCTGTCATACAGTGGTAAAATAGAGATACACATAAGTTTGGTGGAAAAAAGAACAACAAACAACTAATGCCTTTTTTTTTTCTCAAACAGACAATTGAAAACGTAGAAGCAGAAAAAAAAAAAAAAATCCACCTATTGTAGTGAGTAGATCAGGCTTCTGACTGATGCTAATAGTTATTTTTACAGCTGTCTTTGTCTTCTGATTTTTCCCCTACATGTGATTGCTGTGGTGCAACAGCAATGTCTGTTTTGGTTTGAATAGCTTTGTCAATACCTTTTGACCATATCTAACAAAGGTCTAGGTATTCACGATAAAGACCTGTTTTTTTTTACAGATGGAGGTGTCCATGTGGAAATATGTATATACAATCTCAAACAAGCCCCGGTATGCCACTGGGCCACTGTGGGTCAAAAACTATTTTCGTTAAAAATCTGTGAAATTGATCATGCTACAAAGATCTGCACAAAACAGAGTTGTTAAAAAAAAAATAAAATAAAAAAGAGAGAGAAAATAGATTTCAAGCGGTGTTTATGTAACATACATAGAGGTTTCTATTTCTTCTCCCTAAGCTCACTAAGATGGTATTATTTTAGTCCATAGAGGAAAATAGATGTCAATATCTAATACCCTTTTAAAGGAATTTCCCATTCTCATGGCTATCTCTCCCACTCTTCTCACAATTCCCATTTCTCTGTTATCTTTTTCTGCCCTAACTACATGTCCTTGTATACTTATTTATCTTCTTTGTAGATTTCTCAAGTTTTTCCTGAGTACAGTTTATTGCTTAGGTCTTTTGCAGACTACTTTATCTGATTCTGTAACTTTGGTGTACTCAGAACTCCATTAAATTACTTATTTTTAATATTAAGCATATGAACTCCAAGTTGTAGCATTATAGGCTATATTATACTAATTTCAGCTGAGATGTAATTTATCTATGTTAACATCCATTTCTATACAGAAAAGGGAAAGTATACTTATATATGCATTCAAACAAAGCAAGGTTTTCTGACCATTGTGTTCTTTAGCTGAAACACTGTGCTTAGCTTCCTCTCCAATATGTTTCTGCTTAAAGGTTATGGTTTCCATGGAAACATATGACAGTCTGTTTGAGCAGCAAATATTTTCCTTGTAGAAGTTAGCTCAGCAAACTGATTACATGTTTTAGTGGTGGATTTGGCAGTGCTAGGTTAATGGTTGAACTCGATGATCTTACAACCTAAATGATAATATAATTCTATAATTCTGAAATCTACAGTGGCCCTGCATAAATAGAGAAATTAGTCTGCTGAAGCACATACCTTAATAGAAAACATTGCTTATTTTTCCCCAGTAAACAGCTTGAAATAACATAGCATTTAGAGTAAAGCAGAAAGTTTTAAGAAATGATATAGGCTATGCTACAGACTACTATCTGTAGTCATGAAAAATAAAATCAAAAGCCATATTTTTCAGTAGTGGTCTTATGTTGGATGTGTGATCATCAATGTCATCTACCATGACTTCCTGTCAAATACAAAGAGGAAAGCAATCTAAATGTTTTAGTCATAATGCATTCTTACAATGTCAGCAGTATCTGGAAGAATGGAGTGGTAGCCCTTCTCTGTAATTCACCAAATATTGAACTGAGATCCAATGCAATGTTCCTTTCTTTCAACAAGTTGGAGAGGCACATTCTCACCAGCAAAACCAAGACTTTCTTTCACCTGTTTTCTCTCTCTCCTTCAAAATACATCTATTAACAAAATTCTGTTTAAAATTCTATTTAACAAAAATTCTGTTAACAAATGGGGCAAGGCAACTTACAACAGCGTAGAGCACTAGACATGGCACTACACTCCTTCCAGATAAAATTCCCACTGAAGCCAAGAATTCTTTAGTCCCTAGAAATTCATACCAGTGACATACAAACCCCCAAAATACAGTCACCTCAAATCTATTTCTACTTAATCAGTGAGTGCTGTATCTCCAACAACAGGTGCAAATGATAAAGCATGATGCAAGACAATGGGTACTTGTTTCAGTTAGGGATGCTCGTTAGCAAACACCAGTAGGTGATTTCTAAGTTAATGTTTTACACAAGTATAAAATTCTATTGACTGTGTGGGTGCAAGAAAACACCTTGAGTGTTCTGGCTAACTAGTCCAGCATTCTCCCCACCTGCCAGTTATCTTGTCTAGCTAAACAGTCAAGGTTTTAGCAAAGAATATTTGCAAGTTCTTCTCTCAGAGGGAACCTGAGAAAGTTTTGGTTGTACAGGTTTGTGCAATCAGTTATAATGCAAGTTGTATTCCCAATGCTATCTTCAAAAACACTTCCACAAACCAAAACTTAAGCTCCTTATCAATAGTCAAATCCATAAATAGTCTGTACAGCTACATAGTCATGTTACTGTGTAGAAAAATGCATGATTTTAAGATTCTGTCTGTTCAATAGCTAGTAATGAGGAGGAGGAATGAGAAGTCTGTGGGCTCTTACAAAAACTTTTTCTGAGGTGAGATCAATATTTCAAATACATGTATTCAGAGTATCCAAGAAAGAAGAAAAAAATGCCTAGCAAGAAATCTCAGGAGTTTTATTCACTGTTCAAAGCTGTGGAGCTATATCCAGCAGTAAAAATCAACAGTGTTCTAGCAGGTATACCCTACTCAGTTCAACTTTTATTTTTTTGGGGAGAATGAATATGATTTTAAAAAACAAATGTGTTCTTTGGTATAAACTGAATTTACCAAAAGGCAAAGAGATAGTTTCAGGACTTCTCTGATATTAATATAACTTGCTGGGTCTGTCCATGGGAATCCTAAATACAGCAGAAATCATCTATTAATTGTGTAAGAGAGACTCATTTTAGCTACATTAGCCGAAAATGACCCAAACAGGAGAAACTATGAATTTCATACTCAAATACCTCAGAGCTAGGCTTTTCTTTTATATCTAAAATATCTGTTTCCAGTGAAATCTAGTATTCTGTTAGAGCAAGGAAATAAACCTGGAAATGGTCTTAAGATGACTACAGATAACACAAATAGTTAAGAGATTTGGTGTCTTTTTTGTGTGTGAACGGGGGCTGCCACTGCTTAAAGCACTGAGAGTACTGAAGATTAGAAAGAAATCCAGGGAACTGTTAATGATACAATCTGGTACAAGCTGCTGAAGCACACCTCTAAAAGGAGAAATGATGTATTTGATACAGAATACCTTAATAAAGTCTGATTGACATTTGAAAGCCAGATGTGTACTGCCAGAAGGATTATTTTTTAAGATAGAAAATAAACATTGGGAGTATCAGAAATTTAAGTCATGCAGAAACAGTCATATCAGAGGAGGAATTACTTTTAACATAATTAATTTTTTTCTAGCCTACTGCAGCTACTGGCTTGATACTGTTGTGCAGCTATGTTTACTTTTTAACTCAAATTACCTTGTCTGTCCATGAGTAAAACAAAAAATATCTTATTTTGTTTATTTTATGGGCCTCACTGTATTTTTTTATTAATTAGTGACTCGCTTAACCTCATGTATTAGTGATACATATTTGTTTTCCCCAGAAGACAGCACAAGGTTCTCTTGACATGTGCATTGTAGGTTCAGTCATCCTCACACCACTTAGCTCGTCCTTTTTAGTCAGCATCTCAGTCAACCAATTCCTTTTGCTTAGGATGTCCTATTCCAAATTTCTTTTTTGTTGTTTCTCAGGAGATAACCCTAGTCTGTTGAACTAGATTATTCTTCAGCAAGTGTTGTCTGAACTCTTTTAGCCTACATTTTCTCTATGTGCATTCAGAGAATTTAGATTTTCGTGTCAGTAGTTGAAATAGATCTCAACAAATCACAAGCACATGTGGAAGATCACCTGTCCAGTTTCTAATGTTTTTAACCTCTAGGTAAGTCTAGTTCTACTTTATTCAAATGCCTTAAAACTAAAAAGATTAACTTGGGCTGAGTCAGACATTGCAATTTAATCTTTTTATTTGCTGAATGTTCAAATCTACTTTTTGTCAAGTTATTCATCAGCCAAATACATAAAAGCCCACAAATCAACAGGGTTCTAGGTGATATTTTGACACTGCAGGGATTATACCTTCTGTCACTGCCTGCTTCAGGGGGTTTATTCCTTCCACCATGACTGAAACATACCAGTAAGCGATGCATGAAGTTTTGAGGAAATCTTTTCACAGAGATCCTCTTATGCTTTAATATCAATAACTCATCACTTTATACAATAGTCTCATCCTGTTTATGTTTGTCATTAATTATGAACATGCTAGCATGTCACAAATACATGGCTATTTATGAGTTATATCTGTTTTGTTCATAAATCAGTTGCCTCCCAGAAACTGCTTTAGGGACGGAAGCACTCGTCTGTCGGCCTGACCCCGTCTTGAAGGAGGTGTGCTGCCTACCAGGAGCATGGATCAGGGATGTTACAGAGAGGCTGCCTGCTGTAGTAAGTTCCACGGACTATTACCCACTCCTGGTGATCCATGTGGATGCTAGGGATACAGATAGTAGTAGACTGGGGACCATAAAGAAAGACTACAGAGCCCTGGGAGACGTGGTTAGGGGCTCTGGAACTCAGCAGGACGCAGGGGAGGACATAAAAAAAGCTAGGAGGATTGGCCAGGTTAATAAATGGTTAAAGGGGTGGTGTCATAGTCAGGGGTTTGGGTGTCTTGAACACGAGACTGCAGTTAGTAGGCCAGGTATACTGGGGGCTGGTGGAGTTGCTCTGGTAAAGAAGGGGAAGAACAGTTTTGGTAGGGGGCTTGCCAGACTGGTCAAGGAGGCTTTAAACTAGATGTGTTGGGGGAGGGAGCCATCATTCCATCCCAACACACCCAGTCAGTTGCTAACACCTATAAGAAATGCTTGGAACAATGTACATATATATTCCAGCTGCTCCAGCCAATGAGCCGGCTTCGATTGGAGCTCGTCTCAGATGCCTCTATACAAACGCCCGTAGCATGGGGAACAAACAAGAGGAATTAGAGATGTGTGCACATCTACGGGGGTATGATATAATAGGCATCACAGAAACATGGTGGGATGGTTCCTATGACTGGAGTATTGGAATGGAAGGTTACAGGCTCTTTAGAAAAGACAGGCCGGGCAGGCAGGGAGGGGAGTTGCCCTTTATGTTAGGGATAGGCTGGAGAGTATGGAACTCTGTCTGGGGACAGGTGAGCAGTTTACAGAGAGTTTGTGGGTCAGGGTTAAAGGGAAAACAGCCATGGGTTACATTACTGTGGGGATCTGCTACAGGCCATCTGATCAAGGAGAACCTGTGGATGAAGCACTCTACAGACAGATAGGAAAAGCCTCACGCTCACAGGCCCTTGCTCTCATGGGGGACTTCAACCACCCTGACATCTGTTGGAACAATGGCACTGCATGGCACAAGCAATCCAGAAGGTTCCTCAATCGTGTGGAAGACAACTTCCTTCTGCAAGTAATAGAGGAGCCGACAAGGAGAGGTGCCATGCTTGACCCTGTGCTCACCAACAGGGAAGGGCTTGTTGAGAATGTGGTACTCCAGGGCAGCCTTGTATGCAGCGATCACAACATGGTCGAATTTGAGATCCCCAGGAGAGTGAGAAGAGCGTGTAGCAAGCTCACTGTCCTGGACTTCAAAAGAGCAGACTTTGGCCTCTTCAGGAGCCTGCTTAGTAAGGTTCCATGGGATATAGCCCTGGAGGGCAGGGAGGCCCAAGACTATTGGATGATATTCAAGGATCACCTGCTACAAGCTCAGGAGCGCTGCATCCCAGCTAGAAGGAAGTGCGGCAGGAGGGCCAGGAGACCTCCTTGGATGGATAAGGAGCTGCTGAGGAAAATTCAAAGGAAAAAAGAGGCTTATAAAAAGTGGAAGCAAGGACAGGCGGCCTGGGTAGAGTACAGGGATGTTGTCTGGGAAGCTGGGATTGCTCTAACCCAGGTGTAGGACCTTGCACTTGGCATGGTTGAACTTCATAAGGTTGGCATCAGCCCACCTCACAAGCGTGTCGAGGTGCCTCTGGATGGAATCCCTTCCCTCCAGGGTATCAATCGACCCACACAGCTTGGTGTCATCGGCGCACTCAATCCCGCTGTCCATGTCAGTGACGAAGATGTTAAACAAGACCAGTCCCAACACCGATCCCTGGGGGACACCACTCATTACTGGTCTCCAGCCAGACATCGAGCCATTGACTACAACTCTTTGTGTGCGGCCATCCAGCCAGTTCTTTATCCACCAAGTGGTCCACCTATCAAATTGATGTCTCTTCAATTTAGAGACAAGGATGTCATGTGGGACAGTGTTGAACGCTCTGCAGAAGTCCAGGTAGATAACGTCAACTGCTCTCCCCCTGTCCATCAGTTCCATAGCCCCATCATAGAAGGCCACCAGATTGGTCTGGCAGGCTTTCCCCTTAGTGAAGCCGTGTTGGCTGTCACCAGCCACTTTGTTGTTCTTCATATCCTTTAGCATGCTTTTCAGGACAATCTGTTCCACGATCCTGCCAGGCACAGAGGTGAGACTGACTGATTTGTAGTTCCCTGGGTCTCCCATTATCTCCTTCTTGAAAACGCAGGTTATATTACCCTTTTTCCAGTTGTTGGGAACTTCACCTGATTGCCATGATTTTTTAAATATAATGGACAGTGGATTAACAACTCCATTCATCAGCTCCTTCAGGACCTGCAGATGGATTTCATCAGGTCCATGGACTTGTGCACATTCAGGTTCAATATTAAGTAAAATTTTAAAGGAAATGTTTAGCTGTCATTAAGAGGCCTTTTTTCTTAAATTTGCAGCCTTCATATAATACAGTTAATGCTGTTCTTTCTGTGGCAATTCTTTGGGATCTTCAAGTAACAGGATACTGTTAAGACAACAAATATATTGTAGTTTTCTGCATCTGGAGTCTTGTTCAGGTTACTAATAAAATCCTGTGTCCCTTTTTTCTCAGCCTATATCAGACATTTTTGCTGTTGCTACTTTTACATGACTTCATCATGTACAAGTCTCCTTGGTTATCACTTACAGTACATATCTGTGCTCTTTATTAGGATGCTTTGCTCCAATTTGAAAAGGCTAAGAAATATAAGACTTTACAATCAGATCAGATGGACTGAAAGCCACTATTTCCCTGTCCATGTACTCAGCGTAAGATTAAAAAGGACCATCACATTTAAGATGTGTTGTAATTAAATGAGTTTCTATGATTCTATGATTCTATGATTCTATGACTCAAGAATGAAATGCCCATTCCTGAATAGCTGAATTGTTTTTATTATTTACAGGAGCAGTTTAAATTACAGGACTATGTTCAACTTCATAATCTGTGTTTCCTAGATATGAACTGAGAGTTGTAGGAATGAATTTCAGACTTCTGCTATTGACATAGCCAAAGGATATTCAGAGGTTAGTTGCTTTTAGAATATTATGTTTTATGAGTGATGTGTTTATACAACAAACGCAAACAGTTTGCCTGGCTTTATAAATAAGGTAAACAAGGTAATAGCTTTGAGGAGCACAGGTTTCTCTGATCTTTCTCAGTCTGTGTTGCCTGTATTCTTATTAAACATCAGTGGGAAACAGAGGGAGTCTGAAAACAGCTCATATGTGAGCATGAATATTTCAGCACAACTTTTAACTGAAGAATGAACATGGAACAAATAGCATATTCTTTAATCAAGTAATTTTGATCAACCTAAGTACATCTTCATTGTCAAGGAAATTAAGTTATAAACACTGCTACTGTCCTTTCTGAATGTACTAACAAAAAAAATCAAGCTGAAGCACTAGAGTCGATAACTTTTGACTTAACCTTCCTAAATAGACTCAGTCATTCCATATCTAAAGGTAAGAATGTTAACGAGATTTTCTTTATTCTGTAAAAGTTCTGAACAGCTCTTTGATAAATCAAACAAAATGCAAACTTTTCACTTAGAAAACTTCAAATGCAGTAAAATTAGTAATTTGGAAAAGAGCTTTAATTTAATTAATTCACTTTTAATTAAAACTGTTTCCTCTTTTGTGCAGATTTTTCTTATGACATCTGAAGAATCATGCTATAGAAAGTAGGAATGGCATTTTTTAAGAATTTACATTTCTGTATTTCTGTGTTTTAAAGGTACAATTAGTGTAAGGAACTGTTGTGAAGTGAGCGGAAAAGGTATGTGAAGGTAATGTTATTGTCTCTTATTTTCTTCTATTAATTTCGTTCTACATGGTTCTGCATTATATTACTCAGGATGTAAGGGCAAGTACTGAGAAGCTGTATATACCATATTAAAGTTGCTTTTATAACTCTAATAAAGCATTTTACACATGAATTATGAAGCAGATTTTTGATAAATGGATTTCTAATTCTCAAAAAACACACCAAGGAGAAATCTGGTGAAGCAAAGCCAAAACGTAATCAAAATGCAATAAAATACACTTAAAGATTAATCTGGCTAAATTCAACTTTACAATGCCCTGAAACTTAAGAAGGAATCGCAACTGGAAAATGGTAAGATTACTAAGGCTTCAGACAAACTGCTATAGCATAGCAGACAAAATCACAAGGGCTAAGGCACAGAATAAACCACTGTGAAACACAGTAACAAAAAACCAACCAAACAAAAAACAAAACCAAAAATACCATACATAAATTAGTAGAAAACAACCAAAGAATGTCTTTGTGAGGTACTCGGGGAAGATGAAAGGATTATGATAGATGATGACAGGAGTTACACATTTTGGAAGCTTTTCTTGCTTAGTTTATACTAACGTAAGTAGTATCAGCTTAGTACAACTAATGACATGTATAAACATGGAAACTTAAGCAAAGGTAAGAATGCTTAGATTTGTTTAAATGTGGAAACTTAAGCGAAGGTAAGACTGCTTAGATGATGATCTCAGCTCTCAGATGATACAGACCTATAGACATTCATATAGCCTACATTTGAAACTGTGAGTTCTTGAATATTTAAACAAGAAAAAAACAGAATTTTTGAAAGAAGGGAGGAATTCCAGAAAATCAGAAAGTGACAAATGTGTATCCTGTTTTTAAATTAATTAAAAAGAAGGAAAAAAGAAAAGCAAAAATAAGATGATCAGGGAATTGTAGCAAATCCAGCATGGCTGTAATATACAAAAGTACACAGAAAACCTGTTAAAAAAAAAAGTAAACCATCTATTTTTAACAGTCAACATGCATCTGTCAAGGCCAAAACAAATCAAAACAACTTAGTATCTTTTCATGATAGGAGAAAAAATCTTGTAAGTGAGAGAAGAGTAGCAAGTGTCACATCTTAATAAGGAGATCAGAGTGCCTTTACCAGTTTCATAGGGAAGTCTGGCAAGCATTGGCTAGATGACACTAACAGAAGGATATGTAAATGATTAAACAATATTGAACAGATAGTCCTGAAACTGAAAGCTGTATCAGGCAAGGCAGTCAATTCCAGGTTTCCTCCTCCTCAGTTTTGTAACTAAAGATTTAGACACTGGGTGAGAAAAAATGTTAACCAATTTGTAAAGGATATAAAAAATCAAGAAAAATTGCTGAGCCTTCAAATACGTTAAAAGAGCCGTAAAGAACCCAGTGAAGAGTAACAGAGCTGTTCAAAGATAAGAGAAAATGTTGAAATAATTTGGATTGTTTAAAAGAGAAGAATTGAGAGTGTGACATGATAATGACCATCAGGTATGTTAAAGACTGTCACTAGGAAGAAAATAGACTGCTGTTTCCACAATGGATAGGATATCCCATCCAAGCACATACACTTCAAATGATTCTGTTGATCCCTAAAGTTACAGGCATGCACTGCCATAATTTAGAGCTCTTACCTTTTTCTCATGAATTGAAGAATAAAGCACAGCACCTATACATTGAGTCTTTAATCATTAGTCAAACCAATGTACTGAAAGTGTGGAAAGAATTGCGCTGAAGTGAGATGTCTCATCTGTGAGATCTTTTTATTTCATTTATTATTTTGAGGCTCACTAACTGGTACAGATACAGCAATAACGGCAGTAAAGGAATCACTCACCAGTGACACCACTCACCTAACCAGTTTGTGGTTAGCGTGCCATGATATTTGAAAGTGATTTTTTACCCACTTCCATGTATTTCAGAGTAGCTATCTCCAATATGCTTTAATGTGCCAGTTTAGTCATCATAATGTGCAAGTGAATGTCAAGAAACCCTTGATTTTTCTGCTAGATTTCACTAATGTAGAAACAATCAATCAGTACCGCTCACTTAATTCCTAGTCTAAACGTCTGTTTACAATGGAGCATTTGTAATGTTGCCTGTCAGTTCCCATTACCTTTTGATCAGTAGCTTCTCAGATATAGCACTGCCAGAAGCAGTTGATTTTCACAACAGAAGTGTATTTAATAGAACACTCATGTATAAGTTGGCCATTTCACAGTAGACACAATAAATTATGTTAATTTTTAGAGACAATTAAAACTAGGCAATCGCTAGGGTTCTGAGTTTTAAACTAAATTTAAACAAAGATAATGAGCTTTTTAGTATCACATAAACCTCAAATATTAAGTTCTGAGAGAGAAAATAGTCTTGTGATTAAAAAATATGACTTAAAACTCTTTCTTTTGAAGTGTCTTTAAATTCCAACTGCCCAAACATTTACAAAAATAATTTATAATCTGGATTTTTTTTTCTAACAAGATGTCTACACTATTTGTTGAGCCAGGAGAGATGCTTTATTCAGCAGAAATTTCATGTCTCTTCATAACCTTCTTCTCTTTCTAAAATAATATTGTTTACCCCTGGCAAATTCCTCTCAAATCATGCTCGTTTATACATAAATATTTTAACTTCCTGAAAGTTCTGATGAGTAAAAAAGAAAAAAAGGAAAAAAAAAAAAAGGTTTTCCAAAATGCTAATATTTAAAAAGAAAAGTTAATAAAGTTAATGGGGTAATTACAGAATCACAGAATCCCAAGGGTTGGAAGGGACCTAAAAAGATCATCTAGTCCAACCCCCCTGCAAGAGCAGGGTAACCTACAGTACATCACACAGGAACTTGTCCAGGCGGGCCTTGAATATCTCCAGTGTAGGAGACTCCACAACCCCCCTGGGCAACCTGTTCCAGTGCTCTGTCACTCTTACAGTAAAGAAGTTCTTCCTGATGTTAACGTGGAACTTCCTATGCTCCAGTTTACACCCATTGCCCCTTGTCCTATCACTGGATATCACTGAAAAAAGCCTAGCTCCATCATCCTGACACCTACCCTTTACATATTTGTAAACATTGATGAGGTCACCCCTCAGTCTCCTCTTCTCCAAGCTAAAGAGACCCAGCTCCCTCAGCCTCTCCTCATAAGGGAGATGTTCCACTCCCTTAATCATCTTTGTGGCTCTGCGCTGGACTCCTTCAAGCAATTCCCTGTCCTTCTTGAACAGAGGGGCCCAGAACTGGACGCAATATTCCAGATGCGGCCTCACCAAGGCGGAGTAGAGGGGGAGGAGAACCTCTCTTGACCTACTAACCACACCCTTTCTAATGCACCCTAAGATGCCATTTGCCTTCTTGGCCACAAGAGCACATTGCTGGCTCATGGTCATCCTCCTATCCACCAGGACCCCCAGGTCCCTTTCCCCTTCACTACTTTCCAGCAGGTCAACCCCCAACCTGTACTGGTACATGGGGTTGTTCTTCCCCAGATGCAAGACTCTACACTTGCCCTTGTTAAATTTCATCAAGTTTCTCCCCGCCCAACTCTCCAGCCTGTCCAGGTCTCGCTGAATGGCAGCACAGTCCTCTGGTGTGTCAGCCACTCCTCCCAGTTTTGTGTCATCAGCGAACTTGCTGATGGTGCACTCAGTTCCCTCATCCAGGTCATTGATGAAAATATTAAACAGCACCGGTCCCAGCACCGACCCCTGAGGGACTCCACTAGTCACAGACCTCCAGCTAGATTCTGCGCCATTGACCACAACTCTCTGCCTTCTTCCTTTCAACCAGTTCTCGATCCACCTCACTACTTGATCGTCAAGCCCACACTTCCTTAGCTTATCTATGAGGATGCTGTGGGAGACAGTATCAAATGCCTTACTGAAATCAAGAAAAACTACATCTACCGCTCTACCATCATCCCTCCACCTAGTCACTTCCTCATAGAAGGCTATAAGGTTGGTCATACATGACTTCCCCCTCATAAAACCATGTTGGCTGTTCTTAATGACCCCCTCATCCTTGATATGCCTAGTGATGGAGTCAAGAATAAGTTGTTCCATCACCTTTCCAGGGATGGAGGTAAAGGCTGACCGGTCTATAATTACCTGGGTCCTCCTTCTTGCCCTTCTTATAGATTGGTGTGACCTTTGCCATCCGCCAATCCTCAGGCACCTCGCCCGTTTCCCACGACTTACCAAAGATGATGGAAAGTGGCCTAGCAATGACCTCCACCAGCTCCCTCAGCACCCGTGGGTGCATTCCATCCGGACCCATCGATTTACAGATGTCCAGTTTGCATAGCTGATCCCTAACCCAATCCTCATCTACCAAAGCAAACTCCTCCTTTGTCCTGACTCCTTCTGGGGCTATAGAAATCCGGGGCCCTCGGGGAGAGTCTGCAGGAGTAAAGACAGAGGCAAAGAAGGCATTCAGCACCTCTGCTTTCTTTATATCCTCTGTCTCCAGGGCACCCACTTCATTCAGCAGTGGGCCTATATTGCCTCTTGTGTTAGTTTTATTTGCTATGTATTTGAAGAAGCCCTTTCTATTGTCTTTAACCCGACTAGCAAGATTGAGTTCCAAGGAGGCCTTAGCTGTCCTAATTGCCTCCCTACATCCTCTAACAACTGTCCTATATTCCTCCCAAGCGGCCAGCCCCTCCTTACATAATCCATAGATTCTCCTTTTCCACTTGAGTTTGCCCAGCAGCTCCTTGTTTAACCACGCCGGTCTCCTAGATCCCTTACTTGATTTCCTACTCATTGGGACGCTCTGATCCTGAGCTTGGAAGAAGCGGTCCATGAATGCTAACCAACTATCTTGAGCCCCTTTACCGCCTAGTACACTTTCCCATGAGACTTCCCTTAGCAGTTGACTGAAGAGGCCAAAGTTGGCCCTTCGGAAATCCAGAACTGTGGCTTTGCTAGGTATTCTATTCCTCCCACACAGGATCCTGAACTCCACCATCTCATGGTCACTGCAGCCAAGGCTGCCATTGACCGTCACCACTTTGACCAAACCCTCCTTGTTGGCGAGTACTAAATCTAGCAGCGCTGCTCTCCTAGTTGGTACGTCCACCATTTGCATTAAGAAATTATCATCAATGCACTTGAGGAACCTCCTAGACTCTGAATGACTGGCTGTGTGAGTCTTCCAGCAAATATCGGGGTAGTTAAAGTCCCCCACGACGACTAAGGCATGTAGTTGCGAGGCTACTTCCAGTTGCCTGTAGAAAGCCTCATCAACTCCTTCGTCCTGATCAGGAGGCCTGTAATAGACCCCCACAACTGTATCACCCATGCCAGTCAGCCCCTTAATTCGTACCCACAGACATTCCACTTGCTCCTCATCCGACCCCGGACAGAACTCAATACATTCTAGTTGCTCTCTCACGTAAAGAGCAACTCCACCACCTCGCTTTGCTGACCTATCTTTCCTAAAAAGGACATAGCCATCCATGACCACATTCCAGTCATGTGAACTGTCCCACCATGTCTCTGTAATCGCCACTAGATCATAACCTTTAGCCCGCACACAGACTTCTAACTCCTCCTGTTTATTCCCCATGCTGCGTGCATTGGTGTACAGGCATTTCAGGGAGCCAGTCCTAGTACCCTTTTTCCCCTGCGGGACAGGGTCTAAAGAGCTATCCTTTCCCACAAGTGAAACAAGAGATTGATAGTCCTCCTTAGCCCGCCATCCTTCAATCCCTAGCATGTTCCTCTTGGGCTTGTCCCCAACAGGCCCAGTTAAATCCCCTCCCCCCTTCCTAACTAGTTTAAAGCCCTGTCAATAAGCCCTGCTAACTCCTGCCCCAAAACCCTTTTTCTTCTCTGGGACTGGTGTATCCCGCCTGTCACCAGCAAACCAGGTGTCCCATACAGCAGCCCGTGACTGAAAAACCCAAACCCCTGCCTTTGGCACCAGTCACGTAGCCATACATTAACCTGCAGAGTCTTCTTATATATCCCTTCACCCTCGCTTGCAACAGGTATGGAGGCAAACACCACTTGCGCTCCAGACCCTTTAACCAGCCGTCCCAGGGCCCTGAAGTCTCTCTTCATTGCCCTTACGTTCCTCGTAATAATTTCGTCACTGCCAACCTGAAAAACCAGCAGCGGATAGTAGTCAGACGGCTGCACCAGTTCAGAGAGTTTCTTTTTAACATCTCTAATTCGAGCCCCAGGCAGGCAGCAGACCTCCCTGTGGGGTGGATCTGGTCAACAAATGGGCCCTTCTGTTCCCCTCAGAAGGGAGTCACCCACCACAATTACTCTTCTTTTCTTCTTGGTTGGGGAAGTTCTGAGGTATGTGGGTGAGTGACTAGCCCTGGGTGACTCACTAGATAGATTTGCCTCACCATCTCCATTCACCTGGCCCTGAATTTCCAAGACCTCGTACCTGTTATTCAAGGGCAACTGGGAGGGAGGAAGGGATTGTGAGGGTTTTCGCTTACCTCTCCGAGGAGGAACCTCCCTCCATCCATCCTTGTCCATTAAGCTCTCTCCTTCTGTCTGATGGTAGGAGGGAAGGGGATCCATATCTTGTTGAACCACTTCCCTCTGCCCTTGCCTTAGGGTGTGGTTCCACCAATCTATTTCACTTTCACACTCTCTAATGGCTCTCAACCTTTCAATATCCTCCCTCAGTTCAGCCACCTGCCTGAGCAGGTCATTTATTTGCTCACAGCGAACACAAGCAGTATCACTGGCTCCCTCCAATACAAGTGCCAGGCTCAGGCATTCGCTGCAGCCAGAGACCTGCACAGCTGCATGTCTGCAGGAAGGCTCAGTCTGGATACCCACATTAGTACTCACTACAGCTTTCGATCGTGTTGTAACCATGATCTGTCTGGTCAATCAATCTCTCTATGTCTCTCAGCACTCCTTCCCCCTCCTGTACTCCAGGCGAGTCCTCTCGATGAGGCGGTTGGAACGCTTCCCTGCCCGCTCCCCTGCCCGCTCGCCTGCCCGCGCGAACTGCCGCGCAAACTGCCTCGACCCTCTGCCTCGACGCTCTCTGTTTGCCGGCTCTGTTCGCCGCGCTGCTGCAGGTGTTTTTAGCCAATTTTATTAATATTTATTTATACCATTGTCCCTTGTCTTTTTCAAAATGTGATGCAGTTGTGCAAGTTAAAAGACAAGTGTTTCTTAAAAGTTTTGTGAAAAAATGAGTGAGAGGAGATGAGTGGTGTTGGAAAAGGCCCACCTTGCACCTGAAAGAAAGATTCTTGATCTAGTTAGTTATTAGATGTGGAAGCCTTTGAAAACCAGAATCACAGTTATTCTTATACATGGAATGACTTAATTTTCCAGAGATACTTTCCAGATGGTTTACTTTTTGCTAAAACTTTTATCTAAATTTTTATCTTCATCTACAAGGCGTTTTCTTTTACTTTCTTAATTCCAAGTATATTCCAGGTGGAAAATAAAAGCTGAGAATTGATACCCTTGTTCAGAAAAAATTTAACTCAGAAAGAACTTTTCTGGAAATTTCGCATAGTTTATGGTGCACACACACTGCAGAACGGAGGACACCCTGCAGTTATCTGGAAGACATTATCCTAATAGCACACAGTATAAGACGAAAGTCTGTCAAATATAAGGAATCCACCGCAAAAGCATTAGATCCCTAAAGGCAAAAAGAAATAGTTAATTTATCAAAGCTAAAGTAGACAGTTGAAGTAGTAAATACAGAGGGGGTTTTGCGACCCCTCCTATATTGATGACCATGAGTGAGTTGTAGTTGTCTTTATTTTTATCAACTACTGCCTTTGATCCTGCATAGAGTTTTTCAGTTATATTCCAGTTAAAATCAGATTTATCAGATGAATGAGCAAGGATTCTCAGTGGACGGTTTCATTCTATTCAAGGATTAAATAATTTTTAGTACGTGGTGCAGAAACACCAAGAATAATAAAAAGAAAATATAGGTAGATAGGTCATCTTTTTCATTTGTCATTTCTTTAGCATATAAAATGAGGTAGAGGTCTTGCACAACAGTACAAATCACAGTGCCTTCTACACTGAAAAACTCTTCTTGCATGCCTGAGTAGTTTTAAAACTGAAGAGTGATTTTTCTTATCAAAGATATTTTCTATCCTTCTAACAAAGGTAGGATGTAGCTTAATATCTACAGTAAGAATGGCATGTGAGAGACAGGACACTTTTGAAATGGGAAGAAAAACAAACCAACAAACCCTACACAACAACAACAACAACAAAACAAACAACAACAACAACAACAAAAAAACACCAAAAATTGTGGCTGGAATTGTTAAATCCCTTCTTAAAAAAACACCTTTAAATATACCCAGGATAAAATGTGAAAATTTATGCTGCTTAAACTCTATTTTGTTTATCTTGCCAAACTTACTCAGGTGAAGTGTAATATACTTCTTGGGCTGTCTTTCAAATAATCTGGGGCAACTAAAACAGAAGCATGAAGTACTCAGAATAACAATTTTTTTTTTCAAAATGGTTTTGAATGTAATAACTGAAAGAGAACGTTTGTGACCTTACAATTTTACACCACCCCCTGCCCCATTTCCCCTTCCCCTCCCCCCCTCCACAAAAGCATTTAATACAAAATCAAGTGTAACTGTAAGGCACAAAAGCACTGATCACATATAAATCACTCGTTATAAGGATCACTTAAATTATAATAGCTTACTGTGTTAATCTCTAATAAATCATGAACTGGTAGCCCTTTTTCTTGGATTCCTAATAAACTGGACTCTATTCCATTAATATTCTAGACAGTTATTGACACATCTCCTAGGAAAATGTGAATGCATATTTGCCTTCTAAGATATTCCCAAAGGTTTGACAGCACTGCAACACTAAATGATATTTAAATTATCTGAAAACTCAATTTTAATAAATACTTTTATTTCACCAAAAACTCTAATGTCTTCTAGATAAATGAAATGTGTTCAGTACAATAAGGGGTTATTTTACTTACTTACTGTTTTTATTTTTCAAAGTAAAAAATTTCAGGTTTCATATGTTGATAAATATCTATTAGTCTATTAGTTTTACTAAAAAAAATGAAACTATGATTGTAAAAGATTGTTTAATAATGCTCTTAATTTAGATGAAACTAGATTTCAAGTATATAGACACATTATTTATGTATTATCAGTAATAATCAGTAAAACAAAATTATTCAAGAAAAACAGGTACTTGGACAATAGGAAAAAATGAAACATTGTTTTAATTAAGGTTATCATAACAAAACTTTTTTATACTGTTCTTTGGTTTTTTTAAGAAAGGAAATATGATAAATTTTCTATCACAAGGGAAAGCTATTTAGAATAGAATAGAATCATAGAATAGTTAGGGTTGGAAAGGACCTCAAGATCATCTAGTTCCATGGGCAGGGACACCTCACACTAAACCATGCCACTCAAGGCTCTGTCCAACTTGGCCTTGAACACCGCCAGGGATGGAACATTCACAACTTCCCTGGGCAACCCATTCCAGTGTCTCACCACCCTAACAGGAAAGAATTTCCTCCTTATATCCAATCTAAACTTCCCCTGTTTAAATCTGAACCCATTACCCCTTGTCCTATCACTACAGTCCCTAATGAAGAGTCCCTCCCCAGCACCATTATAGCCCCCCTTCAGATACTGGAAGGCTGCTGTGAGGTCTCCACACAGCCTTCTCTTCCTCAGGCTGAACAGCCCCAACTTTCTTGGAGGTACTGCAGTCCCCTGATCATCCTCATGGCCCTCCTCTGGACTTGTTCCAGCAGTTCCATGTCCTTTTTATGTTGAGGACACCAGAACTGCACACAATACTCCAGGTGAAGTCTCACAAGAGCAGAGTAGAGGGGCAGGATCACCTCCTTCGCCCTGCTGGTCACGCTCCTTTTGATGCAGCCCAGGATATGGTTGGCTTTCTGGGCTGCAAGCGCACACTGCCGGCTCATGTTCATTTTCTCATCAACCAGCACCCCCGAGTCCTTCTCTGCAGGGCTGCTCTGAATCTCTTCTCTGCCCAACCTGTAGCTGCGCTTGGCATTGCTCCCATCCAGGTGCAGGACCTTGCACTTGTCATGGTTGAACTTCATAAGGTTGGCATCAGCCCACCTCACAAGCGTGTCAAGGTCCCTCTGGATGGCATCCCTTCCCTCCAGCGTATCAACCGAACCACACAGCTTGGTGTCGTTGGCAAACTTGCTGAGGACGCGCTCAATCCCACTGTCCATGTCAGCGATGAAGATGTTAAACAAGACCGGTCCCAACACCGATCCCTGGGGGACACCACTCGTTACTGGTCTCCAGCCGGACATCGAGCCATTGACCACAACTCTTTGTGTGCAGCCATCCAGCCAGTTCTTTATCCACCAAGTGGTCCACCTATCAAATTGATGTCTCTTCAATTTAGAGACAAGGATGTCATGTGGGACAGTGTCGAACGCTTTGCACAAGTCCAGGTAGACAACATCAACTGCTCTACCCCTGTCCATCAGTTCCATAGCCCCATCATAGAAGGCCACCAAATTGGTCAGGCAGGATTTCCCCTTAGTGAAGCCATGCTGGCTGTCACCAAGCACCTTGTTTTTTTTCATGTGCCTTAGACGTCTTCCAGGAGAATGTGCTCCAGGATTTTGCCAGGCACAGAGGTGCAATGCATAAACCAAAGAAATATATTTTTTCAGAGAAAAATCTTTTTTTTTTTTTTTAAGAAATAACAGCTTTTTTAAAAAGGCAACAAATCCTGGATACTCTTTAATAATAACAAGTAGAATAAATTTTATATGTATGTTAGAACTGTGTAAAGGTCTAAAGCCTGGAATTAGTTCTCTAAACACTGGTAAGGGGTATATGTCAATGGAAGGGTTTACTCTCCTTAGTTTCAGTTTCTCAATTAAGGCACTTAGAAGGCAAGTTTCCCAGGCAAGTCTCAGCAGAAAGACAGTCTAGTTTAAGAAGAAATCTGACTTTGGTGCCATGGCTAACTCTCCCTCTATAGAACTATACACTTTAGGTTTAATAATATGCAAAACCTCTTCAGTTACTAAGCCAGTAGGCAAGCCTCTATTCCAGGGCTGAATTCCTGTATGAAATTGTGCAACAAATCAAAGACCAAACCAAGTTTACCTGTACTTTATGTATTTAAAGTCCCAGGGGACAGTCACATCTGCTTACTTAAGTAAGCACCTATAGAGTGCACCTATTAAGAGCACCTATAGAGGCATACTTGTCATTGAAGTGCCCTTGTCTGGTCTTCATATGGAGTGCTTAGGAAGCCAATGTTTCATATGGGATCTGATACCTAATTTCAACTGAAATTGTTTGTTGCAGCTTTCCCTCTTTTGCCTGTCTATTGGTTAGAATATTCAGAAGATAATAATCTAAAGGGCCTTAGTTTAACATTACTCATGTCCTCGGAAGGCTCCCTATATTTTAACGAATCCCAAGTGCCTCCTTTCCTCATTGTTCTTTTTAAAGCTGAACCATGTAGAAGCCTTAGGCCTGGGGCAGAATGATATTGAACCTAACATTAGTCTAAGAGTCAGATTATTCAGCTGCATCAGAAAAGTTGACACTACGTTTGAAACACCTGAATTTAGCCTCCTACTTGTGTCTACATGTGAGCTACACGTGTAAGCTCCATTATGGGCTAGAAAATAGCTAGGCTGACCCATTAATTGCTAAGAGGTGTACTTTAGAATGAGATTGCAAGGCTCCACTGCTTATACTGGCTACTTCTCTGTAGAATGAAATGGGATTTTATATTCCAAGCACACACGCAGGCATTATAACCACGTAGCCCTGTAATACACTATTGGCATTGCTAGCATATCATCAGTTTTATACTGAGTTTTCATTGCCTAGGGCCTGAAGCTTGCCAGGCTTGCCCTTGGAACTTTTCCTGACACTCCAACATCTTTGTCTTACTTATTTCAGCTGTGACAGCATCTTTTCTAATTTACCAGATCTGAGAATACATTGTTGTCCTGGGTTCAGCAGTAGCAGTCATTTTTCTCCTTCTTAGTAGCTGGTGCAGTGCTGTGGTTTTGACTTTCAGCCTGGGAACAGCGCTGATAACACTGATGTTTTCAGTTGTTGCTCAGTAATGTTTGGTCCAGCCAAGGACTTTCTGAGTCTCATGCTCTGCCAGGGAGGAGGGGAAGCCAGGAGGATGCAGAGACCGGACACCTGACCCGATATAACCAAAGAAGTATTCCATACCACAGCATGTCATGCCCAGTATATAAACTGGGGGCAATTACCTGGAAGGGCTAGATCACTGCTTGAGTTGGGCTGGGTATCAGTCGGCAGGTGGTGAGCAGTTGTATTCTCTTCACTTGTTATTTCCCTTATCATCATTATTATTATTATTATTATTATTATTATTATTATTATTATTATTATTATTGGTGGTAGCAGCAGTGGTTTGTGTTATACTTTAGTTACTGGAGTGTTCTCATCTCAACCCGTGGAAGTTGCATTCTTTCCATTCTCCTTCCCATCCCACCAGGAGCAAGGGGAGGAAGCAGTGTGGGGGAGTGAGTGAACCGGCTGGGCTTAAACCACAACAATTGTTTTACTTTTGCTTATGGCAGAATCACAGTAGTAAGCACTTACTCTATGCAGAATGAGATATTTTCAATACTTACTTAGACAGTCATGCAATGTAGAGAAATACATATTGTTATTGGTAGCAGAGACACTGGCAAGTGAAGTCTCAGAATGTGATGTAGAGCAGTACAGGCATGGCATAATAAGACGTGAGGCACAACCACAGCACTGAAGACCTCCTGGCTATTAACAACTCACACATGGTCATTTAAAGAAATACAAATGGGGAGTTGTAGAAACGTGATTTTAGTGGTAGCAAAACAACATGCATTTCTTACACATAATGGTTCATTGATTGCCTATGGTAGAAACATGAAAAAGCAGAAAACTATTCAAAATGAAAGGCCCAGGTTTAGAGCGCCATTACAGCATATTCCTACCAACATCCAAGAACAGAATTCATGTACTATTGCACTATATCTAACAAACTAGATTCCAGACAATGATGTCCTGAATTTTATCAGACAATACACCTGAATAATTTATAATAACAAATAAAAAACAAACCACCAAACAGTAAGGCATCTCTTTATGAAGACCTTTTTAAGCTTTCAAACACTGACAAATACCATGAGCGCTAACAAAAATCTAACAATCCTAAACTCATTTTATGTATAAAATCCTGTCTCTACCACTGTCTTCTGTTCTGAGAGTTTTGCTGTTACAAAACAAACAACACCAGTTTTGCAACAAACATCTACCTAAAATATTTTATGCCCTATGTGATGTTTCACCACAAAAATGTGGTGTATGATATGTGATTACCACTGAAAGAATACAGTCTTTAAATATTTTTTTAAATATACTGTTTTAATAAAACAGATATTTATGGTATATACTTAATACAACTGAGAAATGCTTGTACATTTTAAATATAGAAGCTTCTGAGCTACACACATCTGTTTGGTTGTACAATCTGCTGCAGCACTACAGATGTTTTCCTGCTTAGGTGACCTTGATGAATAGCTGATTATTTCAAACTGTTTAAAACTGTTTAGAGAGTGAAAAATCATGTCCAATTGTGACAAGCAGTCATTTGGACAGAAATACTAACTGAAAGAGTCAAATAGGGTCTGCCAACAGACTGCTAAATGTCAAGATTAGTTAAATACAATGACATAATCTCTGGGCCAAATCCTGGGGTCAAAGCCATTTCCCTTGGAGGATAGAACTGCATGTTCAAAGGTGACATTGCCTCAGTCCTGGTACTGTTTCTATGCACAAATATTTCCTTTATGTAGAGTTAAAGCAGCCTAAATCTACATTACAACTTCCTTGGTGTAGCAAAGATGAGAGAAATCCTTAACTACCATAAAAGGAACACCTTTGTGCAGAATCTACAGGAAAATAGAATGGTGATATTTAGGCCACTCTTACGCGTGTATGTATGCTCAAATCTTTCTGATCTGCTTTTGATGCTGATCAGTGAGACACAGCTATTTTCACAGTGCAATTTCTAACTATTGCAGGTAGCAGCCAGCTATACTGTGAAGCAATCTGAATTTCATTCCTGTTGGCTAAAATGGCTCAAGTAGTGAAATGAAAGTTTACACAGTTAGATTGAAATACTAACATTTCTGAGAGCCTGGAGTATTCTTCTCAACATAGAAAATGGCGGATCATGATTTCAAATGCAAGTGTATGTTTTGATCATAGAGAAAGCAGCAGATCAATTAATAGTATCAGAGGAGAGAGAGAATTCAGTGCAGAATATTAGATAAAAGCTCAGTTGCCCCCAAAACAGTGTGTGCTTACATGCTTTGTCTTGGTCTAGAAAATTCACTTTAGTAGAGGAAAGTATTGACTGAAGCCTGTAAAAGTTTTAAGAATATTATACTTTGAGAAGATTAGAATGATCATGCCAGATCAGTGATCAGCTTATCTTGAACAGGGCAACAGAAAGTGCTTGAGAAAGAACAATAATAGAGCAAGTGCGTGTTGACTGCTTACTTTCCTGAAATCTTTCCAGCCCCCAGTCATCTGTGGCCTTAAGATGTGCAGACCAGCAGAAGTTATCTTCCGTATATAACACTTTCCAATTATGCAGTATCAGCTATGCTTGCATGCAGTCTTTAATAAAAGACAGTTCATTCAAGGTATCTAATGAACACATATATGAATTTGACCCTTCCTAAATATATTGAACTTTGCAGTAACAGCATCATATTCATAAAATTCCCCCAGGAATGTTCATTATACCTGCTTCATGTATTTGCCTTGTATTTCCTGCTCCTCATGCACCTGCAATAATGTAGGTGTAGTTTGATCTTTTTGATACATTCCTTCTGTTTCTTTTTTAATGTTGAAGTTATGAGTGTCTTTAATTTTGATGACATTTGTATGATTTTGTTAAATCCTTGAGACACTCCAAGATTATGATATTGGTACTTTTGTCAGTTTGAAACTTTTTCCCAGCTGCTTTCATGAGGTTTCTAACTCTCCAGAGATACTCCCTGGGTATTCACGGTTTGAAAACGATATTAACTTTAGTCATGTGCTGAACTTCCAGTTCATAAATTCTGTGTTTATGAAATACCTAGCAAAAAACTGAGAGAATGAGGAATTACAGCTTTCAAATCTGATCTATGCAGTTCTGCCAGAACATTTTATTTTCTGTCTTCTGTTGTTTCAGAGTTTTAGCTCACCAATCTTATTCTTAAAACTTGCAAAACAATGCAGTGGGAAAGGTTGATAACCCAGGATGGGAAAAACCAGTGCTTCCATTACAATCTGAAGCTGACTCTAATGTGTTCAATTTTGGATTAAGTACTCTGGAAAGAAGTGATAGTTTTGTATAGTACAGTCTGTGGTTTGTTAAGGAAGAGACTAATTTGTTATTTATGGTTTATCTGTTCATTCGCCTTGTATTTCCTTTTTCCCTTCCTACTAGAAATGTAAAACAACTAGGGAGGAAAGGAATTAAAATTTGCTTAAAAAGATCAATTGCACTTCAATGTGCTTACTTTGCTTATTAAACTGGAAGTTCACAGTTTTGTCAGTTTGACATACATAAAAGTGAGGTATTCAAAAAAAGGGAAAAAAACACCCACAAAAAATAAAACATTATAGGAGAATCACACTTTTTTTCTGATTATCACACAATGGTAGACAAAAGAAATAGCCACAATAATTTTTTTTTTTTTTTAGTGACAGTATATTGTGGCAGATTAATGATTGTTATTTGAATCTACATTTTAGTTCATTTTGCTTCAGGACATAAGTTAATAGGATATTGATGGCATTTGAACTCAGAACTACGTGTTCTGTAAACAAAAACTGTGTAAATTCTAATAAGTCATTCTACCACTTGATCTCTGTACCCTCAAAATGTGGGTATACTTCCTGAGAGCTACCGAAGAAAATAGAAACACCAGAAAAAGATTCATGCACCATGAGATACCAAAAATTAATTTTCACTTCCTTTTTACACAAACTATGCCTTGTAAGGACTTAAGCATAACAGTATGCTTGGTTACAGCACTGTTCTGGCAGATCTTGAACTTTTCAAAATTTATTTTTTAAGTGGACCACTTCATTATAAAAATGTTGCTGTTCAGCCAACCAGTCTTAAGATATGAGCTAGTTAGGTGGTCCTGGTTTTTTTGCATAGGATAAGACTAAAAAAACCCAACCAACCAACCCAAAAATACATATTCTTATCTAATACAAAGCTGTATTTTTGTTAATAAAAGACAGATTCTGGATCTTAGATACCAATAAGTTCACTTGCAGAATATATTATCCGCCCTCTGGCAGTCAATACATAGGGTAAAAATAGTACTAGATTTGTGTTGTTAACTCTTGGTATTCATTATTATAAGGGGGGAAGGGGATAACACCAGGCTCACTAGGCATGAGCCATGAGGTAGCAAACCACTGTTGGAGTCCAGATCCACAAGGCAACCTAAATGCCAAGCCCGCAGCATGGGCAACTAATAGAATGAGCTGGAAGCCATTGTGCAGCAGGGACATTATCCCCACCCCCCCCCCCCCCCCCCCCCCCCCCCCCCCACCCAAGAAACAGTGAATTTTAACTCCTTGGTCTAATGGGTGATACATAATCAAAACAGTATCTGATTGTCCTAGGGATTCAGAAAAGATTTTAACTCAACATGTTAGGTCAAAATTGCTGCAGAAAGGTACTTAGCTGCATGCAAAAAGAATAGAAATACTTCTAGCCTAAAGGCATCAGGACAAAATGTTCTAGCAAGTTATCATTTTGTAGTTTCTCATTATATTTGACTCAGTATATCTGTGGTACTGCCTGCAAAAATAGAGGAACAGGCCAGAAGTTCTTTTAACTTTCATGTTCCCAAGCATACAAAAATGTGTTTAGTATTTTATGGTGGATATAGTTTAGTGTCTTCAGTCTTCTAGGAGGGCTGAATATATCTGACACTGGTCAGGAAAACAGATGCATCCTCCCTCCCTGCACTGCCTCAAGGCATAAGAAGGCACGAAGTAGAACAAAACCTGCTAAAATAATTAGTTTTGCTTGCCTGTAAGATCTTGGCAGTTAACAACTGCAAGCATTGCAGTCACCCTCCCCAGCACTGTTGTATATTTTGAAGTACCCCATATCAAGTCAATCCACTGAAAAAGAAACAATCCTCTCCCCCATGTGAAGTGTGCCCAGTATTAAAATAAGGTAAAGTTTTTGAATTTGTCAAAGACTGTTTCTTTCAAACTTTTGGTTATGTTTGTGTTTTATTCATGATGATATTTTTATAACATGTAAAAAGACTATTTTAATGGAAAGGAATTACTCTATCTCTTTGGTTAACACAAAATCTGGTATACAGAGTCACTGCTAATTTCTTTTTAAAATAAACCAATAACATGTAAGGCTGTTTTTCAGGCTTTCTTGGTTTTGTTGTTGGTATTTAAAGAAATAGGACTGAGAGTGCTTTAGCAGTTTTATGTAAATATTGTTGTGTCTCATAAGAGACATAGTCCTTGTATCTAAGACACCAACTAGCTGATCCACCGCTGCAGATATGAAGAACATATTTTGGCTAACATTGCTTCCCCTGTTACAATAAAGGAACAAAAGAATAAACTCCATCTCAATATTGCACTATTACACTTTCAAAATCCATAGATCCTTCAAAGCTTCAGGAGTTGTGGAAAGAAAGGAAATTTATTTCAATTATTCCTCATTAAAAAATATTTTTTTTTTCAATAGTGCTTAAGTTCATGTTTTAATCAGGTTGCACAAAAAAGCACCACTATTATGTTTATCTAAATTTATCTATACGTTCCTTAAAAAAAATACAAATTGGCTTTTTGAAAATTAAACATCAGAAATAAAACTTGATGTGGTACTTTAAGACACAGACAACCATAACAATTCTTTTTGTAATCCTATTAGAGACAAATTTATCCCAGATTGGTTTTGTTTTACAATTAACTTGACACTTGCACAGATCACAAACCTTTTATTCAATGCTTTTTCTATCCCCTTACACATTCAATATAAATCCCATGAAATTCTAATGCCATTGAAATTATTCACTTTTACTTAAGCATAATGTGATCAAAATCACGCTTATTTTATTTCAATTGGTTCTGAGCAGATGCATCTATTGAAAACTCCAGTGAAATTCCCTATTACTAATTTGTGAAAAGATTAGATTTTACTCCTAAATCAAGAAGCTTGCAACTCGGCAGTTTTGCTTTATGTTTCTTTTATTTGGAAGCTGGTATTCTACCCAGATGCAGATCAGTACAAAAGGTTAGTATATCCATGGGGCAGACTTTGCATAGAACTCAGGGCATGATTTAGAGTAAATCCATTGAGGTCATAAATTTGGCAAGACTGTTATGTCCAGGAGTTAATCTTCTCCTGGGTGGGGTGGGTTGACCTTGGCTGCCTATCAGACCCCTACTCAGCCACTCTCCGACTTGCCATCATCAAGAGAACAGGGGGAGAAAACAACATGAAAAAAACAGTAGGTTGAGATAAAGGCAGTTTCCTAAGTAAAGTAAATGCCGTGTGCAGAAGCAAAGAAAAAAGAGGAATTTGTTCACTAAATCCCATGGGCAGGCAGATGCCCACATACTTCCTGGGAAGCAGGTCCTCAGCATGTGTATTGATTGCTTTGGATGACAAATGCCATACATAAACCCAAACACCGCCCTCCTCCTCCTTTCCCTCAGCTTTTATTGCTGAGCATGACACCATATGATATGCTATGTCCCTTTGATCAGTTTGGGTCAGCTGTCCCAGCTGTCCCAGGCCCTCCCAGGCACCCAGCCCACTGTTGATCAAGGCAAGGGTTGGAGAGGAAGACTTGATACTACTGAAGCCTTCCTCAGCAATAGCTAAAACACTAGTGTTATCAACCATGTTTTAGCTACAAATGCGCAGCACTGTGTGAGCTGCTGTGAGGGAAGTTAACTCCATCCCAGCCAGACCCAGTACATCAAGGAATGCTGCTACATATTATTTATGTATTGCATTTAGATATCTGACCTTCATGAGAAGTCCTCTGTTCTCTCTAATTCAAATGAATTGTAAACTGAGGCTGTGGATCTGAAAAAGCTTCAGGTGATAAATTTACACAGTAAAATATTAAGCTCAACTTAATGAGATACATTAATGATCAGGCTTTTGGTAAAAAGGAGTAGGGATTATTTTGCTAATTTTTGTCACACACACACACACAAAAAAAAAAAGCCAAAGATCTTGGAACCAATTCACAGGATAATTTATTAGGGGGGAATGGAAAACATTAAAGGAGTATTGGGAAGGGTGAAGAATTAAGAAGGAAAGAAGTTATTGCAGGCTTCTTGGCAGTCTTATTAATTTTTGTTTTGTGCATAATTAACATAATCCTATTTGAAAAGCAGTGTTTTACATTGAGGAAAAAATATCCTAATGACTGATCTTAAAAGACAGAGGAGGAAAGGAATTAAGCTAAACTATATGACGGAAGGGTAAGTAACGCATGTTCACTGGCTTTTCAGTGAGCTAAATAATAAGATTAATATTTAATTAACACACATGAAGGAACAACTAGCTTCTTGGCTTTTCATGGCTGTGTTTGTATTCAACGAAATTGATCTTTTTAATTTTTATTTTTTTTTTCCTCTTTAGAAAGATGGGAGTAAAATGAAGCCTCTGTTACAATGATCTTAAAATGGCTAATTCTCCAGAAGACTCTGCACTGGTTAGGGCATTCGTTCAACCACAATATAGTTCAATGTCATAAGACATATCTACCAAATAATTTTTTTGCTTCTCACCTTCATTAATACAATGTGTGCCAACAGATTCTTATTTCACTCTGTTCCCAACGTAGACCAACAATTGCTCCAGCTGGTTTTGTCAGTTTTCTGACAGAAGAGGGAATCTGTAGAAGATCACACACTTGTGAATATTTTCGTACTTTAAAGTTCTGTTCTAAGTAGTTATATTTTTAAGCATAGAAATATGTGTACCTAATGTATCTTTCTCCACAAATATTGTTTATCCTAATCAATATTTTAGTGGACGCAGTGAAAGGAAAAGCCTAAAGGTCTTCAAAAATCCAAACATTTAAAAATTATGCTCTTGCTCCTAAAGATCTCATTTTTAAATTAAACTACTGAAAATATCCACCATCTGTTAAATTATTTTTTAACTCTAAATTAGTTATCTTTTTAAAAACTGTTCTGTAAAATCACAACATGGTTCTTTAGAATTAGATTAGATTTGTATTCAGTTTCTCAGAACCAGAATCCAAGAACTAAAGCAAGAAAATACTCTTAAGTTATTTAGAACTCATAACAAATTCATGAGAGAGAATTTTGATGAGGTAATTCCTTAGGATGTTTCCTAAAGACAAACTCTGCTGTTGCTCATAATGGCTTTGAATAAAGGACATTCAATTTCAGCCAGATACTGTCAGGTTCTCTTTGAAAAATATCAAAATCAATCATCCATAATGTTTCAGTTAATCTTAGAATCAGAGGAGACAGAAATGGAACTGTGTAGTTCATGGTGATATATTGTCTAGTATCATAGCTAGAGTAAATACAGTTTTCAAGTGCAGTAAAATTAGCAATAAAATAAAGGAAATCAGAGGCTCAGGAAAAGCTGTAGAACTAATTCAAAACCCCAGAATAATTAATAAATGTTGTTCAATATTTTCTGCAATATTTTGGCATTTTACTCAGAGTGAGATACACATATGCCTTTGTCTAATAAGTAACACAATATCAGAGTTAGGAAAAACAAATCTTTTCAGAAACACACTAGTAATACAAAACATTATCTGCGACCTATGAAACCAGGTTTTTTCTTCCTGGAATAAATAAACCAAGAAGATTGTAAAGGATACAAATTATAGAATTCTCCCACCCTCCAGATATTTTAAAAACTATTCCCAATGCTAGGTACCTATACTATTCGTGTCTTGAGAATTTTTTACTTGTTTTCCATCTGCATGTACTTAGTTTCATGCTACAATATTTCACTCAGTAATTTGTAAATCTGGGGATAATGCAAAACTAATTTAGGAATAAATTATCAGTACTTTTGGAAAGGGAAGGGGAGGGACTCAAATTTTGTGTCATGTTAACAGTCTTCAGATCTGCTTTGTACAGGTCAGCATAAAAGGGTATTACATGATTTGGTCAATAAGATAGAGGAAAGCTTAATGGTAGTGCAAAAAGTACTAATTGTTGAAAAACTGTGATTCCTTAAACAGCATTTCTGAAGGGAAGAGGAAGTTACAAATTGTCTCCATTCACTAGTGTTGAAAGGCATATTTCTCTAGGCCTTCCACATTTCATGCACATGGAATCCTGTTACTAGTTTTCACCTTCTAATATTTTTAATTCACTTTTGCATTTAAAGCACACCTATGAACACATCTTATGTTCATATTTGTATTATTTGAACATTGGCATACCATATTCATATTTCACCTACACGTTCAGCAGTTACTCAGTGTATTGAAGCCAGCAGGAAAGGCACAGATTTCATAGGAGATGGAATCTGGGATTATATTAATTAATTCATCACTATAAAAACAGTTGAAGAGAGTGTATCTTGTTAGTATCAGTCACTCAGATACTAATCAGTGGTTCATTAGCTTCAAAAATATCAACCTGGTAGAGCTACCATTGCTCTGCACAGTAGACATTAGAGAGAATGTTACATGACACATAGAAAAAATGCTTTTACCCATTAACCAAGCCACATGCACAGAATCTCACGGGAAAATCATTGGTAAAGACAGACACTTATATAATGACCAAAAAAGCACTGTAAATTACCTCAGGTTTTGTGCCTTAATTTGCTTCTAAGTGCTACTTATCCCCAGCCCTACATGCCTGTACATGCAATGCTCTGATTTGTCCTAAACAAGGAATTACAGATTACCTCAGAAGAACAGAATTGAGTCCCATTCATTTTATTGATATCAGGAAAAATTATGCACCCATTTCCAAAGGTTAGGTTTATGTTACAGGATATAGACAAACAGAATTAACCACAAATCCAGTAGTAAAACATCCTTATAATGAAACAATCTAAAAAGTCTGCATGTCAAAGAATATTTTTGAAGTGTGAGTAATAATACCTTTAATACTAAGTGAGTCTCCTGTAATGAATATGGTCATGCTAGTGTAAATTTGTTCCAAGTTGCTTTTTGTGCTCCAAAAGGAACACAATTTTACAGTGAAACAATGTATAGTCAGTCATTTCTGCGGAGTTTTCCAGGTGCACAAATAAATTAAATCAAAAGCTAAATGGGGAGTCAGCATTTAAAACAAGTACTCCGAAGTGTTCAATATGCTCAGCCGAATGCAATAGATGCAGTTTTCTAAAAGACACAATGATTCCAAAACTGTAAGTCTAGGCATAAAGTACAACGAGCTTTCACTAGTTTCTCAGCACTGAGTATCAAGATGATTTCAACAGGGTAGATGTGTAAAAACGAGTATACGTTTCTAAATTCAGGGGGATTGGGGGATTTACAGAATGGAAGAGTTAGTTAAATGTCTACTTCTGTTCACACAGTCTGCAGACTTGTCAAGTCACAGGCTGAGGGTGCTTGCTGGACCTCTATCTGTTTCCTCACACGGTACCCGGAATGAAATTCATCCTGGAGCACGGCATTTCTAAGCAGTCAGCGAACAGGAATCTCTGGCAGCAGCCTAGAACTCTGTATGTGTGTGCCTGACCTGGAGTGTCTCCGCGCTCATCCATCAAAAAGCTCTATGCACAGTCCCATCCATCAATACCTAGCTATACAATGCCCTTCAAGGTATGAATTTTCACTTTCTGTTTCTATTAACTTAAATATCTGCATCTCATAATTGGTATAATTTATACTGTTATCAAGAAGCAGCTACAGATGTCTAATGTTCAAACAACTTTACCAGAGCTATTAAAGATTTGAACAAATGCTGTTATTTAAGTACACACCATTGCAGTGAGGATCTTGGTGGATCTTGCAGTTTTTCAGAGTAACTATGGTACATGTTCTGACTGTTCCCATCCTGCCTGGAGGGCCCAGGGGTCCCTGATTGACCACACTGTGACTGTCGTGGGAGAAAAACTCTAAACTTCCCCAAAACTGAGTCAGGAGGAACAAAAGTCTTGTCAGGTTCTTATAAAAGATACAAAGGAGAAGGAGAAAAGGAGAAAGGAAAGAAAGATGGAAAGAAAACAGAAATAGGATCACCATCCCTTGGATCCAGCGACGTCTTCCTGGTCAGCAGGCGGAAATCCTTACACTTGTAGTCCTTCCAGTTGTAGACCTTGGAGTCCTTGTGGTAAGTGACTCTGCTGAGGCCCAGGGTGGAGCATACCCACCACACAGCTGAAGCACAGGTTTGCCCTTTTCTAGGGTCAGGCTCTGTTGGACACCTCCCACCGGTGCAGACGCATCCGCAGGGGATCTGGTGAGCCCCAGGCTCAGCTCACGTTGTGCCCTGGCAGGCGGCGCAGTGTCTCTCACGGTTTCCGGGCAGTTAGTTGCCGGGGCAGTTGATCTTCCTGGCCTCAGGGCAGACACCACGGGAAAGCATCCCCCACCTCGGTGGAGCAGGATCCCTGCTGTGATAACGTGGTGATGATAAGTGATAACGAGCTGTCAGCTCCTTCTATCTTTGGAGTTGTTTTGAGACAAACACAAAAAGGGGTTTCTTGGGCATCACAGTGACACCTTAAACTATTTTTCAAATTGAATGTAAAGGTGCTGTCATCGAATAGATATATCTGCTAACCTATCTTAGAATGTAAGACAGCAGACTATCTAATACTAAAATAATTAAATTTTGTTATGACTGAGAAAGTGTGGCCGTATCCAGAACAGCTTCTAAAAAAATTACAATAGTAATGGAATTCAATGCATAGGTTAGGTTGATACCTGGGAATAAAGGGCTAACATTGTGCCTGCTTGCTTAAGCAGTCGCTGTGCTTGGTGAAGCAGAACCGTAGGAGTCAAAGTTGCTAGAATGGTGAAGCAGAACTGTAGGAGTTACAGCTGCTAGGCAGAATTGTAGTAGATAAGATTCATAGCTTAATATTTAAGATATTCTTGTTCAAATAGCATCTTTAGAAAGAAAAGGAACAAAAGATAGCTAGAGTAACAAATTTGCAAATTTGACAAGTTTCTGCTTTAAGATACATAAAACCGGCCTATACCGAACCTGACATTTGGATAGGAGCCAAAACCCTATTGATTCTGCATGAAAGCAAGAGGCTACTAGCGGTAATGAAGAGGAACTAGAGGTCTTCATCTTCACGACCCCCTAACGACCACCACCAGGAGGCACTGCGCAGGCGCACCAATGGGACAAATGCCAGAAAACTAATTATAATACTAGACGGGAATAGGTTTTGCATATGTATTAGGTGTGAAGCAATCTCATGTTTAGGTAATCATTATATGTAATATGAATGAACTGAGTGGCAAAGGAAGGGGGCGCATGCTTTTGGAGGAGCGATCCCCATGCGCCTCAGTGCTGAATAAAGCATACCTACTTTACAACTCCAACGAGTTGTGGAGTCTATCCACGTATCAAGGTTGCTTTCTCTTTGATTGTATTCAGAAATTTCTAAATGGGGTGTGTGTGTGGTTTGGATTGTTTTTTTTTTTTTTCTGTTTTTTTCTTTGATTAGCGCAGTTTGGTGGAGTGTTCCTTTGATCACAAACATTCAGCACTGAACTGTGAAACCAGAACAGAAAAAATACCTGGATTAACCTTCTCCAAGGCCAGGGTGCAGGCTGAGTGAAGAGTGCAACAATGCTTCATGCAAAGGTTGACCTTTCCCTTTTGTAACTGTTTTTCTGTTTCACTCTCAGGCTAACAGGACTGGTCTTTTTTCTCCTAGACTGTAATCTGTAGCTAGCTGGAGTCAGATGAAGATACTTGCATGACATTCAGTCTCTTACTTCAGAAGATTTGTCAAACCTGTAATCATGGCTTTGTATGTCACACGACTTTCCGTGATGCTGCACCTACTGTTGTTAAAGACTGCCTGTTTTGTTGTTCAGAAAGTGTCCTTCATCTGTGTTTAATACTATACTTTCTATGCAGTGTGAACCCAGTCCTTGCATGAAATGTGGGTGAAGTGAAGTGAAAATCATGCAAAGGATCCCACACCACCAGAAGTGTGTGAATCACGAGTGCTGGCACCTACCTCATAAAAGTATTTAAGTACATGTTACACATTTCTTTGGGTGGCTGGAGTTTCTTTGTATCATATATTCTGTTGTCCTTTATACTTTGAAATGCTACTCTTGACTTTGATATCCTTGCTATATCTGCCAACCACAGAAGAGATGATGAACAGAATAGGAGGAGAAATACAGACTAATACTACCCTCAGAGTTCTGGAACATAGTTTCTATCTGAATTTGTTTTAAAGGTGCTGTACTTTACCTTGAGTTTAAAAAAAATATTAATAATATTGTTTGGGCATGTAAAGCGCATCCCCCACCCAGGGGGCAGTGGGGAAGCCCCCATCAGAGACAAAAGCCCCTGACCTGGACCCCCCCAGGGCTACCCTGGAGAACACCAGCCCCACAGGCCCTTCTGGATGTGGCTCATTATAGGATGCAGGAGAACAGCACTCTGGGATTGTGTAAGATTTACTATGGGATGCTTTAAGGGAGAAACTAAATGTGGGGAAAGGGAGGGATTAAAATAAAGTGGGACAGAGAAGGAGTGAGACAACAGAGGTATAAGGGGATAAAAAGTATCAGTTGCCTGTAAACAACTTGCTGGTCCACATGCTTGTCTAGCCATGCCCTGCGCCTGGTCAGCACAGTCTGTCCTGTCTTCTCGCTAAACTCCAACTCTTTTTCTGGGTGAGGTACTCTTTATTCTGCATGCGTGTGCTTGGGGCCTGAGTGCAGCACACTGGAGTCTGCATGTTATCGGCAGTGAATAACAAGCAGGACTAGCCATTTGAGTACGGTAAGAGTTTTGGAAGCAGGTATTAAAGCTGAACCCTGGAGAGACCACAGGGTCTTTGAGCTGGCCACTGGACCAGGAGGTCACAGCCAGCTCCCAGAGAGGCTGTGTGGTCTGGGGATTGATGGAGAGACTGCTTGTGTACATGTGTACGTGTGCATGGGGTGGGGTGGCCAGGGCAGCCCTGCTGGGGGAGCACCAGTGTCTGAGCCCCGCAGCTTGGGGGATCCATCTGTGTGTCTGTGCTTGTGCTGCTGCATGCAAAGGGGTCTGGTCTCTATCAGCAACCAGAGTGGGGCTGCAGCCTTGGGGGCTTCTATGTGCAGGCGCCAGCAACTGGGGAGACTGGGATCCAGGGACTGATACTGAACAGACTTGAGGTATCCACCTAGTACATGTGTACACCTTTTCCCAATAATGTATCTCCACCTTTCTTAGCCAGAGAGCAAAGCAAAGGGTCAGTCCATTGCCACTGTATGTGCTCGTGTAAGTGATGCATTTTCTGTTTTCATTAGTCTATGCTGCCAGCTGCGTATATACGTACTGTGTGATCGTGTGCCTACTGGGAACATACAGTCAGCGTTGCTACTGGGTGGAGCTTGGGACAATGAGCAGAAGCCTCACCTCTGTAGCAGCTACTAACAGACATTAAACAAATCTGATGTATGTGGTGAAAAAGGATGAATGTGTCAGTGGGAAAATTTCAGGCTCTTTCCTGTACCAGTGTCTTCGGTCCATGCAATAAACCTGACATCCTCCACCTGAAGACTGAGACCATCAGCTCTGTGAACTCTCCTGGTCCTAATCAGTGGATACAGTTCATGTGATTGGTTGCTTGTCACAGCATATGGTACACCTCTAGCAACCCCCGCGATGGGTCTTTATGCAATCAGGAAATAGTACTAAAGGCGCACAGGAACCCAGACCGAGGCCTCCCCAGCACTGTTAAAACATTGAATCATAGAATAGTTAGGGTTGGAAAGGACCTTAAGGTCATCTAGTTCCAATGCCCCTGCCATGGGCAGGGACACCTCACACTAAACCATGTCACCTAAGGCTCTGTCTAGTCTGGCCTTCAGCACTGCCAGGGATGGAGCATGCAAACTCATAAGAGAGAGTCATCTTCTGTACTTACTGCCACACTGAAAGTAAATGAGGTAACCCTACTGCAGTATCAGATTCTATTGCTGCCCTTTGCTTGTGTAAGTTGTTTTGTTTTGCGGTGGGATATTTGAAATTATAATGATGCAGGAGGTACACATCTGTATGAGTCTGATTCTATTAATAGGATTATGCATAATCATGTTCAGGTTATTTCAGGTTGTTTCGACGGTGTGTTAAAAGGATGGTCTAATGAGATGCTCATTTATCTGCTGCTTTTTCTGTCCAGATGTATTATAGTACAGCATCATTTTCAGTGTTGTGGGGTTTTTTATTCTTTCATATAAGGCACAGTTGTTTGGGTTTTTTTCCTGCCTACATAAACACACTCAATCTACAGGAATCTGGCAGTTGAAAAAAAGGGGATTCAGGGATGTGAATATTCAGGTAAATTAAAGTTGCTGTAAAATATGTCTGTTTCATTAATCCTAGGAGAGCAAAAGTGCAGTGATGCATTATTCTGGCCTGAAGCTGTACTGTATGGTGCAAAAACTTTTAAGAGATGCAAGCTCTAACTGCACTCATATCTCTTTCTCCAAGCTATATTTGGCAAAGAGAAGCAGAAAGACCTATATGAGCATTCTCCCAAACACTTGTCATTTTATTACGAGAGTGATACTCCCTGGGACAATAATACATTCCACATATTTACACAATTCTCATGGAGATCTTGTCCAAATTATCCTCATGGTATTAGTGTTCCTGTAATGCTGATGCATGTTTTGTAAGTTCTAAGAGATACATATAAAAAAAAATTAAAATAAATATATGAAAGATATAGTAAAATATAAGTAAATCAAAGATAACCACTGAAAGCAAAGCCAGAATAAAAATAAAAGCACTACTGAGTAGACTTTTAAGTATATGCAATGCATTGCATTAATTAAGCTTTTTGAGTTAAAAAAATGTTTCAGTATGGGAGATAAAGCAAGAAAATGAATGCTGTGGCAGAAAGAACCATCTGCCTGCTTACTGCTGTGAAATGGGCACTTAGTTAAGTGGAAGATAAGGGTTTAAAATTTTTACTGGAACTTTATCACTTCGAAGTGGATCGTTTCTCTGAGTTGCAGTAGGATATAGTGACACTTTTCAGTACTTTTTCAAACAGACTAAAAATAATGCTTAGGCAAATGTTTGTGTGAGGATCTCTGTTGTTCTGTAGGTAGTGGATTTCTATTTACAGGAAAAATACATGGGGAAAATCAAAGTATTTCATAGTATACCAAAGACTTGTATACTAGTTCCAGCTTTACTAAAAATACATGGGTTTGAATCATATGAGTCATAGCAAACCAGCTGGGAAAGCAGATAATAAAACCATAAATATTATTTCCCCAATATATGGGGTCCAATACTCAATTAACTAATTATTCCTTCATGCAGGAAATACCATGATGTCTCATGCATTCCATGTAGGATAAATAATTGTTCTAAGACAAAACACTGCTGTTTCTTTAATCACAATTATTTACAATTAAATCTCTCAAAAAGTACATATGGGAGCTAAGTATTTTTGAGATTAATAATCATTACTCCACATTGTTACTTTCAGTTTAGGGACTCCACAGTAATACTGGTACAATTCAGATCACAATTAGATGTGTAAAATTCTGCTACATCACTTAATACTAGACTCCTGCAACAGCAGAAATCTGCATGTGTGATAGCTGTCCAAACTTCCTTTATATTTAGAGGAGAGTAAGCACACTTCTAGAGGATGATTCATCTGGCCTGTTTTAGATGTCAGCCTTGGGAGGAGACGAATCACACTTTGGAAGTGCCTGTTTCTTTCTTTTGACTATAAAGGGAGTTTAGATAATTAGCTCAGATGTGGATGTCTCCACTGTAAATGCACAAAGTTTGGAGCAATGAATCCCACCTCTAGTCTGGTAATGAATAGTATCTTCCTTCCTGATTGTCCCATTGAAATCAATGGTAAATAGCAAAACAAAAGTATTAATGTGCAGATCCTTTATTTCTGCAGAATTTACAAGAGCTATATAAACTTTGATTAAATGTATCAAAGCTACAAGGACGTAGGGGGATTAAAAATTACTATGTACAGTTTCAGGGGAGTTGCCAGGAAATTATGGTAAGCAAACAAATAGTTCTATTGAAAGTGGAATTAATGAAGCTTAGGTTCCTATGGATTTGTGTTTTGTGGTTGATTTATTTTGTAAGTGAATTTTAATAAGGCTGCTGGTGAAACTCACTTCTTATTAGATGCCAGAGATTCTTCAGAAGCAAGAACTGTTATGACTGTTTCAAGAGGAAAAGCTCTGGTGACAAGACATGCATTATTGACACAACAGCAACCTTGTAGGAAAAACCTCTTGCCTGAAAAGTTGATTTTCTGTTGTGTAGTAACACAGACATGCTTTTTCCCTGTGCTTCGGCTTTGTTCAGGTGCTGATGGGATCTGTCTTTCTTTCCTAGAAACCTACTATTATGAAATGCATGGGGATTTGGAGACCTATCCTGCTCTGTCAAGTTTAAGTAAAATTTTCCAGCAGTATTTGTCAGAAGTTATTGGAGTAAACTATCAAACAGACCCAGGGGTTTGCACAGATGAACATGTGCAATTTGCAAATGAAATATTAGGAAAGAATCTGTTTAGTCCATTCTTAAGATCCTTTCAGAAATCTAAGCATTGAGGACTTCAGTTTTACATCTTATTTGAAAGAGAGCCCCTCCAGTGATTTTGTGTCCCCTAATACCATGCTGAGGCCATTAGTTCAGCACTAACAAAGTGAAGTATGACCTGCTCTTTAGATGTCTCCTGTCAAAGTTGTGAAATGACCTGACCCAAGATGTTTATCCAGGAAAATATTTAACCACGTGATGTCACAAAGGTCTGGGGAAAAATGTACTTCTCTCAGTATCACTCTGTTCTTAAACTGAGCTACTTTTCACACCCCACCTCCATCTCTTCTGCTCATGAGCATTCAAATATGTATTTGGGGTTTGGGAGTTTTTCATGTTATTTTCGTAACATCTCATTTGTTTAACTGCTAGAGTACAGAAATGGATGCATTTTGTCATGGTTTATTCAATGTTTCTGAGAAAACAGGCTGAATGTATTTTTCTCTTCTGTTCACAGCTCATTGTTCTCCTGCTTCTTAATCAGGGAAATGACATGTGGTAGCTGTGATAGTCTAATTACTGGAATGAAGTCAGGATGAAGCTGTTACTCCGTGCTGCAACTCTCAGCCTTTGTCAGACTCTACGATAGCCTATGTGATAGACTCCAAACCACAGGAAATTTCAGACATCTGTGTATCTAGGTATTTTCACTACATGCTTCACTAAGGTAGCAGAGTACTTTGAAGTAGGAGTGTAAGGAACAGCTTAGAGATTCATGCATTAAGCAGACTGCTTTCCCATGATGCATGGAGAGGAAAGATTTTTTTTGAACACGGAGGAAGACCGAGTCCTGCAAAAGCAGGAAAGCTACTGTCAAAACAAGCAATCGCTCTTGAAGCTATACCACTACAAAATGTTACAAATACTGTATATAAAAGTGGTGTGCAGGAGTGCCGCTTTATTACCTTTCAGGCTTTAGGCGTATACTTTGATTTAATGTAAAATAAGAAGAGGATCAATAGCATTAGGAAAAAAGGTCACTTTACAGATACTGCTGTGGATAGCTGGATGTGTCTCTGATGACATGTTCAAGGACTAAAATCAATTTCAGCAGACATAACTCATTACTTCACAGTCTAAACCCTCTTAGCTGTAATGATCCATACTTATACCACATCAAAATATTTTCGAAAAAATATAAGCTGAAGAGAGAAATACCCTAAGTACGAACTAAAAGCTACCATTTCCCCTGTCTTTTCCTTCATGAGGAAAATATTACTTTTTATATCACTGTAAATCAGTAAAGAATGATTAATCTTTTCCCTGCATTTGTTATGGGGTATTCTGTTTGTTCTGGAATTTGTTTTGTGTTCTACCTTCAGAGATCATTACCTGCTGCCTTCTTTGACACCAGAACTCTATGGTTTTAGTTTCCACTGAACCCCTATAATAGAATTCACTGAAATGCAGTTACTAGATTCTCGGTTTTATGGACCAAGACTGGCACCTTCTGGTGAATGAATTTAAATTCACTGGAGAAATACAGTATCTTCAACCATACCCTAACCAACTGCGCTTTTAACAAGTTGTTCTTTAGAGCTATTCAAATATCCTAGATTTGTTTTTCCCACTGACTTTAGACTTGTAAAGTTTTAACTTGTAAACTTGTAAGTATTTCACAATACATGTTCATGAGTAGATTTCCATGTAGATACATGAAGATACATCTGAAAGTTTATCACTTTATTAATTAATGTTACTCAAATTGAAAAACATATTATGTATAAATTGATTTTTGGCTCTGAGCCTAGCAAGCTGGCTAATGTGCTTGGCAAAAGATAATAAAAGTTATTTGAGTTTATGCAACACATTTCTTAAAGAAAGAGAATTTAACCTTGAAAAATTAGTTGCATTTATGGAACAAAATTTCTGATGGAAAGGTAATTTAAGCTTGAAAATATGCTTGGTAAAAGTGTGTGCTATGTATTTCAAGTATTTTTACCATTATATTCTGTGACAGTACAGATGCCTTCACCAAAACTGGATTGCTGTTTATTTTCATCAGCTGGGGATAACAAAGCAGAGCATATTTTACATACCTTTGGGATTTGTTTATTTGAATAGGTGCCACTATTAGAGATGCTTCTGTCACAGGTTCTTAGCTACCAGCAGATCCTGAGCTAAACCTTGGTATTTTGCTTGCCACACCAGAATAATCCATTAAATCTCCATGACAGCAATCAGAAAGTCTTCTGTGGAGTTATTTTGGTGTTTTGGGTTTTTTTTTAATATATAAGTTGTAAATATTACAAGAAGGGAAAGAATAAAGCTTTTCTTGTGTTTGGGCCAAACTCTGTCTTTTCATGTTCAGTAGCCATTGAAAAGGGGAGCAAGACAGATCTAGTCTTCTTGAGAAGTTACACTTGTTGTCTAGCAGAAGCAGTTTTCTAAAATTTCAGGAAGAGACTGATTTTTGCCCTCTAAGCCACCCCTACTGAGCTATCCTATAGGCAGAAGATGGCTTGTGTTAAAAATGGTAAGTGCCTGGGGAATGTTCAAAGGATCCTGATGTATGCTTGATTCCTTCCCTGCTTTTTTGTGGGATTGATATTCCTGCATGACCTGTCATGCTGGAAAAGATGTGTAGTTTATACTCATTCATTAATTTGCTAATAAAAATTAAGGTTGTTTTTTAATCATGGACTTAATTTAATGCTAGTAAATTGATTAAAGTCTAAACAATATGGTTGTGAAAGATTGCAGTTGCTGGACCTGGGTCACCAAGTTCCTTCTAATTCCTAAACTGGTAGAAAGTTTTGTCCCACCAATCACCAACATCAGCCTTTCACTTTAAAGATGATTTGGATTAACACCATTTTAAAAATTAGGTCACTCTCTAAAACCGTTATATCCTACGTTAGTGCCAGTTCCACCATTGGTTTTAACATCTAAGCTAGTTACTTGTGCAATGGAAAATGTTACCAACTCCACTAGATTCATTCACAAAAGTCAAGGAACGGCCATATCTTTGCAATTATCTTTGATGACTTGACTACAGACCAAATTAATCACTCTAAATGTTTCCACGTGCCATTTTTGTATCCCTGGTGTCACCCAGTCCCACCAGATCTCTACTGAGTTGCGGTCCATGCTTACTTGGATGCTCATTCTTAGCATCTCTTGTTCCTGCTGTGCCTGCTCTCCACATCTCTTCCTAACCAGGTCAGAATAAAAATATAAAGAATACAGTATACCAATTTGCAGGTTTTCAGTCCTTTTCTGACAGTACCTGGCTGGATGCCATTCACATCAAGAATAAGGCAACTTTCTGTCCTTGAAATAATGGCATAAAAGCTGCCAACCAATTGTGCTTGACGGGACATTATCACTGGATAAATTGTTTTCCTACAGCAACACAATCTACTTACAGGATTTACTGCAGATAACTATAATGGGAAGGTTGTGATAGTAAAAAAAAAGAAAAGTCTTAGTTCTAATTTGAAATATTACTATTTTATTAACATAAAAATTCATGATAAAGATCATACCCTGGGATACGAAATGTATTTCTATGTCAAGAACAGTAGCAAAATCAAACCATATCTCTAAAGGTGATTAGCTAGGAGATACAGTTTTGTCCACCCTCTTCTGTACCATAACCTAACTATTTTATTAGTCAGGAAAACTTACAAGCAACAACATTTGCACCTTGGAATTATACACAAAAATTATCATAATGTACCATCTTGACACTACTCAGTATTTGCATTTCCTGTTCAATGACTGTAGACCCATCATTCTGAAGAAGGCATAATTTTATTCTGAATATATGACTTTCTATGTCTTTTTATGTCTTATTAAGGGAGCTATAAGACATAAAAATAAATTATTCCATAAAGATAACATGTTGTTTGGAGGTGAAATAACAATAAGATTTGTTTGCTACCTAGACATTGCTTAAGAACCTTGTGCCATAGTTGCCTGCAGCAAGAAAGGCAGGTTTGTCTCTATTTCTTCAAGCAACAATCAAACCTAGTCATAGACAACTTGCTAAGTATTTTTCATACCAATTAACATCTGCCTTCCTACTTAGCAGAAGTTTTAACATTCATAAAAGGAAAAATAGGGTGTTTTCAAGAGGAATACCTGTTTTGAAGGTTTCAGCCAGTTAGACGTGCCATACCATTCTGGCTGCTGTGTAGTTCCACAGTTATTTTTTAAGGTACTAAAGGAAACAGAGGTTGCTCCAGGTGTTTCCTCCATAATTATGCAGCCTCACAGGACATGTAATTGGCACTGTGTCCATGCAACCATTCCAGATATCTAGAACAACAACAACAAAAAAAACAAACCCCAAACCACAGTAGAACTGCCCATCCAAGTAAGGGAGTAATGAGAAGTGAAATGAAGAAGAGAGAGCAGGAGGGACTTGCTGTTGTGAATTTTGATGTCATATAAGCATTGTCAGCCCCAAAGACTACAGTTCTCTGTCCACAAAAGAAATGTAGTTCAGACAGCACTACCATATGTTTTTACTACTTCCTTAGAGGCTGTGCATACTGGGAAGAGTAGGAGAGCTGTCACTGAGGCAGCATGTGCTAGTGAACAGGGATTGGAACTGAGACCAGAAGCTCATTCTCACTTGATGTAAGTTATGGCAACTTCATTACACCTCTTCTGTCTCTGTGGGACTATACAAATTTACAGTGCTTGAAAACTGACCCAAAAGACCTAATTTTGTTCCTGGCAATACTTCTAAACTTCTATATGTGAATTTGTATAGTTCAGCTTTCCATCTATAATGAAGATACATTGAAGATACTAAATACATGAAGATACTAAAAGATCTAAAATACATGAAGATACTAAAAGATACTACAAGATACATAAAGATACTAAAATGAAGAACATTGATTTGCAATGTATGAAAAGATATGAAAGAAACTATGAGAGAAAGAGATTAGTATTGCTAGTTACCTAGTTAAAGTAAATGCATTCCAGTCTATGGATATCTGCATTTTTGTTATCAAGGAAAACTTAAAGCTACAAAGTGAACTTACCTGTACTCTCCTGACATGAGTCTAATGGAATCTTGGTCATAGCATCAGACTGACCATGCCCTACTGCTACCTTATCCATTCCTACCACTTTCTCTTCCTGTCTAGGCCTGAAGTCTGAGTGCTCCATCCCTGGTGGTGCTCAAGGCCAGGTTGGATGAAGCCTTGTGTGGGATGGTTTAGTGTGAGGTGTCCCTGTCCATGGCAGGGGGGTTGGAACTAGATGACCTTGAGGTCCTTTCCAACCCTAACTATTCTATAGTATTGGGAAGTATTTTTTGAGTGGTAGGGAGGTAGTCTGGGTTTTGTGCATTTTCCTGAACATATCTTTTTACAGTTGCTTGCAATTGTGGGAAGTGGACTGGATTTGATGTCTCAGCTAGTCCTCTTTCAAAACCATGTTTTCATTTCGCAAAGTACATCTTTATGACTCACAATCAGATGTCTTGCACATAACAGCTCTGTGACTGTTGTGGAAAAGTGATGAAGAATTTTCATTGAAATAGTCACAGTAAAGATTTTTTGTAAACCCTGAGTTAATTTTCTCACAGGTCAGATACTATATCTGAAAAAAAAAAAATCTATGTAAGGAATATCTGCCACACTGGAAAGGTACGGATACCCCATGTGCAGAAACACAGTATTTTGGTGCTGTTTTCCCATGTGTCTGCTGCAGGAATTTAAAGTTGATTTTATTACAAGAAAAGCACAGCAGGTAATAGATAGCCATTGAAATCTTAGCTAACCACCTTAGTTTAAACAATACATTCTGTGAATAGATTCTGATCAGCTTGTTTTGCAGAATTAATTTTGCAGACTGACGCAGAACAGTCATTTATGCCAATGTAATTTAGAATATAAACATGAATTATGTAATTCTTAAGCTATTCAGTCTATATCTTTGCCAGACTGTTCTCCATTGTATATGCACTAGCATTTTGTCCACTTTCATTTAAATTTTCCTAGCTATAGACTTTTTATTGCTTCTTTTGTGTGATCATTCCCAAGGAAAAGAAATCTTTCTGTCAAGAACTCTTCGACTATTCAGTCTAAACTTTAGTTTCACAGTTTCATCCCTCTGCTTCTTTTTACGCCTCTTTTTATTATGCTATAAAATTTGACTGTGCTCCTGTCTGACTGCATCCTTCACTAACAGAATGCTAGCATGTTCCCCGCTAGCTAGTCTTTGCCAAGCTATAGTACTTAGCATTTCTCATAAACTAGTCCCTCACTGCTGCTATTGCCCATCACTGAACATTCTTGTGTCCATCTGAATTTTATGCTAATTAGGTGCCTTGAGATATGTCCAATAATATAGATATCACACAATGAGCATATATTGAAATACATACCAAATGTCCCAAAGAAAGGAAAATTTTAACATGTTCTGATATTATTTCTCTGCCTATAAAGATCATTGTTCCTTGGACCTATGCCTAACTTGATAGTCTTAATTGCTTCAGGAATTTTCCTGACCCTACAGTTCATAGGTGTCTCCCCTCTGAATCTTGGATCATATTATCTCCTAAAGCTACTAATTTGAGTCTCCCTGCTTCTAATGCTTAGGACCCTTTGTATTTTCTGTTGCTATTGATATTTACGTTGCCAAGCACTATGATAATACCTCTATGCTTTTTTTTTAATCTTTATTTTTTGTCCTTGTATCCTTAATGAGGTAGCTTCTGCCACTCCCTCAGTGGACTTCAGTTACTCTGAATTTATGGATAGAGTTGAGTACTTTCACATAGCTTAGATTTTCAGGCCTGCTCCAATATAAAGAGGTTTTGATAAGAATGTTCATAGCATCTGGAACAGTTGAACCAGAGAAAAGACTGGGAGCATATTTAATCTCTAAGTACCAAAATGTGATCTCATAGTTAATATTGTCTTGCTTATTGAGCACTTGCTATTGTCAGCTGCAGAATCTGGCCCTCATTCAGTGCCTATAAAAGTTGATGAGCACATCCTCTGCCAGATGATTTCCCCTGACCTCAGGGAAGTCGGTGGAGCCATGGCTGTTGATATCAGATACATATCACACCAGTGAGAATGCTCCACTTCCTACTGCTATGGGCTTTAGATCAATACCAGAGTTAATAAATAATTAGATTATACCTGGAGCCAAAATTAGAAAGAAATTTTATTATTAAAATGCTGTGTTTGATCATAGGTGCATTGGAATTCATTGTCAATAATGGTAATAGACCTAATCAGCATGTGCCTTCATATTAATAGCGGTGTAGGTTACTTGCTGTTGCTCTTTGATCTTGAGGTAAAAAAATCATGGGGAAAAAAAGTTCTTATTTGATTTAAATATTGAAACATTGAGAAATGTGACTCATTCCATAAATTTCATACAGATAAACTACAGTATCAAATTAAGCTGAAATTCAGATTAATTTCTTCAACTTACTTAAGAAAAAATGGCCCAAGAACAAATGACAGTCTAGCAACTGCTTTGCCAGTGTAATCAATCTACTGATTTGCCATGGTAGTGCTCTACTTCTCAGTCCTTTAGTAGGAGGTAGAAATGCAGCCTACAGCTATGTGCAACAGAGTCAGTCACTTCAATTTAACTTTAAAAAAATCTGGCTGGCAGACAGGGAACTGGTCTCCACAGCGGTGATTTTATAACAAAACAGAAGTGTCAGGTAAAATTATATCTGGCAACTAGACTTCTACCACCTTATTCATCCAGTCAGCCAAATAGAATTACCTACCTTCCCTTCATTAGAGGTTATTCATCTGCAATACAGAGTAATTTTTCATCTGTTTCATATAGTTTACAGCATTCTGCTACACACTGTGATATTTCTGTGCTTTTTTGGGGTGAGATGGTTTAGTGTGAGGTGTCCCTGCCCATGGCAGGGGGGTTGGAACTTGGTGATCTTAAGGTCCATTCCAACCCTAACTATTCTATGATTGTATTATTTTAATTTCAAAAATCCCATTAAGAAATGTTTGTTCCATGTTCTTTTTAACTCTTTGTTGAAGGGAATATTTAATTATCATAGCTATTATTCCAAACTACAAAAATGCCATCTGACAGAACTTGAACTCTTGATCACTTCCTTTATCTCCTTAAAAACCTGTGCCTGGGTGGTCAAGCTGCACCTCATGAGCTCATGCACCTCAGGCCCACAGGAGACTCTTAACAAAAGACATGGTTGCTTGCTTTGCAGGGCACTGAAGGATCTCACCAGAGACAATGGGATGTACAAAATTAATGAAAGAAAATGCATTTAGCAGGTAATATGTATATTCAAGCCACAGCGTGTTCCTTCTCACCAAATTTAGAAATATGAAATTGTGCACTGAAATCTTAAGCTGGTCTAGAATACCTTTATAGTCAATAAAGAGAACTAGGCTTCTGCCTAAAAAGAAATAGTCATGTCTGTCTCTAGTCATCTCATCCTAAGAGATTTCTGGAAATGTTGGATAATTTCCCACAATAGGGGTTTTCTTACAGTTGGACTAGAGGGATATTGTATGGTGTTTTTGGTGAGCAGAAGTCTGCAGTGACCTAAGAGTAATCTGTTATACAGGAATAAGTTTGAGAAGAAATCATGAGGAGGGGTTTATAAAGTGTTAGAGGAGGAAAACATAAGTTACAGGAAACACCATTAGCAGAAACATCTAATTACCATGCTGGGCTAGAAATATAAAGCAGAAAAATCTATGAAGTACAGGATTCCATTAGTTCTGCTGCACAGAGAACTACAAACATCAAAATGGTCTCAGCACAGATTCCCCCTACATTTTTGAATATTCAGCAGAATGCCAGGTCCTTTACAAACTTCATAGAATCAAATTCTTTTAATAGTACAATATAATACACCAGCGTTTCAACACTTGGCACTGACTTTCAGGAAACTGAGTTGTCTGAAGCCGTGCAGCAGCTCTGAATCAATGGCAAAGAGCCTTAGTGAATAAAACAGGCACAGCTGCCCCTACTGACGGTCTCAGTTTTTTCTACCACTATTTCAGTTCTCATCATCCTCACAACATGCACATTGGGTCACATGCTGCTGGGTCACTTCTGCTGGGTTAACAAGCTCTTTTTACCTCTCTCCAGTCTGTATACACTCTCAAAAGAAGGTGTCAGAGGAACTGACAGACTGATGACCTGGTCAACAACTAAAAGAACAACCATGGTTTTCCCAACAGGAACTTTTTGAAACAGCAATAAGGAAGAAACAGCAAAAAGGTCTGGCATGGCTTAGCTCCATATATGCTAGCAAGCATAGTTCAAGTTAAAATTAAAAACTAAAAGCTATATATGTCTGGAGAACAGGAACTTGGACACAACCCCCGTTCCTCATCTCCCTGTGTTGCTCAGGGGGAGGAGGTAGAGATGTAGGCAATGAAGTTGAACCCAGCAAGAAGGGAGGGGCGGGGAGAAGGAGGAAGGTTTTTTTTTAATATTTGTTTTTATTTCTCATTATCCTACTCTGATTTGATTGGTAATAAATGAAACTAATTTCTCCAAGTCAGTTCTGTTTTGCCCATGATGGTAAATGCTGAGTGATCTCTCCCTGTCCTTGTCTCAACCATATAACCTTTTGTTATATTTAGTTCTTTCGTCCAATTGAGGAAGGGGAGTGATAGAGTGGCTTGGTGGGCACCTGGTGTCCTGCCCCAGTGGGATGGGAAACAGAATTGGAAAAAACCAGGAGAAATCTGTTGTGGGTTGAGATGAGAACAGTTTAATAATTGAAATAAAAATAAAATGCTATGATAACAGCGGCAACAACAGTAATAATAGAGAAAAGAGAGAGAGGAATAAAACCAAAGAAACCCAAGTGGAGCTCACCACCTGCTGACAAATACCCAGCCTGACTCTAGCAGCGATTGGTTCTTTCCAGGTGACTCCCCCCAGTTTATACACTGGGCATGAGGTGCTGTGGTATGGAATACCCCTATGGCTAGTTTGGGTCAGGTGTCCTGTCTCTGCTTCTGCCCTGCTTCCTGTGCCCCTCCTCACTGGCAGATCATGAGAGACTGAAAAGTCCTTGATCAGGGTAAGCGCTACTGAGCAACAAGTAAAACATCCGTGTGTTATCAGCATTGTTCTCAGACTAAAGCCAAAACATGGCACTGCACCAGGTACTAAGAAGAAAATTAACTCTATCCCAGCCCAAACCAGAACAGACACTATTTCTGATTTTATATATTTATGTATCTGACATACCAAAAAGTTCCAGAAGGATTATAGAGACTTACAAGATTTAACACACTGAAAGTGAAAGTAGATCATAGAATCATTTTGTTTGGAAAAGGCCTTTTGGATCATCGAGCCCATAAATCTAACACTGCTAAGTCCACCAATATAAGTTTTTAGGACAGGTGTGGAGAGTGAAGGAGATAAGAATTGCATGAAAAAGAGTCTGGGAATGAGCTCTGAGACCTTAGTGCTTGACAAGCCCTGGGGCGATGAGTTGGAACGTTGAAGGACAGGACAGGAAAGGTAAACAAGCAAGCCTTGGGAGGATGGGCCAGGATGTAGTTGTAGCAAGAATCTCAGTTGGAGGCCAGAGTACGGGGGGGGGGGGGGGGTTGTGAGAGGGTCTGCAACACTGTGACTGGACTATTTACGTGGAGAGTTTCACAGTGGATAATGAGATTGAACATTGTATGTACGTGCAGGTTGGGAAAGTGCCGAAAAAGGGGATAAAAAGGGCCTGGTGGTAATAAGGTGTAATAAACGGGGATTTGAGTCTCTGCATCAACTTGAGTCCGTGTTGTGAAATGTGCTTACCTTACTGGAGCCCTGTTCTCGATTTTCCTGAAACAGTAGAAGTTTATGAACAGTGAATAACATTATTGGGAAGTTTAGGTCTAAAGAAAACACAGAAAAACCTACTAGCCAATGAAAAACACAGGTTCAGTACTTCAGTCTACCACAGACTTCTGTACCTATGTGACCAATCTACAACAGCTGGGAAAGTACCCATTTCTCAGACTCTGTGTGGACACACAGTAAAAAAATTGTTCTAAAGTCTGAGAGCAGAGAAAGCCAAAAGAGACCAGTGTCCCATAGTATGGCAAGTATTTGAATAACTTAGGAGTCAGGCGTGAGATTCTGAAAATGAGGAAAAAAGGCATTTAAATGTACCCACATTTAAATGTTCATGAACACAGCCCATTTAAAATCTAGAGCAAAATTATAATGCAAAGCTAAATCATCCTGTCTGGACAAAATTTTATACTTACTCTAAGGAAGGTGCTGATTTAGATTTATTTAAAATCTGACTATCCTCCTAGCTATCTTTCTATAAAGTGTGAATAATATATGTTGTTCTAAAACCTATGGGAAAAGCACTGCAGTATTTTCTTTACATTGACTTTGTGTAACGCTTATAAATAATCAAATTATGTGCTGTCATAAAAGTGTTTTAATGCAAGATGATCTAGCTATAAATCGGTCTTAAGGTGATATAATAGACACACTAGCCAGATAAACACATTTTTAACAGCTCAAGAGCAAGTCAGTTCCCTCTTAGAAGTGAACTACTTTTATTTTTAATACCCTTGTAAAGTATTGATTTGGAGAAAACGTGCCTCCTTGTCTCAGTATACAGCATTCAATAATACACAAATTTCCCAAAGATAAACAGCTGCAGACTAAAACTAGTCAAAGTTTTATAAAATACTAGAATTACAGCAAATCAAAGCATTTCTTAGAAATTACTACTTTTCCATCGTTTCTGATGTGAAATAATTAAAATTTTTATTTAGCTTTTTGTTTTTTTTTATTTTAATCTATTATTTCATCTTGCTTTTCTGAGGTATTATAGGTAACTATATAAGAAAAATATAAGACATCATAAACTACCTCAACAAAGTAGTATTATAAAGTTCAGCTGAAATATTTTGGAATATTTTGTCCAAATTAATATGAAAGTCTTTCAGTTCCACTAGAAATATCCGCTTATTTACTTCTACGTAGTCTACGTATACACGTATGTGCTTTATTGCTATTTGCTTGCTTCCAAAATATGTCCCTGCTTACATGATGGATTAAGAGGCTTACTCTGGACAGATATTAGTCAAATGCCATCCTTTGATATAAGTTGAAAGAAACTAGTTTCACAACAAGGAAATCAAACAATCAGAGTGCCCCACTTGATCATGTACACTGTTGCAAGCTTTGCTGTGGAATAAGTTGGTCACATAATCCATTATTATTTGGCAGTGACATTTTTTTACTATTGTAGTGAAGCAGTCTGAGCCCTACATTTAACAGTCTTGATAAATAGTCTTGAGGTCGAGAATAATTTATTTTTTTTTCTCCTCACCTCTATCTATCAGCAATTCATTTAGGACTTGCTCCAAAGCCGAAAATTCAATCAAAGAGGTTATACTGACTTCAGTGCTTTTGTGGATTTGATCTTAGAGAGGTGCTATAAATACATATCTTGTAGGATTAGTATGTGACAAATGTGAAGTAGTAACAGGGTGTTTTTACATTACTTTTTAAAATGTATTTGATTAGAATATTAAAATATTTTTCTTTGTGGAGATAATGCACTAACACTGGCAATTGTATAGCAAGGATGAAATCTCAGTATGGCTTAATTATTAACCAGTTTTATAGAATCATAGAAGGGATCTGTGTTGGGACTGGTCTTGTTTAACATCTTCACCGCTGACATGGACAGTGGGATTGAGTGCGCCCTCAGCAAGTTTGCCGATGACACCAAGCTGTGTGGTTCAGTTGATACGCTGGAGGGAAGGGATGCCATCCGGAGGGACCTTGACACGCTTGTGAGGTGGGCTGATGCCAACCTTATGAAGTTCAACCATGCCAAGTGCAAGGTCCTACACCTGGGTCGGAGCAATCCCAGGCACAGCTACAGATTGGGCAAAGAAGAGATTCAGAGCAGCCCTGCAGAGAAGGACTTGGGGGTGCTGGTCGATGAGAAAATGAACATGAGCTGGCAGTGTGAGCTCGCTACCCAGAAAGCCAACCGTATCCTGGGCTGCATCAAAAGGAGCGTGACCAGCAGGGCGAAGGAGGTGATCCTGCACCTCTACTCTGCTCTCGTGAGACCTCACCTGGAATATTGTGTGCAGTTCTGGTGTCCTCAACATAAAAAGGACATGGAACTGCTGGAACAAGTCCAGAGGAGGGCCACGGGGATGATCAGGGGACTGAAGCGCCTCCCGTATGAAGACAGGCTGAGGAAGTTGGGGCTGTTCAGCCTGGAGAAGAGAAGGCTGCGTGGGGACCTCATAGCAGCCTTCCAGTATCTGAAGGGGGCCTATAGGGATGCTGGGGAGGGACTCTTTTTGTCAGGGACTGTAGTGACAGGACAAGGGGTAATGGCTTCAGACCTAAACAGGGGAAGTTTAGATTGGATATAAGGAGGAAATTCTTTCCTGTTAGGGTGGTGAGACACTGGAATCAGTTGCCCAGGGAGGTTGTGAGTGCTCCATCCCTGGCAATGTTCAAGGCCAGGTTGGATGAAGCCTTGTGTGGGATGGTTTAGTGTGAGGTGTCCCTGCCCATGGCAGGGGGTTGGAACTAGATGATCTTGAGGTCCTTTCCACCCCTAACTATTCTATGAGTCTATGATTCTAAGCATAAGAGTAGTTTAGGTGGGAAGGGACCTTTAAAGATCGTCTAGTCCAACCTCCTGTGCAATGAGCAGGGACATCTGCAACTAGATTAGGTTGCTCAGAACCACACCCAGACTGGCCTTGAATGTCTCCAGTGTTGAAGCATCTACCACATCTTAGGGCAACCTGTTCCAGTGTTTCACCACCCTCACAGTAAAGAATGTGTTCCTAACATCTCGGCTGAACCTATTGTTTTTTAGTGTTAAATCATTACCCCTTATACTATCATTACAGGCCCTGCTAAAAGGTCTGTCCCCATCTTCCTTCTAGGCCCCCTTTAGGTACTAGAAAGCTGCTATAAGGTCTTCCTAGAACCTTCTCTTCTCCTGCCCAAACAAGCCCAACTCTCTCAGCCTTTCCTCATAGGAGAGGTGCTCTGATCATTTTTAAGGTCCTCCTCTGGACCCACTCGAACGTCATTCTAATGCTGGAGGCCCTAGAGCTGAACACAATACTCCAAGTGAAGTCTCGCAAGAGCAGAGTAGAGGGGCAGGATCACATCCCTCGGCCTGCTGGTCACGCTCCTTTTCGTACAACCCAGGATATGGGTGGCTTTCTGGGCTGCAAGGGCATACTGCCAGGTCATTTCCAGCTTTTCTTCCACCAGTACCCTCAAGTCCTTCTCCTTAGGGCTGCTCTCAATTCCTTTATTCCCCAGCCCGTATTGATACTGGGGGGTATCACTTCATATTTAAAATAACACAGAAGTGCTGTGGATAAGAGGACATGAGCAAATCTAAAAAGTCCTTCTGGTTTAGCCCAGGAGATATTTCAACAGAAGATGCTCTTGAAAGCTTTATAATTTAACATGAGAGCAATGCCAGAACTTGTTTTAGTTCTGCTGACGTGTATAAGCTATGGTTGGTAGCGTTGAAAGGCTATGTGGAGCGGAGAAGTAGCACAGCTGTAGTCACTGATGAATGCAAGATGCCTAAGGCAAATAAGGGCTTTAGTGAGTGTTCTTTAGGGATACGTTAAGGCAGAGGTGTTAGAATGTGTCTAAAGGTGGACCCAAAGGAAATGGGAAGCAGAAGTGGATCCTGGGTATGTGGACTTGCAATGGAATGCACAAGTGGTACCATCCACAAGGGAAAGTGAACTCGTAAGCTACTTTTTGATGGCATTTAACGGTGAAATGTCTTTCTATATTAATTGACCTCATAGCAGCCTTCCAGTACCTGAAGGGGGCCTATAGGGATGCTGGAGAGGGACTCTTCATCAGGGACTGTAGTGACAGGACAAGGGGTAATGGGTTAAAGCTTAAACAGGGGAAGTTTAGATTGGATATAAGGAGGAAATTCTTTCCCGTTAGGGTGGTGAGACACTGGAATCAGTTGCCCAGGGAGGTTGTGAGTGCTCCATCCCTGGCAGTGTTCAAGGCCAGGTTGGATGAAGCCTTGTGTGGGATGGTTTAGTGTGAGGTGTCCCTGTCCATGGCAGGGCGGTTGGAACTAGATGATCTTGAGGTCCCTTCCAACCCTAACCATTCTATGATTCTATGAGTCTATGATTAATTCAAACCTGGTAAGTCTTGATTTATCAGTATCCTAATTAGGTACAATGACACAGCCATTGAAATTCTTCATGTGCTTACTTACAGAAGGAGAAAAAATATCAAGCTTGCTAATACCATTATAATTAGTATGTGTGAGTGTGTGATTAAAGCACATGAGAGGAAGGCACCAATCAAAAATGAAAACTTGAGAGACATACATTATTGATGTCTGATAAGGGGTTTAGACACCTGAAGATACCTTATACAGTCTCATTATTTGAGTATTACACAGTCTCAGTGCAATAGCTCTTCTCTGTCTGAGGAATTCATCATATTCAGATTCTTCCAGTGAATTTGGAATGAGAAATGGATAAGAAACATTACGGTCATCAAAATGCTGACACAGATATATGCTTTTCCTCATTCTGATTTAACAGCAAATCCTCATCTATATGTGATTTGATATGTTTCTTCTTTAGTAGGCCTGACCGGGAAAAAGTATAACCAAAGATAGAGAGGTTCTCTTTCAAGTCTGTGAGTTATAATTTTCTTGGCTCAAAATTATTAACCTGAAATGTAGCTTTCCCTTATGTGTTCAAAAATAAAAGTACTCTGCTATTATTTTTTCTGCCAGTGCTGTAACATAATCCTGAAAATGGCACTGGCATCAAACATCTCCTCTCCAGTTCTCTACGGGTCACAATTTTTCTCTACTATAAAATGTAATTATTTGAAAGAAAGTCCAAGTAAGAATATTTTTAGACTTGTACAAATAATTTTCTTGTCACAAATTCTGATCCCTTCTTTGCCAGGCAAAGAGGTCTCCTCTCTAAGGAAAGAAAGACAAATAAAACAAAAAATTTGTAAGTGAAATCTGAAATTATATTTGAATTGAGGATTTTTAAATCTAATCTGGGTGGATGAAAAATTGGACATGAGCAGGCAATATGCACATGCAGCCCAGAAAGCCACCCATATCCAGAGATCCTGAACTGCACCACAAGAAATGTGACCAGTAGGTCAAGGGAGGTGATTCTCCCCCTCCACTCTGCTCTCATGAGACCCCCCACATGCAGCACTGTCTAGCTGTGAGGCTCACAGTACAAGGACATGGACCTGTTGAGGTGAGTCCAGAGGAAGGCCACAAAAATGACCAAAGGGCTGGAGCACCTCTCCTATGGAGACAGGCTGAGAGAGTTGGGCTTGTTCAGCCTGGAGAGGGCTCCAGAGAGACCTTACTGTGTCCTTTCAGTACATATGAGCTTCTAAAGGGCTTATAAGAAAGATGGGGAGAGACTTTTTGCCAGAGTCTGTAGTGATCAGACAAGGGGCAATGGTTTTAAACTGAAAAAGGGTAAATTTACATTGGATATAAGGAAGAAACCTTTTACAGTGAAGTTGGTGATACACTAGAACTTTTTGCCCAGAGAAGTTGTGGCTGCCCCATCCCTGGGGCAAGGGCAGGTTGGATGGGGCTTCAGACAACTTTGTCTAGTGGAAGGTGTCCCTGCCCATGGCAGAGGTCTTGAACTAGATGATCTTAAAAGGCACCTTCCAACCCAAACTATTCTATGATTCTATAATATGTAAAGACTCTTGATCCAGCTGGAGATTATTTGTCTGCTGGTTTTCTTCATTCCATGAAGAAAGTCACACTTCTATTTAGACAGCAGAAAAATTGTAAAAGGCATTCCACAACTCCACAGCAAATAAACAGCAAGAACTTAATCATGGTGAGAAGGATTTTTTCTGTTCAGAGTTACAGGAAAACAACAATGTCAAACAATGATTAATAAACCTCACAGAAACACAGGGAGGTTTTGGTCAGCCTACGGAAGCAATTAAGAAAAAAATAAAAAAAGAAGAAATCAAAAAGCTGTGCCATAAATAATCCTGTCTTGGTAGAAAGTTAAACTTCTTATCCTCAAAGATTTGCTGATGCTAAAACTGGTTTTACTATCTCTTGCTTTTATTTCAGCATTCTTACAGAGGGCCTGTAAAAGCCTTCGTAAGGCTGATTTAAAAAACACACACCCAACTGTTCTAGAATATATGTAAGCTGTATTAATTAATAAAAAAAAATGTAAGCTGACTATAGATACAATTACTGGATATGAGAAGTAACATTTTAACAGTAATTTGATTGAACCTTGGAACAAACTGCTAAAAGTTAGACGAATACTTGTAATCTTGATATTTTAATTATTCATTAGATGTATGTTTAAACATACATGCTCCAGCTCCCAGGCTCACTAGTGTTGTAGTGTATGGTAGGGAAAAACACTCTCCAAAGCACTGGCCGAATTCTCAGCTCCTTCTCGCCAGACTTCATTGTTTTGCATGTGATTTCTATTTGAGAACAGTGTATTCTGTTTAGAAAGAAGTCTTCAAATGTTCTAAACATTTTCCATGCATACTGCTTCTTAGTACGGTAATACGGTAAATAAAAGTATTATAGTAAGAAAGTCCAAGCCAACTAAACAACCAATCAAGCCTAAAGCACACAGAAACCCAAACCACATTATTTTATTGCCTGATAAATCATAAATATAAAACTAAACTATTTACCAAAGTAGAGTGTCTTAGAATAGGAATATCCTGATTAAATTTGCCCATTAAAGAAGGTAATAGAAAACATAGTCAATATAGTTCAGGCTAAATGAGACACTGAAGCATGGATAATTTTAAAGAATGAAAAAAAATAGAAATGAGGTTAAATAAATCATTAGAACTTACAATGTCACAGATGCCAAGAGTGTTAAAAAGAGCTTTTCCCGGCATGTAAGGATCATCGCATTAAAGCACAAGAGAAACACCTCCTATGCTATCAGTCATATGACCGTGATCCCCCAGTATGATAGCCAGGTAGGGGAAAATCCAAGTATAGGGGACCAAGTATCAAAGTATCAATAGGCATTAGTAAAAGAAAAGACCATATCTGAAAACCTGTGTATAGCTGTGGTCATCATCTTTCAAGAAAGGTGAATTCCATTAATAACAGCAAAGATCAGGGCTGCCAGGTTGATCAGAAGAGCCTCATTGGTATTACTAAGACGTTCCAGGCTACATGGCATATTGAACAATGAGTCTTCCTGCTCATTAGTACTTAGGTTGGTTGGAGGTTCAGTGGTTTTGACTAGGACAGTCAATTTTCTTCATAGCAGCTTGCATAGTGCTGTTTTAGATTTGTGGTAAAAATAGGGTTCATAACACACGAATGCTTTAGTTACTGCTGAGAAGTGCTTACAGGGCCTTTTCTGCTCCTCACCCCACCCATCAGTAGACTGGGGGTACACAAGAAGTTGGGAGGCAACACAGCCGGGACAGTTGATCCCAGCTGACCAGAGAGATATTCCACATCATGTGGTGTCATGCTTAGCATGAAAAGCTGGGGGAAGAAGAAAGAGGGCACAATCAGAGTGGTGATATTTGTTTTCCCAAGCAACCATTATGCATGATGGAGCTCTGATTTCCTGGAGAGGGCTGAACACCTTCGTGTTCACGGGAAGTAGTGAATGAATTCCTTGTTTTGCTTTGCTTGTGCATAAAGCTTTTGATTTACCTGTTAAACTGCTTTTACTCAGCCCATGAGTATTCTCACTTTTACCCTTCACATTCCCTCCCCCATCACACTGTGTGCGTGAGTGGCTGTGGGGGCTGAGCTGCTTACCAGGGTTAAACTGCAAAAAGAGAGAAGGAGAAAAAAAAAAATCTAGGATTTGGTATTTATTCACAGGACTGCCTGCAAATATTATTTTATTAAAAAAAAAAAAAAAAAAAAAAAAGAAGAAGAAGAAGAAGAAGAAGAAATGGACCAGAGAAAAGAAAAACAACAAAAAAATCAGAGCAACCCAGGGAGCATGTGGCTTCCTTTCCTTTTGAAGATAAATGTCCTGGTCATCAGACAACAAAATCAGGCTCCTGCTTTTCCTCTGGTATAGGTTGTTAGGGCAAGTCTTCATGTCTACTCCACTTCCAGTCTGTCCTTGCTCTACAGTATTGTATCTTCTTTTGAGTAGGACATTCCTTGATCTGCCTGAGACTTAAGCAGAGAAATTAGGCAAGACCTCCACATTCCTAGAGGGATACTGTAACTGCTTTATATAAATACATTTTAGATAAAACATCATTTTATCTAAAAAGAAAGAAGCAGCAGCAGCTGTCAGTGGGCAGGCACATCTTAAACATCCCTCTGCTTCAGCTGGCAATCTTACTGTAGCTTAGTTGAGAAGATGACACCCAGCTTTTCAGGCTGAAATACTTTTTTCGAAATACTTTCTTTATTCATGCAGGTGTATAAAGGGAAATTTCAGTCTGATGGGAGAGTATTTAGTGAAGATGAGGTAGCTTTTCTCACCGCTTTCTTCAATACGTATCACATTATGTCCCATTTTAAGTAACATAACAGGAACTGATTCATACTGTGTCTTGTAAGGAGATACTGCATTATATTTAGTGAAAAGAAGTTCCAATTAACCTTCATTCACTTCATTTACAGAATAATTATGATTTAGTGGTTTGGTATTTGTTTTCATTTTTTTGCCCATGGGGAAAAATTAAGTTTAAATTAAGAGAAAGAGGAATCCAGATTCACAAATTCATAATGATGTAATACCATAGCTAACTGAAGACATGATTAACTTATTAATTTAGCAACTATTCCTAGGCACTGAGACCTCTGAAAGATCTGAAAGCTAGAATACTGCAAGACACTGGATAACTAATTTCGTCTCCAAACACTCAGAGTGTAATTGAAGTAGGTGGCTTGGAACACAATCTCTTCTACCTCACATACAGAACCGTTTCCTTTAGTGCAAGCTGAAAGAAATTCCTGACTGCGAATATTAAGGGAAAGAATCTGTAGTGTTAAATTATGGTCTGCACTGAATATGCTCTATGGCTTGCATAGAAAAAACAACTCTAAAATTGACATAGAAAAAACAACTCTAAAACTGGCTACTATGTGAATTCACTACATGAAAGGGTTCCTGAGTAAAGCAGCTGTGTTAATTACTCTGCTTTTTCCTGTCTTCTAGATGCTAGAAGAGCTCCTGTAGGCCCCTGACAGGCACAAATTACAGTAGCCTTTAGAGCACTCTATATTATAGCAGGTACTAACAAGCCTGAATTGTATTAAAAAGCAGCATTATTTCCATTTTCATCAGCTCCATTAACATTACAACAATAGTGAGCAGTGGACCAAGAAGGTTCAAGCAGCTTGCCCCAAATAAACATGTACTGAGTTAAAAATTTTACTGAGAATTCTGTATGAGAGGGCAGCGAATAAATTCAGAAAATTAAGTGCTATGCATAAGAAATGTTCAGAATACAGCTGATGTAAACTTAACAGAAAGAAAATAATGCATATGCATATGTTCTATGTTGTTGTTTTTTTTAAATCTAGCAAATTTTGAAAGCTAAATCTCACCTGAAATAAACAGCTGCAGGTTGATTTGGAGGCTAGTGGCTAAAGCCAGAATCAAGTGTTGCAGGTGAAAATTTTATTTTACACCAATTCTCTTCTATGAACACGTTGTTTGATTCTTCTTGTTCTGGATGGTTCTTTTTGGCATCTGCACACTAAAATAATCCGACTTTTAAAACATAAAACTTATAAAGGCTAAAACTTTTTCTCCTACAAAGATTTCTAGCAGCTATTGCAATTATAAGATTCATGAGCATTGCAGCATATACATTTACAATACTGTATATCACAGGAGAACTTCTTGCTCTTATTGTGCAGCAAACAGCAGTATCAATGCCAGCGTCCGACACTATGACTCACAGGTGCTGCAACAGTGCAGATATGCAGAGAGCAGAATTGTTGGATCATGCTGAACAGGAAGTGGCTTGTTAATGTAAGAAGACTCAAGAAAAGAAAATAACTTGAACATAGGTAATTTTTCAACAATTTAAGTAACTTTTTTTCTCAGTCTATTCATAAGAAATTAATGTCCATACTTCTATATATTTGGTTGTATTAATAACTTGAAGTTATTTGGTAAATGTCAGCCTGGGGGGTACTCTTGCACAGTGGCCTGCAGTGATAACATCTGTTCACTATTCTTCCTTTTAGCTGCCAAATCTGTTTGGGTAGTTTATTGCAAAGACAGAAATTTCAATCGAAATCAAGCTCTATTAATGTGAGAGGTTAGTCCCGCTCTTCTAAAGGTGGACACTTTTAATTCTGGCATTCCAAGTTAGATGAAGTGCAGTTAAAAGATATTTGGAGGGCATGACAAAAGAAACAAAGACAGATAGTATTTGTTTTTAATGGCTGGAGAAAATTTGTTTTAGATTGGAAGTAATCACTAAAGCAAAGAATACAATATTATTAATCTCTCTGTTGCAAACATCACCTTTTCCCACTGAAAATGTATTTAGAACAGAAATGGAGAGGATAACTAAGGTGTAAGATTTTTTTAATTCCCTTAACAAGAAGGCAGCAGAACTATGGCAGAACTATGAGCAGAACTATGGCAGCATAAATAGAGAATGTTTGTTTGTTAAAATGAAAATAAATTTTAAAACTTTTACTAAACTGCATGGTCTTTGAGTGATCAGTATTAACACTAGCACATAAATGACTAGAGTGATAGTATTCTTGTAAATGTATCAGTTTCATGTCATAGTGCTAGCATCAGGACCTGAAGCTTCAGTTTTTACACTCATTTCCAGCAAATACCTACGAAGAATACAGTTATTTCTCTTGTTCTATGTTACACATTGTTCATAGTTAATTACAGCATGAGGTCCTTTTGAAGTCATACTGTGGAGACCTATGCTATGACTCCCAGCCCAAATTCCACAAGAACTCTGAGTCATTGTACCCTGCTACTTTTTACTCAGTTGTTTCCTGTCTTCGTATGAAAAAAACTTCAAGTGATGCTACTACTGGTCTCTGTTCTTGTGTTTCAGTCCATTTCTAGTTGGTTTTCTGTTCAAATTGCCCAGTCCTAGCACGTTGCTGGAGTTAGTCAGGGAGGACGATTAGGTGTCTAAGTGGATTATAAAAAAAAAATCAAACAGAAAAACCCAATGGTAGGGACATCATAGATACTTACCAGCAGTACAAAAGCCTACTTTTTGAGTTGAACTCAGCCTAATAATGTCTTCCTTAGGCTTCTGTGTAATTGCTTATAGAAAGACATTATTTTCACCTAAATCATACCTGCAAAGCCATCATTTTTATGTGATGCAGCATGGATATTTACACAAGAGAACAGTACAACATTGTTATTCTGCAAAAATATCACTCTATACATCATTATTTTACAATTGTAAGACTTAATCAGAAAATTATATTCTTTTTACATAAAACACAGTAACAAATATTCAATTATCCTTTCTAAAAAATATTAGGCAATGATTTTTTCACATAATATTCTTATTATCCAAAATGACATTAAAATCAATGTTGCAAAAATACTATAAATTCAATGGCCCTTTGCTACTTAGTAGAAACATGAAAAGTAAATACTTTACCTAATGATGTTTTTTAAACAGGGGAAAAAAGTATTTTAACAAACCCTAAGTGTATATGTCTATTCACTTGTAGTAAATTATGTCAGGGAATGTTTCCAGACAATGGAGTTTGATCTGCACTCTTAAACTGCTGGAATGATCCCTGACATAGTTTGACACATCTTACCTAACAATCTTGCGAAGCAAGATTTCAGGCAGGGTTTGGAGTCAGCATGAACCAGGAACAATTCTCAGTGGGCACATTGTAGGAATTAGTACTAGGGAATTTAATACCGTGTACGCAGCTGCTCCACGCCATTTGGCCTCTGTGCCAGCAACCAGTTCCAGATACACTGAGGCTACAACTTCAGCAGTAATTAAACACAGCTGGGATTTTTTTCTAACCATATTGGACATAATATTCAAATAATTTTCTCAGTAAAAGTCTATGTGGTGCTTGTGTATGGACCTCACGGGCGAGCTCTCAGCTTTTACTTGCTCTGTATTCCAGCTCTATGTCTTCAGACTTTAAATGAGAATTGGGAAACCAGTGGGCAAGGTGCAGATTACCTGCTTGCACAGGGTCAGCTGCATGGCTCTCCCTGAGCTCAAGGGAATAACACTTCAAGTCATTTTTAGTGTAGGATTTTAAGGGTAGGAGAGAGGGATGAGGATATAATTTCCTTTCTATCAAAGACACAAAAGACAAAGACTCTGTAAAATCATATCCTTCATTAAAGAGAAGGCTGCGTGGGGACCTCATAGCAGCCTTCCAGTACCTGAAGGGGGCCTATAGGGATGCTGGGGAGGGACTCTTCGTCAGGGACTGTAGTGATAGGACAAGGGGTAGCAGATTAAAACTTGAACAGGGGAAGTTTAGATTGGATATAAGGAGGAAATTCTTTCCTGTTAGGGTGGTGAGACACTGGCATCGGTTGCCCAGGGAAGTTGTGAGTGCTCCATCCCTGGCGGTGTTGAAGGCCAGGTTGGATGAAGCCTTGTGTGGGATGGTTTAGTGTGAGGTGTCCCTGCCCATGGCAGGGGGGTTGGAACTAGATGATCTTGAGGTCCTTTTCAACCCTAACTATTCTATGATTCTATGAATTTATTGTATATAACATGGAACATGATAGAAGTAAATCAAGAAGAGTTAACCAAAAGATTTCTTACTTACAGATTTTTTAAACTAAAATAGGCAATGAATAATAGATATAAGTTTTCTTTTTAAACACAAGATTATTATTTTAGTGGGTGGTTTTGTTTTGTTTTGTTTTTTCATCAGAAACTTCCAGCTTTCTTATTTAGCTATTTTGAAGGAGAGAAAAAAAATCCAAAATTCAATTGTCTAAGTCCCCTAGAAAATAATGGCTCTTTTCTACAAACTCAAGACTTAAACCATATTATTAAAGCAGCATTACTACAACTAGGCTCTAACAGGTTAAGAATTTTACCATATCATAGGTAGAAGTGTCCTAGTTAAAAGACTGGGAAAACTAGGGCTTGGGTTTTTATTTTTATTCTTTTCACCAGTTCTGAACATACATTAACCCTTAGGGAACAATCACATTCTTGGTTTAGCTGTATCCTTTTGTTTCTACCAGATTTTTAAGTGGTTAAACTATTTTTTTTTGAGTGATTGCTTGTACAGATAAGAGCTTTTTTCAGATCTCTATGAAGTCCTCTGTAGAGAACATTTTCTCAAGCTGAATTTTGAAATGAAGCAAAGAGCCTGAAATCACTCTCAGCAGACTTGAAATTGGACAGTGTTGATAGCTGGGGGGGGGGGGAGGGAAGACCTATTGGAAAGATCCTAGAAGGTAATGACACATTTTATCTGTATCAACTTTCTGAAGTGATTTCACTGTCTGTGATATTTTTCTGGTTTTACAATTTACCTTTTACTAAAATTTTCTGTACAGCACATACATAATATTTTGCAGTAATTTCTCACACCTCCCCAGAAAGAATCCAGTTTTAAGTCTGCTGGCATTTCAGGGTTGAACATCTATAGAAAATTAGCTTTGTCTCCTTAGCACCTTGGTGTCACAGGGAGGATGATATTTCCATGAAACATTTATTAGAATTAAGTTCTTAGGGTGTTGTTTCTGATTTCAGTGAGATATGAAATTTTCATATCAGTTCATGGCTTGCTGCACAAACATGTATTAGTGCTTAAACTCCTCCAACACCAATGTGAATGGGACAACTATATGGGTTTTTTGTGTGAATGGACCTCAGTTTTCTGAGGACTGGGAAGTGAAGATTTATCACTCCATGCAGAATTTTGGGAACACAAGTAATAGCAATCCACAGGAGCCCAGACTGATGCACTATCATGTCTTGAACAGCGGCTAGAACAAGGTGGTTTAGGAGATAAAGGGATAACGGCAAGTTCAATTCTTGGGTGACCAAATTGTACAATGTTTAACATGGCACATTGAAATGGTGGAGTTTGTGTCGTGCCCCAAATAAAATACAGAAACTTTAGATATTTGAGGAGGGACATTGTCCCAGGGTCTCCAAAAAGTGTCAAAGGGGCAAAATGTACTTTCAGCTACGCTGAAAGTCATCACCAGTGGTACTTTACCCCTATGTGTTTTGGCTGTTGTGAAGGAACAGTCAGGTGACATATGGGCCAGGAGCAGAGAGAGACATTCTGTGCTTGATACACTCCAATTAGATCACACCTGTCCTCTGGCCTGATTACACACATTCCAATCAAGGACACTGTGGAGCACAACCTTCTCTAGATGCACAGGAAACAATCCTAACTGGTGGACTGCCATCAGCACCAAACAGCCTTCTCGTTTGGAAGGCAGCAGCTCAGGAGCTGACCAAATGTCCCTTGAAGTAAGTACAACTCTTTCCACAAATTTCATTCTGGTTTGAACCAATATCAGTCAACAGAAGTGTTGGGTGGGTCAAATCTGTGTACTGCTTGTGTACTTAAAGTGGATGTTCACATTTGCACTACTGTGAATGTAAATGATGATTGGAAGGGGCGCCACAGTGTGGGTCATATTGTTTTTGTTCAAAGCTTTGTAGTGAAGTTTCCTAATAATTCTGCACATTAAATCCTGTAAAACTATGTACCTGGCTCCATAATTTCACAAATACTATACTCTCATGCAAAAAAAACCTCCCCCAAAAACAAGTAGTATGAAAATAAAAAATATATTTTGCTCTTACAATTCTGTTTTTATTATTGAGTAGCAAGATGGCTTTGTAATGAGTACTTCCTAATTGAAAAGTCCCATACCGCTTTCTTGTACCCCATTTATCTACAGGTTACTGCTTCACTAATCAAATGATTTCATTTAAAAATACCTATTTTCTCCGTTATGCACTGTATGTGATAGTAGGTCACTGACCTACCTCTGTGCTATTGAATTTCAGCATAACGCTTCATTTACCTGAGACAGCCTACGCACAAACTCAGAATGCTAGCTTGTACCCACTTTGTAGCATTACCCTTTGTTCACCAAGCTTTTATCCAGGAAACACACTGATCCTACAAACTTTAATTTATCATTTTCTTATAGTTCATGGTGAGATAGACTCCTTTGAACAGATAACAATAGTTTAAGGTAACGATCTGGGGAGATGGAACTTCCTAGGGAGAATCAAAACATGAGTGGCAAATAAAGATGTGTCAATATTTTCTTCTTTAGAAGCTTTATTTCTCACAATTTCCCCAAATCCACACTTAAAGACGTAATAAACTTAAAGACCACCATATTCACTTTATTTTTTTATTTATTTTTTTTAGAGATAAAATTTCAGCTCAGTCTTTTTAAAGCCTAAACATTCTGGCCTTATTAACACTCTTTGTAATAAAGTGAGGGGCAGAATTTTGGCCCTGGTGAAGCAGTTGGAAGTCCAGAGGGCCAAATTTCAAATACCAAGATTTACACTGAGAGTGATCCCACAAAAATGGAATTGGAGAGGAGAAAAGTTATACAAAATGGGCATGACTAACCATAAAAAAAATAATGTACTACAAAGTGCTCATAAATAGAAATTTGTACATGTAGCTCATGATTCTGTTGGTGTAGTGTATGTAACTAGTGTCCAAATTTTACTTTAAAAATTGCAACAAACTGTAAATGTAATAAATAATGTTATAAGAATGAGTAACTCACAGCAGCAAAAGGTGCTTATATTCACAGCTATAAAAAGTGGATTTAAGAATGTCATTAAATAGCAGCACTCAAAATCTTTTATCTGGTTTTAAATATACATTCCAAATAATTCTATGCTGTGGCACACATACAGAGTGGAGTAGATGGCTGACTATCCAGAAATAATTAGTGCCTCTTTCTCAGTTTGAACATCATTAATCTGGTTTTCTGGTTCTTCCTCTCCCATCTCCTCAGATGTATGAAGTGATAGAACATCTTAACACTACAACAAATGCTCTACAAATTTAAATAAATTATATTTGTCCATCTTTTATGAATCACCCATCTTTCATTTAGAAGTTTTTGTTGACAGCACAGCAGTCCTCATACAACTTTATTTCCTTCCTTTGCTCATCACACATTATTTGGCACATCAGGTACCATTTTTTGCTTCAGTCTATGGAGCGGGATCAATTTTTTGTTCATTTATTGATTTATTTACTTACAAAAATACCAGTCAGATATTTTGATTTGAACATCATATGACCACATCTTTCTAACTACATATTTTTATAGACTTTATTATTGAGTGTCCATAATACTTTGGTAATGGGGGGGTTGCAGGGCTGATGTCTGTAAGAAGAAACCAAGGACTGTCCCAAGCCAGAAAGAGCCAGTTCTAGCTGGCTCTGCAATGGACCTACCACAGGACATGGTTGTGCCTACCAGCAAAACTGATGGTGCCTCTGAGAAAATGTATATCTAAGAAACAGAGGAAAACACCATGGTGGGAGGTGGTGACAGCAATAAGAGTATGAAACAACAGAGGGAACATCAATGTCAGAGAAGAACGAGGAGTTCCATCGTGCAGCAGGCACACTGAAGGGACTGCAGCCTGTGTATAAGCTGACACTGGAGCAGATACTGCCCAGTAGGAACTGCGGCCCAGGAAGGATCCATGCCAGAGCATAGGAAAAGAGTGAGAAGGAGCAACAGAGAGAAACTCCTGAGCCCAACCATCTGCACAACTGTTGTCACTGTGAAGGGACTGAGTTTATCCTGCCATAATAACAAGGGGGTAGGTGTCTGGAGCAAAGTAGTGAACTGGGTGGCCATTGGGAAGGAGGGAGGAGAGGATTCTGAAGTGGAGGCCAGAAAAAGGGGAGTAAAGGTGGTTTTTTTCTGAAGTCTTTTAAATGTTTGTCTTTCTAGTTTGTTTGCTTCACAATACCCAAACCAGTAATTCAATACTTAGGCTAACTGGCAATGAGTTCAATTAAATTCCCCAAGTCTGTTTTACCAACAACAGTACAGTACTTGGTAAAGTATTCCCGTCTTTTATTTTGATTCATGAGTTTCTCACCCTCATCCTTCCTATTCTCTCCCCCATCCTGCTGGTGGGGCTGGAGTGAGCAAGCAGCTTGGTGGGTGCTTGGCTGCCAGCAGGGGCTAACCCACTACAAATTCCAGTAAGCAAGCATTTTCTTCCTCACTTCCTTCTGGTGCACATGAATTGATCAGCCTCTGAGCATTTCTCCATCAGTTCTGTTTTCTCTTTCAATACATAAAGTGCACTTTAGATCTTAAGCTTCCTGCAGTTGTCCTAATAATAGAACAGTGTTTCTCCACTAGCTAAAGCCCTATCTGTGTCTGAATGCTGGATCACTGTCTTGAAGGACCATGTAGAGATAAAATATATGGGAGATAATGTCATATTTCTCTTCATCAGGAAGGAAAAGCTCTTCCAGTGTTAATCTATTGGGCTTAGATAATCTATTTATGCCTTAAAACACAACTATCAGGAAAGGCACAAAGCACCAGGCATTGATCCCATTAAAGTACGTAGGAACTTGTCATTAAACAACTACTCCTCAGTTTTTATATTTGCAGGAAAAGCAGAAGATTGAGGGTAAAAGAGCAAGAATGAGCAAAAGAAACAGTGGATGTAGGTTTGCCTACAAACCTAAATGAACATAGTACATATGTATTAAATAAACAACTGTGAAAATATTTTGATTTTGGAGGTACTTGTTATGCATTCAGTCATTTTTTCTGTTTTAATAGAAAAGAGAGAAAACTGTCATCTTGCCTCTAGTTCTCTGATTTTTTTCTCTCACATACTGGAGGCAAATTTTAGTGTCATAAACTTGGTTATGAATAAATACACAAAATGCTAGAAATTAGTTTCTATTATTAGGACATTAAAAAGTGTTTTTGATTAATTAGCAGCTTTATATTTTAATGTCAGTTATGTCTTAAACAAAAATCAGTTATGATATCCAAGGGAAAAATCTATTTGCATGTCTACTAGTATTTGACTTTTTGATATTAGTATTTACTTTGTGCACTGGTCTATAATAGATTAAAATGCATATTTATTCTTTTGGTATCTGAAAACCCCAGGGGAACAATTATCCACTAAGCTGGGTAGCCTGCAACCCCCTGTGAACAAAATGAACTTTTAAACATTATATACATCTTTTATTTATTTTAAGTTTTGAATAAACTTTCAATTAACACTTGCTGGCATAACTTTAATACACTGAAATAATTTTACTGAAATGCCTAAAGAAGATTCCTTAATCATATTCTGTTTCATGTTTAATTCCACAAACAAATATTTTAAGACGTATTATTTTGAATCAGGTTTTCTATGTCTCTAATATGATTGAAAGAAGTTATTTTGAATCCATCTGAAGTCTTTCTACTAAAATCATCTGTTGTTTACTGTTGTTATTCTACAACTATGTAACAATAAGGAGTTCATGGAATTTCAAAAAGAAAAAACAGTGCAGAAAATATTCAGAGAACATAAGAAAAGCAATCTTAAAGATCTAGGCAGGAAAAAAAATACAGTCTGTCCAAGTGGCATTTGTTTTTCTTTAAAAAGGGATGGAGAATTGCATCATTATTTTTAGTTCTACATAGGAGTTGCCACTTTTGGGCAGAGGAAGGTCCATTTTACCTCATGTTTTGCTTAGAGGAATGGCACAGGAGACTCTGAGACACCATCTTAGAGAACAGACCCATCAGAGATTTACCTTTTGTCAAATAAACCTTTCCAGCTTCCGGCAGCCATGTTAAAGGGCTCTAAATATAAAGTGGATGAACTCCTTGTATCGGGCAATAAATGTCAGGGTTAAAGTCAAAGTGGGCTGCAGTGTTGACCTGTGTGGGAAAGGCTACCAGTTGCTGGATGCAGGTCACAGCCACTTCCAGCTCACAGGTGATCCAGGCAGGGACACACCTCAGGGACTGCAGCCATGGGTGACCCATGCAGAGATGCTAAGATGCAAAGATAAATGGATCAGTGACAAAGGGGAAGAAAGAGTCAGTGGCAGAAAGAAGCCAGTATACTTGTGAATTCAACTTCCTTTGCCTCCCCAAAAGAACTGGGATGAAGCAACTGAAAGTAAGGGAAGCTGAGACTGACAATAATGTCTGTCTGAAAATGAGCATTGGGAATGAAAAGGAAAGATCTTTACTTAAATGTTTAACCTTTTATGTTTTCTTTTTCTCAATATCTGAATAAGTGAGTAGAATTTTATGTTAATTGGCAATAAAATAATTAAGTAAAATGCCTGTCTATGCAAGCATATTTCTTTTTAGCTCACCAAAAAGTCGGACAAAATCCAATAAAAATATTGGAAAGTATAACCAGTTTGTGCACTCCTCAGGCCTTTTCCACTTCCATAGGAAAATAGTAGTTTTAGAAGCTTTATGGAAAGCCCATTCTGCACTGATAACCATAATATTAATAATATTAATAGTAGACAGAGGAGAATAAAGAAATCAGGAAGACTACTTGGGGAAGTTTATTTCTTAAAGACAGTATTACACTTTTATATTTATATTTTTATTTATTTTTATATTTATAAATATACAATTTATAAATAACAGAAATGTCGGGTTTGAGTTAATACCTATAGATATGTGGGGTTTTTTTAGTAATCATCCATTTTTTGCTGGAGAGTTGGTCATAAAAGCTTTTAAATTTGTAAATATAAATAATTCAGCAAAAGTATCAAGATCTTGCAAATATACAGCACCACCATGCCACAAGAGGCATTATGATGTTAGACTGACTTTCAGAAATAGCCTGTTTGTTAACAGCCTGCAAGCTCTGAGACTCTGTGCTCTAAGATGCATAAAAAAGCGTATGCACCTTAGGAACGTTTCAAAATATATAAAACTCTCCATCAGCCTAAAAAAAGTCCTTAAATGCAAGACTCTACAGGAAATAGCAATGGTTGTTCTTAGTCATTCTGAAGGGTAACACTTGAACCATCCTGCTCTGAAATTATATAAAGAAGTCTTCAGAAATTCTAGTCTCATATCCTGCCTTTAAGAAGGAATTAATTTCATGTATCACAGATGGAGCAGCTGTATGTTTCTTGTAACATACTGTATCATTCAGCTGTTATATGTCTTTCAGTTGCAGAAATCACTGCCTTGTCACTTTGCAAGTAGCTCTTTCCAGTCACAAAAATGGTCACATACCTACTCATTATGTGTACTCAACTCCAGTGTGGTCTGTACTAAGCCATAATGGGTTTAGCCTTTAGGCTTGGTAATTTAATTTCACTCAATACCATATTCAGTACTATACAATTCTTTAAGTCAGTCAGCCTAAGCTGAGTTATACTACCTGACTCCTGGCCAGAGAAGCACATTGTAACATGACATCAGTCACATGCCTATTTAGAGTATTCTGTTCTGCAGGCACAGTAGTGACATACAGACGTAAACCAGGCCAGCTTTAAATTAGCCAGCAGGAGAGTACTGGTAACACAGGGCTCTAGGGTTATTTTCCTTGTTTCTCCCTTAGCCCTTGAAAGCATCTGTTAATAAGGGAGTCAGTAGAATGTAACACAGTAAAGATCTCCAGCCCAAGCTGCATTATACACATCTTAACAACATCCTTTCCTCTCTGATGTATTATTATGACCACATTCTTGCATGTAGCGAATGGTATTGACTACAGCCACCTATTTCAGTAATTCCCTTCTTAAAATGAAGATTAAAATAATAGATCTGGGTATTTTTACCCCTCAGAAAAGTCCTTCTGAATATTATTGACATGAAATGGCAAAACAAATCTTCCAAAATCATCCACTTAACCACTCTGTTTAACTCCTGGCATTCTCTTTCACACATGATTCTGGTTTTTTTTTTTATATTTTTTTTTCTGTAATGCTCTTATGACAAAAGGATATTCTTCAAATGTATGCCAAACAGTGTTTTAAAATGGAGAAGATGTAAGTTTAAAACCACTCACTACTCTCAATGTCAGTGACTACTGCGAGGTTGCATCTGACTCATAACACCTGACACAGCAGGGCAGAATTCTCATTATCAGTCAGTTGCTAATGTGCATGCAGGGGACATAACATTCTCTTCTGCTTTCATTTGTTATTTGTCTTGTTCATTTACATACAAACCCTTAAGGGGAAAACTGTCCCTCCGTTCATATACTTTAGTAGGGTGGGATTCTTCCTGGGACAAGAAGTCTTGCACAGGGATCTAGATAGATTGGAGCATTGGGCTATTATTAATGGGATGAAATTTACAAGTCCAAATGCTGCATTCTTCACCTAGGACAGACTAATGTCAGGCACAAGTATAAAGTGGGGGAGAAGTGGCCGAAAGTAGCCCTGCAGAAAGAGCTCTGGCGGATGTTGATTAGCAGCAGGTTCAATAGGAGACAGCGGTGTACTCTGTCAGCCAAGAGGGCAAACCACATCTGGGGGTGCATCAGACACAGCATAACCAGCCAGTCAAGAAGTGACTATCCCCCTGTATTTAGTGTTAGTGTGGCCCCACCTTGAGTACTGTGCGCACTTCTGGGCCCCACCATTTAAGAAGGAATGTGAAGACAAATGCATCCAGAGGGAGTCAACAAAGCTGATGAAAAAGCTGAAAGAAATGTCTTATGCAGAGAGACTAAGGATTTTGGGCTTCTCTAGTTTGGAGAAATAGAGGCTGAGAGGCAGCCTCATTGCTTTCTATAGCTTCCTGAGGAGGGAAATTGGAGAGGGAGGTGCTAATTTCTTCACCCTGGGATCCATGCATGGGGTTGGTTCCAAGCTGCACAAAGGGAGGTTAAGAGTGGACATTAGGAAGCATTTTTTCACTGAGAGGCTGATCAAACACTGGAACATGTTTCCTAGAGAGGTGGTCAATTCCTCAAGCCTGACAGTTTTTAAGAGGTAGTTGGACAATGTCCTTAATAACATGCTTTAACACTTGGTCTGGTCAGGCAGTTGGGCAAGATGATCATTGTAAGTAACTTCCAACTGAACTATCTATTATTTTGTTCTGTTCTGTTTCATTCCATTCTTTCTTAATTTTATCTGCCTAAAGTGTAAGCATCTATTCTAAGCTCACCGCCTTCAGCTCATCTTAAGGTTCAGTCTGATGACAGGTAGAGGGAATCAAGCTGTGGAGATTGCTGTGTCTCTCCATTGGCTTATGGGGTTGAAGAAAGGTGTCTAAGTAGCCTTAAGTTAAATGGCAGACATTAGGAGAGGAGAGTGTCATTGTTATTAACTAGATTGGCTGAAGCTTCTAGATTGCTAGAATAATAACATAAAAATAATAATATAATAATTATTGTATAATAATTGCTATTATATAATTATTATTATATAATAATAGTCATAATTCCTAATTTAGGGTCTGTAATAATAATAGCCATTACAATTTCTAATTTAGGGTTATGCTATCATATATGGCAATTCAGTTTCTGTGAGGGTGTTGAGGTTTTAAGTCTCTTATGGTTATCTTGAGCTATTCTTAAGTTTTTGTCTGTGTTTTTTTCTCTCTATCCAAATATTTTTGCTGTTGGTATGTCCAAGTTCTTAAAGTAACCTGAATGATTCCTGACAAACAGAACTGCCTTGCACAGTAACTACCGTTACTTTATAACTTTTGTCAGCTGTGCATCTCAATCTCAACAGGAAATTAGATGCAAGTAGCTCAGGAAACTTTAAAGTATATGTTATAACCGTTGCTTTTTCTGACCAGAGAAACCCAGCAACTATTACTTCTATTTTCCCTTCTCTGTGTTGACATGAAAATACAGAAAATATTACACAACTTCGAAAGACGAAATTCAACTGTGCCTCTGTTCAGCTGCTCCACAGAATTCAAACCTGAGGAGTTAGCTTAGGCATCTATCTCTGATTCCAGCAAAAAAAAAAAAAATGTTGTTAGATATGAATTTTAATTTAAAACATTTGTGGTTTCTTCCTGATTTGTTCTTGTGGTTTTGCAATATGCTACATAAAATAATCATGGAAATTCTAGTCATTAATCTGTAGATAATGTAAAATAGGATGATATGTCTAAGTTTCTCTGCAGTGAACCAGTCTTTTCATAGGAAACTGCAAAAATTGAGGGGGATTGAAGGGCTGGCTTGAATTGAAAGGAGTTTTATGTGGTTTTGGGGAGGTTTATTGTTGTGCGGGGGTTTGCCTCTGTTTTCATTTCATAACACTTCATTATTCGAATGTGTGCTCTCAGACCCCTACAGTGTGCCTGGACACTGTCATTTTACCTATTCTGATCTTTCCCTGCTTGGTATTCCTTCTTAAGAATTTCAGATGATCTACTCAAAAAGGCATGCGAGGACATGAGGAATACTGTCAACTTCTGTGAGAAAGAGGAATCATTCCCACCTATCTCTCATTAAGCTCTGGTTCTGCAAATCAAATACATGGGTTGCATATTATATCTGCCCAGTAATAACTCATTACAGGATTGAATGGAAATACAGACTGAAAAGGACCTGAGACCCTGTAATCAGTAAAAGAATTTAAGTATATTCCACAGAAAGCAGCTGAAATATATTTTGTTTTATAAAATCAGAGAGCTGCCCATTCATTTAGACATTTAAAAGGACTGAAAATGAGGCATATGTAATTTTTTATTGCAGGGCTAGAAGCAAAACATTGATAATTGCCTACTCTGGAAAATTAATTACACTTTAAGGAGAAGTAATTTCATTATTTTGGGAGCTTCTGTGTGTCACTTTATATTAAAATATAAACCATTATGTTCTATAAATGTTAAATTCCATAAGACATCAGTTTAGTAAATGCAAAACTTAGATTTGTTGAAGTTAATTAGATCAAAGTAATCTAAAAATGCCTATGGAAAAGAGCCTGAGGTCTGACATCCTTCTCTGAAAATATGTAAACATATCTTTTGTTGCCTTGCTGGATGTATTTCCAAAATATATTTATTTGTTATAACATATGATGCAGGATGAATATCTTTCAAAGTATGAAAGAACAGAGCATATGAGTCATTCTTACTTACATCTTGCATTACACAACACCTAGAAATAAGTCACTTTCAAAAATGTCTTGTTGTTACTGCTGTATAAAGGTAGAAAAAAAAAAAACCTGTGACTGAAGAGTGACCTAAGAATAAAATGAATGCAGATTGGAAGCTTCCAGACAGCTGAATGCAAGTTAGTAAACAAGAGAAGATAGAACTCAGTAGAAACAGAGATTTCTACATACCAGGCATAACCTGTCACATCAAAGAATAAATATCCAAAGTCTGGGGCTTCTTGTACACAAATCTGTCTTTAAAAGAGATGTCAAAATGTTGTCATGGTGTTTAGCTGATCTGTATGTTAAAATATCTACTGTCATTAACAAGTCAAGATTTTGTCATCCTTATCTATAGCAACCACATTAATAGTGCAGTTCCACTGAATTTATTTTTATGTCTAACAAAAGCACAACCGAAAAGTCCATCTGAAATTAATAGTTTTCAGTGCCAGTGCCTGAGCAGTAAAATCTGGACCAGTGTTAACAGACCTGGAAATTTACAGAATAAGCAGAAAGTTGTTTGGAAGATCCTGCTAAGGAGCACATGTCACTGAGTAAGAAAGGAGTATTACTGTAAAAGTCAGTTGGAGAAACTCCCTAAGACTCAATTTGGAGTTTTAGAAACCGGGCATTCTTATTGCAGTGCTGGGCACACTCAAATAGTTTGGCAAAGGTAGGGGCACCCATTACTTGCCGGCAGCAGCTAGCTATATTTTTAGCATACTCATGCATATTTACATTGTTTCCAGGAAACTATTTACCTATTCATGAGATTTTTCAGAAAATAATGATAATATTTGCGTCCTAATTAAGCATGCACTTTCTTGCTGAGTGGGGGTCTCTAGTGGTCGACCATAGTCTTCCTCACTGTGTTTACAGAATGACCTCAGCACTTGTGCATGCTTGCAAGGTCCTAGTGCTGTTCCACTCTGTTATCTTGAAGGCTGGCATCCTAGGTTTTATTTACTGTCTCCTTAGTTGTTATCAGTACCATGATGTTCCTTCCCTTGTCAGCCAAACATTCCTTTCTCTCTATGTTAGCAAGTTAAAACAGTTTGCTGTATTCTACTATGCTAGTTTTAATACACACACTATTGTTAGTTTACAGCTACAACTTAAGCCTACAGGAGTACATCTTGTTCAGTGAGAGTCAGTCCTATACAATGCTTTTGCTCAACACAAGAGATATACAGGACTGATAATCAGGGCATGATGATACTGAAAAAAGTGCATGAGAGGAAAATGGTAATGGATGTATTTTAGCAAACCTTAACTGGGAGAATAGTAAAAAGTTGAAAGTTCTATCTGCAGGACAGCAAAAAATAAGTGAATGAAAAAAAGGAAAAATAAAATAGATCTACTGAAACTAGGAGATACTCAGAGGAGATGCTCAGCTCCCTATGAGATGTAAATCAAGAATAAAGATTATGATAAGCTACATAATACAGCTGAAAATTCAGAAACTGTCAAGATCAACTGGCAAGCTAATTAGGAAATGTAGGAATAAAACAATTATGTACTTATTGAATTAGAAGTCAACAAACTGCAATCAGTTGTTAGGTAGCTCCTATCTGCAGCTACCTCATGGGAGAGTAGCCAAATTAGAGTCAGACTCTTCTCAGAGGTGCACAGCAAGGTGAGAGGTAACAGATATATCTTTCAGTATGGAAAACTCAATTAGATTTTAGTAAAAAATGGTCAGTATGAGGGTAGTCCAAAGTCAGAACAGGCCGAACTTGGACACAATCAAAATTCAACTGGACAAGGCCATAAGCAAGATCCAAACAATCTGGAACTGCCCTGAGTAGGGATTTGGACAGGAAGACTTCTGGAAGCTACTTCCAATCTAAATTACATTAAGTCTATGTTTCTGTGCAAGTGAAAGCTGGCTTTGCAGCTTTCAATGTAAAATATTCATGAAACTAGCCAGAATAATATTTTAAACACTAAGGCAAATCTTTTGCAAACATGTGGAAAGCAGAATTGTGAGAAGAAAACTTGTAGCTTCTTTCTTTCAAAAATCATGGGATGGGAGGAAAATCTGAGCAATCTAAGAAAATATGTGGGGAGATATTGGAAAACATTTAAATGCAATGAGTCTGGAAATAGCTTGAAGAAAAATGTTTTTTGTAAATCAGACAACCTGTAGTTGTCAAAACCATATGCTGTAAATCAGTATGTTTTATTTCTTGGACCAAGATAAGTGCCATGGTATATAAAGGGAAAAGCTGTAGATATAACAAATGCAGAACTTTGATGACTGCTGTGCAATAACCTCATTAGAAAACTAAGAAATTTGATTTAGATGTAGTAGGTGTACATCTAAAAACTACAGTCAAAGAATGCTTTTTAATTATTCATCACCATACTGTGAGTTCACTGAACATGACATCCCATAGAGGTCTGTCTTTGTCCCATTAGCATTTTCTTTAGTGAGTTGCGTTATGAAAGAGTTTATAGAACAAATGATAGGAATGATGATAACAAGCTGGAAAGAATACATAGGAAATAAGAAAGAATGCTAAAAAAATTAGGAATCATGGCTTGCCTGAGAAGAAAGGTTAAAGCTGATGGGTTCCTTTAGCCTTAGAAAAGAGATGGTTGAGTGTAGATATGATAAACAGTATACTATGTAAAATGCTGGTAGAAAGTGGGTGGTAATAATTTTTTCTCTACCAACAATACTGAAAAAAACGAGTTGTTAACCCTATCTGCAGAAAACGTGGGTTTGATATTAGGGTAAGATGTCCAAATGTTGTACAGCTGAAACAGAGACAGACTTTGAAGGAATGCCATATATTTTTCTTCCTTTGTGGTTTTAAAGATAAATGTCATTTAACTATGAAGTCGTGATCCTACCTCCATATTCAGGATAGACTAAACCAGCAGTGGTGCATCTAAAGTCTCAGACTTAGATAAGGTTTGTGACTTCAGTTCATACGCAGGACAGCAGAAGTTAGATAATGATAGGTGGTGTGTTTATACATAAACTACCAAGTGATTGTAGGAATTTTATTCCTACATCCCCCAAGGTTTCTTTACTGTCCCATTTTTCTCTATTCTAAATCCTGCAAAGTGTGACTAGAGCTATAAATAGATTTTAAAAACTCAGTTTGGTGGGGTAAAACTCAGGGAAGCAAATAAACTTTTTAGGAGTGAATTACACAGATTACATGGTTCAAAAATGAATTAAGAATATTTTTAATTGAGGAAAATTAGACCAGTAGGTAAAGTCACTCAAAGTTAGCCCAGCAATTAATCTGATCGTCAGACAAGCCATTGAAATAAAGATTAATTAAGCTAGCAGAAAATTAATTAAGTTATGAAATTAGTCAGATAGGAATTATTAATGAATTAATTAAGTAGTCAGTTAGAATCATAGAATAGTTAGGGTTGGAAAGGACCTCAAGATCATCTAGTTCCATCCCCCCTGCCATGGGCAGGGACACCTCTCACTAAACCATCCCACACAAGGCTACGTCCAACCTGGCCTTGAACACTGCCAGGGATGGAGCATTCACAACCTCCCTGGGCAACCCAGTTCCGTGACTTGTGTAGGAAAGAGAGGTTGATCTGCTGTGAACAGGATATATAGTTACCAGGATAGAAAGTTAAGATATCAAGTCATGAAAGGAAAACAGATTTATTACTAGCAACACTAGGCATTGGTGCCACAGAAGTGGAAATGTATAAACTGATATTATATGTATATAATATAATATAATGTATATAACTGATATTTTTATGATACTGCCAAATTAAAAACCAACCAAATAAAAAACAAAACCCAACTGTAGTATCTTGAGAAGCCAAAATGCTTTGCTGTTATTAAAGGTTTGGGGTTTTTTTATTACACCACACAGTTAGTTAAATATTTTGAAAATAAAGCGTTTTGATTTTAAAAAGTGTTTTTTTCCTCACTAAAAAGGATATTTACAAATGCAGATGAAAGTTGAGAGGAACTAATTGTTGTGCAGTGATTAGAGCAATCTCTTGTAGTATCAAATCTACTTTACTGTTCAGGATTTGTTTGGTTTTTGTTGTTGTTGTTTTGTTGGGTTTTTGTTTTCAAATAAAAGATTTAAGAATTAAAGGTGCCAAATCCCTGAATAACTCTCTTCCTTCAGAATCCTGAATGTTTGTGTAGGGTTTCTGTCAGTCAGACTTTCTGGAACCATTCTAGTTTCTGTAAATTTTACAAATGTTTGTTGTGGCCAGAGAAATTAATTTCTACAGCCCGACACTTTGAGTACTCTCTGTTAATGTAGAACACGTGGTCCTAGTATTTCATCTAAAGTATTTTGCTTCTTGGGTGTAAAGGAGCTTTTTTTTTTTTTCCAATTTGGCAGTTGTTTCTCTTTTCGGATATCATTTACAATGGATAACCATCCAGGTAGTCTGAAGATTTCTACAGAGAAAAATCCAGATGAGGGCCAGGTACTCAGCTCTCTCTGCAGCTTCTAGTAACTCTCTTGCCTGCATAGACTTGTCTTTGAGCTAACTCTGAAGAAATCACATACATATGAGGTACCTGTGTTCCCAAAGGAGCCTAGTTGTCTTGTACAGATTGCAGAGCAACCTTAGAAAATGACAGAGCTGCAAGAGTCAGGAAGCTTGGAAGCCAGTTAACACAGCAAGAAAATTTAAACCACCTAGAAACAATACAACTATTGAAGTGCTACAGAAGTCCACATCCAGCCTGGGACTAAGTGAAGAAATCGGAGAGATGTATTCAACTATGACAGCTGATTCTCAGCTTTTACAGACACTTGTATTCAATGGACAGGGGCTTGAAGAGAAAGGAGACCAAGCATGCTGAAGAATGACTTCTGTGATGATTTGGATATCCTCTAGGACATATTGTGAAGTCTTAGCATTAGAAGCATTTTGCTTCTTTGACTTTTCCACTGTATTGTGTTATTTATTTAAATTAAATGTTTATAAGAATTGCCCAGAACTTTAAGACAAGTTCATTTAAGACAAGTGCATTTAAAATGCTTAAAGGAAAGGTGCTCAGATGTCACTCTGGTGGCTACAGAGGAGTGTGTGTTTATACCCAGACTGTATCAGTCCTTCTTTTCTGTTAATTTGTGAATTTGAATCTCCCAAAATTTCAACAGACCAGCAAGAGATGGAACCAACATTTCTCATGCAAGAAAGACCTAACAAGACATTTTCAGTTAACTACTGTTATGATATCCTAAACTCTAAACATATTCTGTGTTAATCTGAATTGCTGCGTCCACTGTTGAAGCTAAAATTTTTTGCCCTTGCAGTTCTAGAAAGTTATTTTCTTCAGCTTCTACTTGACGTGTTTTAGTGCTGTCTTGAAGTTGATAAAACATTTACAGTGCTCTGCAATAGTTATCTGTGAGTGTTTGACAGCTATTTTTTAAATCCTACTGTAGATGCTCTGTTGCTACCGAGATATTTTTATTGTTCTATTTACCTTCATTATTCTCAGCATGTTTTACATAATTGTTCCAATTTTTCTCTGATTATTTGATTTGACAGACACCACACAGATAACAGCTGAAGAAATTCATTCATATATGATTACTAGCAATACAAATACATTCATATCCATATCACCTTAAATGAATTATTCATGTCAACCCCTGATATGCTTTATTTAAGAGCATGCATGTAAACAAAAGCCAGAGGAAAACAGTGGAAGTGGATACAAAGATATTGCTCTATTTCTTTCAACTTCTGAGTATTTGTTCAGGTCCTTTTGCATGACTGCTTGACAATTCCTAGCCACTGCACCTCAATTTTTACCCCTTAATTCATAAATTGCACAGCAGTCCATACAGGGGTCAGACAAAGGACAGTACCTTGGTGCCTTAGACCACCTTAGATTCAAAGTTGCCTTACATTTGGTTTAATAATTTGCTTTGATTTGAGGATTGGTTTCCTGTCCTGGAAGAACAGTATAATTAAACTGCAAAAAGTAATTTTATACTATGCATATAAAATTACACATAATATATATATGCACATTTGTGTAATATATATATGTTTATATGCATAATTTATTATTTTTTTTATTCTAGCCTATCCAGGATTATAAGGAACAGATCTATTAAAAATTTTACAGAAACTAATTACCACATTATTGTAACATTCTTTAAATCAAATGTGATCAATACTAATATATTTGACATTTGTAAACTCATCTTAAGCACAGAACTTGTGGAGTTTTGGTTTAGTCTGTTAATACTATTATTTCTGAAATATGACCTGCCACATTTATGGTTTTAAAAGATCATAGAATTAATGAAAAAGTTTACAAATTTAGATCTGCAATAGTATACCTGTCATGATCGTTGGTTTGTTTCCTTCATGAAGTGTTATGTAAGAGGAAACATTATGAATTTTAGAAATATGCAGATTCCAATGTTATTAACATTTTATCTGTGTTCAATTACTCCACTTTTTCAACTGTATGCTATACTGAATGAAAACACTCAAATCATTTAGAAGCCTGAGAAAATAAGTAAGTTTGGTAGTAAAAAAATTGCTCTCCTATCTCTAAACATTTTTTCGGGTGTTGTGACCAGGCGTATAAAATCTAATCCTTAAAACACTTGTACAAGCTCCGGTGGATAAAGAGCTGGCTGGCTGGCCTCATGCAAATAGCTGTGGTCAATGGCTCAATGTCCAGCTGGAGACCAGTAACAAGTGGTGTCCCTCAGGGATCAGTGTTGGGACCGGTCTTGTTCAACATCTTTGTCGATGACATGGACAGTGGGATTGAGTGCGCCCTCAGTGGTCCTATTCATTTCAGTTGCCATTAGATTATGCTCACAGTAAGTATTACAATATTTATCTTCTGTAGAATTAACCTATAAAGCAACAAGAACCAGAGCTGTTTCGCAGTCTAATACATATGGTTAATTTAAATTTAATATCTGCCATGTTTATAATTTATGAGCAGAATTATACGTGTTAAAGTTGCCATTACAGGCATGTCACAAGGATATTTTTATATATTTAAATATTAATGTTGATATATGTTTGATACCCACAGGCTTAGCAAATTCTTTCAAATTTCATTAGAATGAGAAAAATCTACCAGTTCTTATGTGGATATCAAGATCTATTCCTTCACTAGTCCTACTTCTACCAAGCAACAACAAGAAATTTCTGGTTTTGTTCCCTGAACTTATGCCTTTGCTTCATCAGTGACAACTCAGATGGGATTTGAGAAAGATATGACTCCAAGGTGGTACCATGCCATTGCTCTGCATTTTTACAGGCAGTCACGTGAAAGTTGGTAAACTCTGCTTTCCTGGACTTTCAAAAGACACTGCCAGATTAGATAAATTCAGCCCAGATGGCTGAGCCCATCTAGTTTGTCAGATAAAGCAGGAGTATTAAGTACACATAAAGAAACACAGTCTCAACTGAATGGAAAACATATGTGTAAAATCTTTTATGAATGTCAGAAAGACAGTTGTGTCTGTCAGCTTGCATGAAGCTTGAATTTGGAAATCACAAATCCTTATTTTAAATGGAGGGCCTTTTTTGTGTCCTCCAAACAGTTTCTTGCCTTTCACATAATATTGCCTGATAGCTGATGAGTAGGTTTTTAAGTAAGATACAATCTCTGAAGTTAATATTTTCAAACATGCTTTTATAAAGAAATATTGAAATCACTTTTGGCAGCTAAATAATAACACTCTAAAGGTATTAAGAAATAGCGATAGTATGCCTGTCGCAAATACTACGAATTCATCTACCTCTACGATTAATATTTAATGTGAGCAATTTCAGATTACTGATTAGCTCTGTTAATAATTAATACAATGTTATTGTGGATGATTTAGGCTATTTCTTTTAATGGGATTCTCAAATCTCTTCTAACACCTCAGTATAAATTCTTTATGATATCTATCCATGCATGTGTTCAGCAAGGCTGCTATGGAAAGCTTTGTAATTACAATTCAACCAGTATTGCAATATCAACAAACAGAAGTTGTATTCCAACTGCTGTATAAGAAACAGCTGCAGAAGAATGCTTTAGGCAGCTGAATATTGGTGGTTTTGGTGTTTTGGTGTTTTTTTTAAGCTGTCAGCATTATTTTTTTTCATGAACTTTCCTTTCCATTGCCTATTTACTGGATTTCTACTTAAGTAAAGTAAAATCTTGGCTAAAATTAGTAAGCAACGAAAGAAAAAAAATCAGTTCAATAGGCAAGGCATTTAAAAACATAAAAATGACAGCAAAAATCAAACCATGGAGAAAATACCTGTCATATAATCCCTGGAGAAGATACAAGAAAAGTAAATTTAACCTTAAAACTTCACTTTTAACTCAGCTCAAATTAGGAAATAGGCTATTTTAACTATTTTTCATGTAGTTGTTGTAATTGTCATTGCTGATAGTTTCTTTCAATAGGTATTGATATAGTTTTATGGGGGGTTTTTTCAGTAATTTTATTTTATTTATTTGGTCAGGAAAGCCAGAAGATAAGCTCTTCCTGGGCATGACAGAGTTTGGAATTACAGTATCCATTAAATAATCTGATCTCTGTATATGCTGCATATCGGCATTGCAGCTTTGTTCACTGAAATTCATTAGGTTATTGTGGTGGTCTGACACCAGCTGGCAGATAAATTCCCACCAAGCCAATTGTTCACTCTCCCATGGAGATGGGGGGAAAATAGAACAGAAAAAGCAAGAAAAACCAATAGTTGAGATAAAGACAGTTTAACAGGTGAAGGAAAGTCTGTGTGCACAAGCAAAGTAAACCCAAGGAATTCATTGACTACTTATTATTAGGCCAGATGCTTGGCCATCTCCAGGAAAGCAGGGCCTCAATGTCTGTAATGGTTGCTTGGGAAGTCAAAGACGATAACCCCTAAATGTCCCTGCTTCATCTTCCTTTCTGAGAACTTTCATTGGTAAGCACAGCACCATATGAATGGGATATCCCTTTGGTCAGTTGTGGTCAGTTGTTCTGGCTACATCCGCTCCCATGTTCTTGCCCACCTGGCCCATTCACTGCAGGATGAGGGTGGGAAAAGAGGAAGCCTTGACACTGTGCAAGCAGACTCAGCAAGAGTCACAACACTTGTGTGTTGTTAACTCTGTTTTACCAACAAATACAAAACACAGCATCATACAGGCTGCTGTGAAGAAAATTAACTTCATCCCAGCCAGACCCAGTATGTTTATACTTGAAAACTGAAATATTAGGCTCATCTTTGGAAGTTCTTAAAATTATGCACAATATTAGTTAAAAGTCAAAAAATAAATCTGTAGAATTTTGCATCTTTAACACAGTCTTTGACATCTTTTTTAGTTTAGGTTTATTGAAAGCCTACTCAACCATAAGTGGGCTCCAATCTGGTATCACAACACAAATATATGACATGAAATTTTATTTAAATCTCAATATGCTCATATTGATAAAGACAGAAAAAAAGGGTTTCTGAGTGGTGACTAGGAACCAAATGATGCTCTGAACAACATCAGGCTCCTTGAAAATTCCACCGTTTTATGTCCTCAGAGGTTTGCATAGACTCTGGGTTGTTGTTAACAATTTTAAACTCATAATCCAATATTGGAAAAAGATCCAGAGAAATAAATGAATAGATATTTCAACCCAGATCAGACAGAAGGTTTGCAGGAAAAGGAAAAAAAAAATTTTTCAACAGTTCTCAAGAAACAATAAAAATAAATTACTTTGACCAATATCATATTTCTTTACAACACCTCACAAAAGAAAAATTACTTTATTTTTTTTTTTAAGGGAAAGGTTAAAAATATGATAACCTGAAATATTACAGTAAGCACTGATTATGTTAATCCTGCACAACAATATCTTGGTTTTATACTCATTTAGTGACTATTATTTTCATTACTTAATTTTATAATTGTCAGTAAACTATTCCAATACATGCAGTTCCAGAGATATAAGAATCTAATACACACTAAGAATAAATCTATATTGCAAATAATGAGGATAAATGCAGATCAAAATAGGCAAATAATGTGTTTTCTTCTACCTACACAGGTTATTTCCATAGTGCATTCCAAAAATGAGACCAATCACGAAAGGAAACCAACAAACCAACAGGCACAGTATGGGCAGGGAATTTACAAGACACAATTAGATATACGCATTAATTACAAAAGGCTAATATAGATTATAAAAAGAAATTGCAAAAGTTACAAGTGTTCCAAGGCAGCTCTAACTTCTGCACTGAGCATTTAGATGTATTTTTACATGTCCATTAAATTTATTCTGAAGCAGGCAGATATTTTAGCAGTTTTTTCTTCATTTGAGCAATTGGCAGTCTCAAAGGCACAGAATTTCTTTTTACATCTACTTGTACCACAAATGTCACCTTTGTTTCATATTTTCTTCAATAATTGAAGAAGCTTTTAATATAAATTGCACCTATTTGCTATGCAAATCTTGGCGAAGACATTTTTATTTCTTGTTTTGAGACAATGGACTAATGATCACTTGGGAAAAAAAGAAAGAAAGAAGAAAGAAAAAAGAATTAAGAGAACACACAGATTTGTGTGCACTTGTCTGAAATAATATCTGTTCTAGTACTCACAAATCTTATATGCTGCATTAGTTCAAACTGACACAGATATCACCACTTAGTGAATTAAAACTGGATCAAAGACATTGGAGGAGATGGTAATGAATCAGGTCAATCTGTCTGGCAGGTTTGGACTGAAGTAATATCTGACCTATTTTGTATTGATGGTCTGGAAAAGAATGAAAGAATGTTAATGTTGGTTAAAAATGTCTTTAAAATAGGAAAGAAAAGCATTTGGTAGTGAAGGCAAAATTAATGCAAACAGTGAAATTTGACAAAATAGCAAAATAAAAATAGGCTGGAAAATAACCTGAATAGATGATACCAAATTAGGGTTCTGGCAAGAAGCCATATGAAAAGATCCTAACATGCACTAACAGTTTCATGATCAAATAGACCTCATAGCAGCCTTCCAGTATCTGAAGAGGAGCTATAGGGGTTCTGCAGATGGACTATTCATTAGGAACTGTAGTGGTAGGACAAGGGGTAACGGGTTAAAACTTAAACAGGGGAAGTTTAGATTGGATATAAGGACGAAGTTCTTTACTGTGAGGTTGGTGAGACACTGGAATGGACTGCCCAGGGAAGTTGTGAATGCTCCATCCCTGGTGGTGTTCAAGGCCATGTTGGACAGAGCCTTGGGTGACATGATTTAGCAGGAGGTGGCCCTGCCCATAGCAGGGGGGTTGGAACTAGATGATCCTAAGGTCCTTTTCAACCCCAACTATTCTATGATTCTAAGTACAACCTGCAGGAGATGCAACAGCGGAGACAGCTGAGATGTGGACTGTTCAAGAATATTACACCTTGGCAGATCACGGAGTATGATCATTTAGTATGTACATATCTTTACCAAATACATTGGAAGGATATCAAAGAGCAGTACGAGTGACCCTTATTCAATTAATTAATTAATCACTAGACCAGTTTTCTTTGGAGACTTACTGCAGGGGTGGTGGCCACTTGAATACAAGGATAGCAGGTATCGCACATACTGGTGTCTGTACTGCCCTTAACAATATCCCGAGCAAATCATATCAATTGGTTGAAGTACATGCATGGCCGAAACTGTAAGGGTGCTTTATTTGCTAAGTCAGACAAATGCAAAACAGCTCAGATATAAGTTCTCATTTTTATTAAAAAGAAGAACAGTCATCTTTGAAAAGGGAGCAATAACAATACAAATTCAGTGAGAGCATTTCAAGAAATAATCAGAAAGAAATCAGTTCATCTTAGATGGTGGTAAGAGGCTATTAATTTCAAGGGAAGAGAATGACGATAGTATTAAAATTAAAAACAATTTCCCTTTTTTTTAAAGGACTGTCTCTAGAAGATGCATGTTCCAAATGTATTAATGACTATGAAAGCCAAGTCTATGTGTTTCTCTTCAGGTCACAGGTCCTTTTAAATTCATGTGCTGCAAATTTTAAAACAATATTTATGAAATATGGTGCTGATTAAACTGCTGTGTTAATATGAGCATTCCATCACATTATTTTCAGCCTGCTTTTGTAAACTTAAACAGTTATAGATAGTAGAAAAACATTACATATTTTTTTGATAGCTACATTTCTATTACTAGACTGTTTTTATCTTCCACACAGCTCCAAGAGTGTTTGTGTAAAGCTGCCTCCTATGACCTTCATATGAAGAAAAATTTTCTGTGCCTCAGTTTAGTAACCTGTGCTTTTAAATAAAAAACTTCTAATATATGTAGACAGAGCTCGTCGTGATTTGGACCACTGGGTTTCGCATTAGTAAATCTTTGTTACATCTGATTGTATTTAAACGTTTTACCCAGGGCCATAATAGTTATAAAAATTTTCCAGTACTTGTACAGTGGTTATTTAAGAGATTTAAAGCTCATGAGCCATACTGAATGTTTTTAAAACTTTGCCTTCCTTTAGAAATTAAAGTGACATATATCATTTATCATTAAAATCAAAGGAGTGTAGTCTCCTACAGAACACACAAATTAGGCATTATCAGTGAAATCCTCTTTTTATTGTTCTACCAAAATGCTGCCTTGTTATTAAGGACCACGTTTCAGAGCAAGAGAGGAAGTTTACATCCACAACTGATACTTTCTTGTGTGACTGTAGTGATAGGACAAAGGGTAATGAGTTCAGACTTAAACAGAGGAAGTTTAGATTGGATATAAGGAGAAAGTTCTTTCCTGTTAGGGTGGTGAGGCACTGGAATCGGTTGCCCAAGGAAGCTGTGAATTCTCCATCCCTGGCGGTGTTCAAGGCCAGGCTGGGTAGAGCCTTGGGTGAGATGGTTTAGTGTGAGGTGCCCCTGCCCATGGCAGTGGGGTTGGAACTAGATGATCTTGAGGTCCTTTCCAACCCTAACTATTCTATGATTCCATGATAAGAAAAACAGCAAGAGTGTTTTTTATCTGGTATTGCTGTATGTTGAATGGTGTCTGCTGTCCAAGTAAATCTTCTGAAACCTTGCAAATAAGAGAAGCTCAGATGTGTACTTGCAGCCTTTAAGGTTTTTTTTTTTTTACTGTTCAGTTGTGTAATAGGGATTCATCACCTCTGAGGCATGTTGCAGCAATGTCAGGAACAGAAAAAATCAAGGTGAGGAGCAAGATGTTTCACCAAGCCAGTTTACCCTACCATTTGCCATATGTAGTCTGCTTTAGACAATTTAATTAAGTCTACATTCACTACTGATACCTGAAAACAGTGATCTTGGTGCCTTCATCTTAGGCATACTCTCAAGTCTCTACTCAGACTTTCTTTGTCTGAATATGGCAGTTTGTCTGAACAGTCATGCATGAGTAGACATTTTGCCCCAACATTAACCTCTACAGTAAGACCTGTCAGATACAAGTGCACAGAACAGAAACATTTGTTTATCCTCTTCTCTTTATAACATTTTTGTTGGGTGACTTTCAGTAAAAAGATTAAATGCTTGTTTTTATCAGGCCCCCAAAAAGCTCTTCTCCTGGGGAGGGAAGAAAAACTTTTAAAAAGAGAGATTCAAAATAATAGCAATGGGCTCTTATGATCAGCCTCCTTTTAGGAGGAATGGGGGGAGAAAAGTGGTTGTTTTCAGCATTCATTGCATATTAATACATTAAAGATTCATCCTAATAGAGCTGCATCCTGACAAAGAGGAAGTCAGGAAAAACACCAGTAGGCCTGCAGGAATGAAGAAGGAACTCCTGGACTAACTCCAACATAAAAAGGAAGCCTACAGAGTATGAAAGCAAGGACAGGTAGCCTGGGAGGCACACAGAGAAATTGTCTGAGCAGACAGGGAACAGGTTAGGAAGGTCAAAGCCCTGATAGAATTAAATCTGGACAGGGACATCAAGTGCAACAGTAAAAGCTTTTATAAGTATGTTGGTGATAAAGACTAGTGAAGAAGTGGGCATCACCATAAGGAAATGGGAGACCTGGTTACCCAGGATACAGAGAAGGCAAAGGTACTCCATGAGTTTTTTCCTTTGTCTTCACCAGCTAGTGGATCAGCCACACTGCTCAAGTTGCAGAAGGCAAAGGCAGAGACTGGGAAAACAAAGAACCATTTGCCATAGGGAATGAACAGGTTCAAAACCATTTAAGGAAAATACGGAGGTGGTTGTTGACAGCCCACATGGCTTCACTAAGGGCAAATTGTGCCTGACAAATTTGGTGGCCTTGTACAGTAGATTCATGGCATTGGTAGAGAAGGGAAGAGCAACTGATGCCATCTAACTGGACTTGTGCAAAGCATTTCACACTGTCCAATGTGACATCCTTGTCTCTAAGTTGGAGAGATGCAAATTTGACTGATGGACCACTCAATGGATAAGGAACTGGTCAACACTCTGGAGGGAAGGGATGCCATCCAGAGGAACCTTGACATGCCTGAGTGGTGGGAAAGCACAAACCTCACGAAGTTCAACAAACAAGGCCAAGTGTGAGGTTCTGCACTTGGTTTGGGGCAATCCCAAGCACAAATACTGGCTGTTCAGAAAGCGGATTGAGAGCAGCCCTAAGGAGAAGGACTTGGGGGTGTTGACTGACAAGAATCTCAACATGAGCCAGCAGTGTGCACTTGCAGCCCAGAAAGACAACCATATCCTGAGCTGCATTAAAACAAACATGGCCAGAAGGTCAAAGGAGGTGATTCTCTCCCTCTGCTCTCGTGAGACTCCACCTGGAGTACCGCATCCAGCTCTGTAGTCCTCAGCACAGGAAAAACATGGACCTGTTAAAGATGGTCAAGAGGAGGGTCACAAAAATGATCAGAGGGATGGAACACCTCTCCTGTGAGGAAAGACTGAGAGAATTGGGCTTGTTCAGCCTGGAGAAGAGAAGGCCTTATAGCATCCTCCCAGTACCTAAAGGGGGCTACAAGAAATCTGGAGAGGGACTTTTTGCAAGCACATGTATTGACTGAACAAGGGGGAATGGCTTTAAGCTGACAGAGGGGAAATTTGGATTAGGCATTATGAAGAAGTTCTTTACTGTGAGAGTGCTTAGGCACTGATGCAGGCTGCCCAGAGAAGCTGTGGCTGCCCAGTCCCTGGCAGTGTTCAAGGCCAAGTTAGTCAGGGCTTTTAGCAATTTGGTCTAGTGGAAGGTGTGCCCAGGCCAGGGCGGGTTGGAACTGGAAGAGCTTTAAGGTCCCTCCCAACCCAAGCCATTCTATGATTATACAAAACATAAACTTGATACTTTTTATAAAGTCTACTGTATATGAAAACAAATCTCACAGTATGAGATAAAACCAAATTATTTATAGGGATGATTAAGAAGCATTGCCTTTTTCTATTCTATATTTTATAAGCTTGTTTTGCAAACAGGAGATGGAAAGCAATTTTATTTTCAAAAGTGAAATATTATACACATTAACCTTTGAAGAAAGTTAAACCATTGAGAATGTGATAATGGGAAAAAACCCACTATATTTCAGGTGGATAACTAGCTGCTTGTTCTGCATTTAGTATATTGTTCTGTTTTATATCTTCAGTAGTTTTATATGATTCACTATGTATTTTTAATTAATATATTTTTCTTTTCTTTAATCTCCTAAACTCTGAAACAACTTTAGTGTGAAATCAGCATTTATCAATATTGATCTCTTTAAGAATTGTCTTCCTTTTTGCCCAGAAAATAAAAGACTAATAATTCACTTGCCAATTCATCCCCCAAGGTTTTGCTAGCTAATATTGTCTGACTTCTTTCAACTGCAGCAGAGATGGTAAGTGATAGCAGTCACTGTCTTCTCTGCTTTGGGCAATTATCTTACAGCCACATGGAAATGTTCATAATGAAGGAATGGAAGGTATTAAAAATTATTGTTGTTGTTATTCACTTGGTGATTCTTCAATGTTACTTTTTTATAATTTCAGCAATTTCTTTTTCTCAGATATAAAAGCATAATATGTCATGCCTCCGGAACCAAACATCAATGAACAGAGACAAAGCTTTATCTGAAAAGTCTGAGTGTGTGATATCAAGCAGCATCCTTTAAAGTATCAGATAGGATGAGATGTACAGAAGGCTTCTGTCCACATGGACCACTGCGGCTAATGGGCCCCTGGCAGTCGCCTGGCATTTAAGTATTATTTAGAGTCAAGAGGATACGCAGCTGTCGTGGTTTAAACCCAACCACAAAAGGGCATTCACTCACTCCACCCCCCCTTTTCTTTTTCTCCCTCTTTCTTTCCTCCCCCCCACCTCCCCACTCCTGGAGGGATGGGGAGGAGAATCAAGAGAATGTAGCTCCCACAGGTTGAGATAAGAGCAGCCCAGTAACTAAGGTATAGCACAAATCACTGCTGCTACCACCAATGATAATATTGATAAGAGAAAATAACAACAGAAGAGAATACGATACCACTGCTGAATGAGTTCGACACCCCCCACCCCCCAAAGAGAAACCGTGCCCTTTTGGGTAACTCCCAGTTACCTCCCTGGGCATGACGTGCTGTGGTATGGAATACCTCTTTGGCTAGTTTGGGTCAGGTGTCCTGCCTCTGCTTCCTCCCGGCCTCCCCTCGTCCCCAGCATAGCATGAGACTCACAGAATCCTTGGCCAGAATAAACATTACTTAGCAACAATTAAAAACAATCGGTGTTATCAGCTCTCTTCCCAGGCTGGAAGTCAAAACACAGAGCTTGCAGCAGTTACTAAGAAGGAGAAAAACGGCTACTGGTAAACCCAGGACACCAGCTGATTCTGCTAAGCTGCTGAAAGGTGCGATCCTCCACCTCTGGGACACATCAGCTTTGCAGCTTCCCTTACAGCTGGCTCTAGATAGGTGACCACCCTGGAAGGTGTTCAGAGTTTGCCCTGAAGACAACCCAAGTCATGTTTTCTCTTAAGTGGGAAAGGAGGTAAACTTTAAGGCAATGCACCCCTCTATCCTTTCCAATGGATGATTAGGTTGTCATTTAACTCCAAACTTGTCATCCACTCAAACCTCTAAGGCCATATTACTTCACATTCAGGCACATGAAGAGATCACGTGTAACGAAGCTAAGCTTCTGGCCATGATTCTCTCAAGGGCAGCAGTTGGACTGGCACTAGAAAGAAAACCCATAGCTATGTGTGTGGAGGCATATCTGAATTAAACATATTTCATATTAAATCAAAGCAGTTTTAAACTTCCTCTTAGCTCTCATAAGATGCAAACCCACAGCTTTGGTTTTGTTTTTGACTAGAGGAAAAATAATTAATTTACACTTCATTTGCTGAGATGTCTCATTCCTCTGTAATTCCCATTGGTAGCCTCAGGTACACTTTCAAAAGCTTCCAGCTGCCTTTCACTTCACAGAGTCATTATCTTTAGTACTTACGCCTCTAATGACTGTGGATGGGCAGCCAAGCAGAGAGCAGATGTATCAGCATGTACAGATAAAGCATGTGAAATCACTCACAGGGTTGATTAGAGCATCTCCAACAATCACTTCCATGGCAGAAAAAGAAGTAAAATAAAAAAGTTGCCACCATTTTTTCTAGCTTTCAAAGGCAAAAAAATTACCAACACATTCTGTATTTGCCATTCTCTGCCTCCTAAACTAACAACACACAAGCAGTTTTCTTCAGAGAAAGTATTAGATGGGTGTTTCATATGATGAGATGAGAAATAGTGTAAGGAAATTCAGTATAGTGGCTTTACAGCTAAACTTGACTTTAGATGCCTGGTGTGCCTAATCCAGGACCTTCAAATTGCACCAAGCAATAAACATTTAAGGCTAAAGAAATCATCCTGTAGAAGTTAAAATTTAGGTCCCGTATTTGTAGAAGCTGCTGGATCAAATGCTTAAATATGGGAGAAAAGCAAAAAATAACAATGAAAGTATATTTTCTGAAGAAAAAAGAATTCTAGTGAATCCCTGAACAGAAACACAAGTGGCTTAGTTTGAATAATAGCTAGGCAGATACATGAGTTCAAGAAAAAGGATAACCTATTGCTAAGGATGTGAAAAGGAAAATCTGAAAAATATTCTGACTGCACAAAGTTTGTGTGAAGTTACCAGGCTTTAATGTTCAAACTTCATGAAGATGACTACTATGTCATGATAAAATAAAGTGACAATGCAATAACTTATTTTTGCTCTAATTTTTATGAGTTAACTTTTGGAAAGTTCTTATTACTTTTTACTAGAAGGCAGTTCACAAGTTAATAACCCTGTACTGTTAAAACACCATCAGTTCAGCTCTGTGAAATATTCTTAAATTCCACAGTATTCCAAAATCATGAGTTCTGTCTCTTGGACGAATTAATCTTCTCTCATTGATAGTTTTTGAATTGAGAATATGTATTAAAGATATTCAATCACATGTTATAGCATGAGTAGTCTTATTGTTGCTGTTATATTATTAAAAATTAAATAGCCATCTGTTCTTTCCATTAATTTTTCATTTTTTAATTTTAAATTAATTCATTTTAGTTTTTGAAATTATCTTGATCTGTCAGAGAGCAGAGCCATGTTTTTTAGCTCAGCGCTCCCATCCTACTTCAGGAAAATAAAAGGTGAATATGCATTAAAATGTTGCATTAAAACAACTTCTCAGCCTTTGAAGGAATGATCATGAAGTTCATCTTTCTTTTATTCCTAAAACAAAAGTGCCACCTATATAATTTGTGTCTATTTTACACCAAAAATTTAATTTCTGGTTAATTTTTTGACCAAACAAGTCAGAAATTGGAATTCTAGACCACAGAAGCATGAACAAATAAATAAACACCAAACTCCAATGTTTTATTCTTATTTACAAGAACAATTATTATTCTAAACTGAACTGTTTTTCTTTTTAGATTTTTTTTTTTTGCTACACAATATTGCAAAGTGACCTCAAGGTGAACTTTACTATCTATTTGAACAATTAGATATGAATATCTCATATTTTTCAGCGTTGTGAGGTTTTGGTTTTCAGTCCTAAACCCAGTCTGAAAAAAAACCTCTAATGTTGCCAAACAGCTAAATTCAATAGTTTCAGTGCTACATTATTAGCACTGCTGCACCTGGGACTGAAATGTATTTTTTCTTCTTCGAAAGTACCACATTTACAACAATGGGTATTGCATGTCTGAGACTGGGACATCTTTTATTGGAAAGGTCCATAAGGTCCATAAATGGAACACTTCTGTTTTTCAGTTTAACCCTGTCTAAGCATATTTGTCCACAATATAGTACTCTGAACTTTAGGTAATTGCAGTGTTCTGAAGTTTAATATTGAAAGTCAGATCCTGAAAATTCTTGCCCTGGGACTGTTGATCGACAGCTGGCCGAAAAAGAGTCAGCTTGTGCCCAGGCAACCAAGAAAGCCAAGAGCATCCTGGCTTGTATCAGAAATACTGTGGCCAGCAGGTCTGGAGAAGGCATTAGTGAGGCCCCACCTCAAATCCTGTGTTCAGTTTTGGGCCCTTAACTACAAGAGAGATACTGAGTTTCAAGACTGCATCCAAAGAAGGGCAATGAAGTTGGTGAAGGGTCTAGAGCACAAGTCTTGTGAATATCAGCTGAGGGAACTGGGGTTGTTATTCCTGGAGAAGGCTGAGGGAGACTTTATTGCTGTCTACAACTTCCTGAAAGGAAGTTCTAGGGAGGTGGGTGTCAGTCTTTTTTACCAAATAACAAGTGATAGGACAAGAGGAAATGGTCTCAGGTTGCACTAGAGGAGGTTTAGATCAGATATTAGGAAAAAAAACTCTTCATTCAAAGGGTTATTAAGCATTGTAACAGGCTGTCCAGGGAAGCAGTGGAGTCACCATCCCTGGAGAAATTTAAAAGATGTGCATATGTGGCACTTAGGGACATGGTTTAATGCTGGACTTGGCAGTTTGGGGATAACGATAGGACTCAATGATCTTAAAGGCTTTTCAAACCTAAACAATGCTGTGACTCTTATTTGTTAGAGAAGTGTTTGCTTGGAAAAATAATTCCTGTAATTCTCCATGTGAGGTTTACATTAGGAAAGTTTGGGAGGGTGGCTTTTCATGAACTCATTGCACCCAGAATTGCCTAAATCCTAGTTAAAAAAATCCAAGGTATTGGTAATGTTTATTTTGTTTATCCTATCTATGAAACTGTTCTACATTCTTAGAGCAGTTATAAATGTCTCAAAAATTCGTTAAAGAGAAGATATCTGTGTAACCTGAAGGAAGAAGAATACTAAAGAATTTCTTTTCAGACAGTCTTAACTACTGCAGTGCAGAGTGGGGAATCAGTATAGCATGTTCTGCCTTCTTGAAGCCAAAAAGTTTTCAAGGCCTTTGGAAAGACACCTACCTAACATGCAGAAAGAAATGAACAATGCATGATGAATTTATTGCAGAAGTAAAAACTTTTTTTCTAAATAAAAATAAACAGATTATTTTATTCTTTAGATAAAATTATTAGAAATATTTATAAAAAACTAATTTCTGTTCCTTAGAGGGATTCAGATCTTCTTTTCTCTTTGTCTTTGCATTTATTCATTATATGTGAAAATACATTTGTCAGCTCTGGAAAAACAAGTTCTCTGTGAACCTATAAACCAGGTTGGATGGAAGCTACAGGAGCTCTTATATTACTTCCATTAAAAGGCCTAATTTTACTGAAAACAGACAGCCAGAATCCTTTTATAAGATTTGCAGGCAATGTGATTTGATTCAAAACATACAGATGAAGAGATCTAAAAGAAGCCATCTAATTTAACTTGGGCCACATATTAGATTGGATACTTAAGTCACGTAAGTAAATCAGTATAGATCATTCCTATCTAAATTACAGTAGCTTCAATGAAATCAGTCAAATACGAGTAATCCAGTTTGACAGCAGTGTCTGCACTCACTGCAGCCAGCATGTTTCAAAATTATAGGTATGCTTTCAGAATGGACAGCAGCAGTAAATGCACTCTCTTCTGTTAATAATACTGCTATAAAACATGAACCAAAATAAAGGTTTAATTTTATTGTGAAAAAAGCAGCCCAGAAAGTGTATCTTACTTTGCCTTTCCTTTCCAAAGAGTTACTTTAACAAAATAAGGGCCTGAGTTTAAAGAGTTTCCGTGACATTTATTGGATGCAGCCAGAAATTCCATCCAGCTTGCAAAGATCTACAGCCCTTTCCACTCCTCAGCCTTGTGGTAGGGTTCCAGAGGCTGAGGCTCAAATGTTATTTGTTCTGGAGCTTTTGCTCTGGGGGATGTGGCTGTCCAGTTGATAAAAGACAAATACTTGGACTTTTGCCTAATCATCAAGCAAATGAGAGAGAGATTAAGGTTTAAAGTTAGGGATAGGCAGAGGTAGTTAAAGAGGAAGTGTGAATTTGGACGCCAAGAAGGCTGCTTCCTGGGTAACTACAGCTGAGCAGGAAACAATATGGAACTTCTCAAAAGATGGAGAAACAGTGGAGGAATAAAAACATGCAATATTGATGGTGACCTTATTAATCAGCCTGATGTAAACTTTGGGATGCAAAGAACGGTAGAAATGATGGTGATAAAATACCCAAAACTGTTGAACTTGACTTGGGAGCAAATATCAATTTACAGAGTGATCAGTTAGAAAGTCTATTCTAAGTAATTTCCAATATGACTAGTTAGCAAGTTTGGGAAGGGATAGGAGATGGTGTAAAAATGTGTCTTGTAATTTTACTGCATGTTATGGTCCTTATTTATTTCACTCACTTTAATCCAGTGGGAAGCCCCAGTACAGTATTGCTAATTACCTTTCTTCTTAAAGTTGGACTGATTATTGCTTTAAAGAGCTTCCCAAAAAGGTGAGAAATCAAACTCGTATTGCAGACCCTGCAAATTAAAACAAAAAATCAAGTTCATATTTGAATTGATACAGCCTCTAAAATGTATCCATTTCTCAGATAACTTGGGTGGATTTCTGCCTCAGAGAGACAGGATAGCTCCAAGGATGTAATACATCAGAGCTAAGGACAAACAAGCTGTGACTGCAGAAGCGAAAGATATTAACAGATCTACAGAGCTTTTGGCCTGAGGACTGATAGTGGTTGGAGACTAAAGAGTCCCAGAGATCCGCTTGTTTCCCCATAGTCAGCCTGAAAGCAGGAGCGAAGGAGCCCGGCAAAGAGAAGAGCTGTCTGATATTGAAACTTTAGAAATGAAAGGAAACTTTTAAATAAAAGATAAGATAAAATTAGGAAAGGAATGAATAAGACTGGGGAAAGATTTGTTTAAAAAAAAGAAAAGATATATTTAATTTTATTATTTTGAGCCATTTACAGCAGATGCCTTAAATGAGGTCTTTAACCTGAGGTGAGCAATCAGAATTTTCTGAAAATAAATCCTTTACCATACTGCAAAGAAAGCTCATAAACTTAGCAGTTACTTCAGAAGACATTTATTACAGTTTGAGTAAATATGAAAGAATTTTAATATATCTGGGTTTTGGCTTTTTGGTTTTCTGGTTTTGTTTTGTTGTTTTTTTTTTTTTTGGGGGGGGGGGGGGTTGGTTTGTTGGGTTTGTTTTTAAGAAATAAAGACAGGCTCAAGTCCTCTTGGGGGCTGTAGCTCACCAGGAACACTTCCCTGTACTGGACTGCAGGGAGCATGATTGCTGTCATAGATTTACAGCTGTACCCAGACTGAGAGATACAGGAGAAGAATGGGATCTACACAGAAAGGAGGAAATAAATGCATCAACAAAGAGAATATTAAAAAAACAGCTTCACATGGATTTGACAGATAATTCAGGGTGTCTATATTTTCTCAATTAATTTACGCAAGCCAGACTACAGATGTAGGTTTATGTGTACGTCATGAGTCTTATGTGTCTCAGCAGCCATTTAAGAACAACTGATGCTAACAGCAAATAGACATATGCTCATATGAATGACAGCACAATAGTATTTGCACAGTTGATAACCTACCTGATCTGCCTATAAAACTATTTGTTTTCTAAACCAAGTTTTCCTATAGTATATCTATAGGGGGAGAAAACTTTCAGCCATCAGCATAGTGATACAACAGAAAGAAGAAAGTTTTGTTTTTTGATTGGGAGATTGAGCTTTCTTAATTTTTCTCATGCTATTGATTGGCTTTGCAGTTTGTGGCATAAACTGTATGAAATAAATGAGCATCATCAACTCTTGTGAAAATGAGTAAATATTTTAACAGCCCCTTTAAAGAGAGAGAATAGACCCTGAGGTCTGGATTCAGGCTACCTATTTCCTGTACATTGCTAAAGTAGGGAGAAAGATGTTATTCAGGTGTGATGTGATGTTAGGAACCCACTGACTCTCCATCTTGACTCTCAAGATGGTCTTGCATCAGTTATACTCGTGATTTATTCTCCTCAAGTTAAGTGTCAAAAGTTGGCTTGAAATCCTGGGATCCATGCAAGTTTTATTTTTTTAGAGACCAAAAAGGGTACTAATTTCAACAGAGCAATTTTTTCCTGTTTGAAAAGCTTCCATGTATGTGAAGTAATAATGACGGCTTAGAAATTTCTTTCCTTGAATTTATTTGTGTTACTGCTCCTGGCAATACTTTCAAATAAAAACAAAACCAAAATAAAACTTAATATAAACTTCCACATAACTTTAAGGTATTTGGCTTAAATGGTCTGGTAAATGATGTTTTTTTTTTATGAAACCTTCATTTATGCTGAGTAAGTTATCGTGGGTTATATTTGTTTCATCTCTAAAGGAAAAACAAACCAAACCAGTCAACCAACCAACCAAACAAACAAACAAAAACTCAGCTGGTTTTATCTCCTTCTACAGATGGAAAACTATGATGAATGTCAATTCAAACAACTTGTCCAAACGCACAGTGAAAGTATATATCAGACCTGGGACACAGAGCCAAGATACCCAGATCTTAAGTCTATTGCTAAATCCTATAAAGCTGTGGAAAGAACTGCAAAAAGACCTTTTCATGTCCGGTCTTGCAGCCAGTATGTGTAACACATGTATCTGTTAAGTTTTGCATGTGCTTTGAGTTCATATGTCATTATGCATGCATTAAGTTGCTATGAATTAGCACACTTTATCTCTTGTAAATATTTCCACCTTCAAGGTCCAAAAGGTCCTTCAGGCCACTTATTCAATCTCCATTACAACACAGGTCAGCACTTACCAGGTTTTACTATTGACAAGATCATTACCACTCATTATCTATACCTTTGTAACTATAGGAAACATTTCCACTGTGGTCCTTATGATAAATCGCATGAGAGAATAACACAAGCATATGTTTCATCCTTGCTTGCCTTTGTCATATTTTGATGTTTATTACCTCTAAACATGAGATTTAAATGCTCACAAAATAAAGGAGGTGTTTGTAAGGGGAGTTGTGTCTCATTAGTATATACTTGAACATTTATTTGCTACTCTGGATATTAGAAAGAGACTCAAATACTTATAAAAGTTAATAAAATGTGGATAGGCCAAACATGGTGTAATACTCTCATCTGCCATCCTGACATTGCACTAATTAGGTTTAATAGAATTATTGCAAATTAAAATGCTTTGCAAAGAATACATTCTAAATGTCACCAGACTTGTCACAGATTTCAATCCAAGTCCATTCACACAGATTCAGAAATCTCTGGCCCTCATTACTGTAAAATCTACATGGAGCTCATAAATAAAATTGCTGTAAAAGACATATACCTATCAGCTGAGCTTTACAGAAGTATCATTAGTTAGCACAGGCATTACAACAAAGCAGGACTGAAGACCAGAAGGTTAAAATCTAGCAGAAATTGATTATACTATAAGCACTTCTTATATATTTTCAATATTTTATATACTAAAATAAACATGAGATATTAATTTTTACATACTAAATTTTTATTGCAATATGTTCTAGTAATAATCAATGTTAGATAGAAAAATTTGTCTTATTTGTCATATTCTATGCTTCCTTATGGCAGCTGATTACTCAATACTATACTGGAAGCATGTGTAACCTTTGAGGATTATAAACTAGTATATTATGATGTGTTAAACAGAATAGGGTAAGAAGGAAACCTCTCTTTTAATAAGAAGGAAACCTCTCTCTTGGACACTACTCTTAGTAGTGTTCCAGAAAACCTGGATAATATGCAACATATGCAGCTATGTGTTACAGTACATAGAGGACAATGTTGTTAACTGTCTTTCTTTTTATATTTCTTACTGTGAATACAAGATAAAATACACAGGTCCTCAGCTCACACTCTCAATGAAGTGGCATCAAAACCAACAGTCTTTGTGTCAGCTGAGAAGATTTAGTTTCTCACAATTTGCACTGCATTGTACATCTTATAAGTGAGGATTATTCTTATTGGTTTGGTTAGGGTTTTTTGGGGGGGTTGTTTGTTGTTTTTTTTTTTTTTTCCCCAACATATCCAAACCTTTAGACTCCAAGCATAAACTTTGGGGCAGTGATATTTACAGCTGATCCATATATTTATGCAGTACTGAAAGGTCAAAGAATTTGTGGATACACAGCTATTGCCAAAAGGGCTTTGAGAGCAGAGGTCAGTTCAGGTGAGGTTATAATATGGTTTTCTTTCTGCTAGGAAATTGACTTATTAAAGGGAATATTGACTGTGTATCTGTGCTCACAGCCTCCAGCAATATCAACTAAAGAAGCCAAGTGATCAAAAAGGTAGTCTGTGCCTGGCAAAAATAGTAAACATTGACTATGTGAAATAAAGTCTTGTTCTGCAGCAAGCTTAAAATGCCCGTAGCTCATATCAGACCATGCAACTCTGATTTTCACAATCTTAACATTTAACACAATCTTAACACTTTTTGAGACTACAGAGTTTGAGAAGAGTGATTTTTTTTCCTTCTCACACCAGCTCTAGCAGTGCAAGTACACTTTCTTTCGCAGCACAAGTTGCCCATCAGTTGTTCTTCAGTTACACTCCTCTGGTATTTTGTATCTACTTTCTGATTTCCCTCTCATAAAAGAAATAATTAAATGCATGGTATTAAAAGCCCTTCTTTCAAGATATTTTACGTATAATCATACCTGAAATATTCTGTGAATTACTTGCAGCACCTTTTGCTCAAGACTTTGTTACCACTGATTAAATTCCCAGAATACAACTGCTAACTGCTTGGCCCTTTCTGTGGTTTGTTGCCCTCAGAAAGGGAGGAATGAAGAGTCAAGCTGCTTCCTGGTTTACAGCCCCCTGAAAGTTGTTCTGCATGTCCTTTCACACCCGCCGCCTTCCTAAATTTAATGAGCTGTCCAGTATCTTAGTCTGATACCCTGCTATTGACTCGTGGCCAATATTGCCATCCAACTGACAGCTGAGGCACAGCATTCTTTTTCTTTAGTGAGACACAGTACAATTGCCACAGGTATCCACCCATGCAGTATAGTGGCTTTTTGTATTTCATAATTTAAAGTCATCAGAAAGGGAATAGTTAAACAAATAAATAAATAAAAGTAAAATGCTATGAAAACTACAATAGTCTGCAAAATCTCAACCACCTGCATTTCTATGACAAGAAAACTCTTCCAACTAAAACTCTGTGACCAATCCTATAAGGTACACAAATTAAGTAAACTATAAAAATATAAAGTGACATGAAATTCTTATTCCTGCTAAATTGCTTTTGCCTTCCTTTTGTTTCAATATGAAAAATCATTATCTTTTTAAAGACAAAAACTGAAACTGTATTTGTAACCATAGAAACTACCTTTAGTCGCAAGTAAAATATATTCAAAAGTATACTGCATAAAGTCCATAAAGTCCAAAAATATCAAAAGCTATTAGCATGCAAATATGACAAACACGAATGCGACTGTGTTGGGAATATAATCACACTTGTTAAAATATTTGCCATATGAAGAGTAAATCCTTAATCTTTCTGGAACTAAAAAAACACAAGCACCTGTGGTGGTGGGCTGACCCTGGCTGGAAACCAGATGCCCACCAAAGCTGCCCTATCACTACCCTCCTCAGCTTAATGGCTCTTGGGTAGAGATAAGAACAGCGGCAGTTCACTCACCAGTTACTGTCATGGGCAAAACAAACTTGACTTGGGGAAGTTAGTGATCTATTACCAATCAAATTAGAGTAGGAAAATGAAAATTAAAACCAAATCTTAGCAACACTTTCCCCACCATTCCCTTCTTCCCATAATCAGCTTTGCTCCCAAATTCTCTACCTCCTCCTCCACAGCAAAGGGTGATGGGGAATGGGCGTTGTGATCAGTTCATCACATGTTGTTTCTTGCTGTTCCTTCCTCCTCAGGGGAGGACTCCTCATGCTTCCCCCACCCCAGCATGGGGTCCCTCCCACAGAAGACAGTTCTTCATTAACTTCTCCAAAGTGAGTCCTTTCCACGAGCTGCAGTCCTTCATGAACTGCTCCAGCATGGGTCCCTTCACATCTCCCTTGAGACAGCAAGGTCCTGCTAGGACCCTGCTCCAGCATGGGCTGGATCACAGCCTCCTTCAGGCATTCCCTTGCTCTGGCATGGGGTCTGCCGTGGGCTGCAGGTAGGTATCTGCTCCATCATGGACCACCATGGACTGCAGGGGAATCTCTGCTCTGGTGTCTGGAGCACTTCTTACCGTCTTCCTTCACTGACCTTGGTGTCTGCAGAGCTGTTTCTCACACATATTCTCACTCCTCTCTCCAGCCGTGATTGCTCCTGTGCTACAGTCTTCCACTGAAGAGAGTAGGATTTGTGCCATCGGCATGATAGTCAGGCGCTTAGACAGTGTATAAGCATTAAATGGAAATAAAATTATTTTCTCTCCCTTAGTTTTTCTTTTCAGGTTCAGAGTCCGCTGAGCTGTGCAAGCTCCCATAGCTGTTATCCATTTCAACATTAATGGAACTAATCTTACTTATTTATAGTTAATCAGAGAGGGATCAGCCAAGTATTAAGATCACTGAAATCATCACTAATGCTTTTTGACGGTAAATACCATTTAATGCCTTTGTGTGACCTAAACTGCTACACTCAGCAGCTGAGCAAGGAACTTCTATGGCATTTACCTTCCAATACTTGTTACTCCCCATGAAGCCTGAAACTTCCACTTTTGCTCCGGGTATTAACAGAATAGAAAATGTTAAAATTTTCGTCAGAGAGGGTAAAGTATCAAATTCAAAGTTATCCAAATTCAGTTAAAAATTTTCTCAGGAACAGCGTGAAATCTTAGAAAGCAGATGGGATACCTGGCAAAGCAAGTGGAAAGGTTGCACAGCTTTCAGGTTAGGAAGTGGAAAAGGAGATGGAAAAGGCCACTGTATAGTTGTATGGAGTATTAGCATAGGTGTTATTTCTTCTGGATTTGCAAATGTACTGTAAAATATATGGCTGATATCAAAACATACATTTTTAATGTTTTTAAAATACTTTTAACTGGGGTAGAATGACATCTTATCTCTCAAACCCTAGGAAAAGAGAGACTTGGAAAAGGAGACCCTGCATAATTTCAGAATCAACAAAGTAGATCTGGTATACAAAAAGAGCATGGGTTACAGTATAGCATAAAGCATAGTTCATTAAAACATTTGTATTAAAAACTGTATCCATTCATATTAGTTGACACTGAAAATCAGATGTTTTACTGAGTTATAGTCTTATGTTAATAAGCAAGTTTATATTTTAGATTCAATTTCACTTTTTCCTCTTTCCTTCTGCACCTTTTTACATCAGACAAATCACTTGCAGACTGTTAATCTTGTCTTTGAATAGAAGCCAGATATCCAAGAGATAGTGATAAAACATTAATCTTAAAATGCTCAAGTGGAACATTGTACATGTGCATTTTTCTTCATGCTAATAGGCTTAGTATGGGTCAAATCCTGTATCTTCAGAGGGCTGCTTGAGAACAGTAAGTGGCTCATTCCCACTGCACAAATAAAGATAAGCACAACAGTGCCATAGGTGATGCAGTCTTGACCCAGAGTAACTGACTGGCGGCAGCAGCAGGGAAATGGCAGAACATAGCAAGACAAAACCAGCAAAAAAGAGAAGAGGGACAGCAGGCAGGTATTTAGGCAGGCCAGAGGATCTGACACTATGCATATTTTAGGAGCACAAGACTGAGTATTTTCCAGATCCTCAAGCCCAGAAGAAAAGTAGCTATTGCCCAGTCATCCACAGAGTACTCACCCTGAATGGCACCTTGCTCCACTGTACTGCAGAGCTGTACAGTGAATACGAAACATACTTTCTCCTGGTGAGCAAGAGAAGTTTATGCTTCTTACTGTTCTGTTTTCTTAACTTTTCTTTGTATGCTGCTAAAATTAAAACATAAGTATTGAGATGTCATTATATAACTACCCTTTTCATATAATAATAATGTGCCTGTTTTGGGTTTTTTTCTTCCATTACCCACAGAGGCTAAACAATTGATGAAGTATTTTAAAATGGTCAGCCTCATCATTCGGTATTAAGCCTAGCTGAAACAGTTATCTTCAAATGGTGGATTAATCAGTTGTTTATATGAGAATCTGAATTCCTAAGACACACTGGCTTTAGGGAAAGCATTTCCTTCTGAATCTGAGCATATTGTTTATACTCCTAATGCTCTTTCTATTTAGGTTTAATTGTTGGGATTTTTTCCTACAGAATTGTTTCAGAACTTTTCATAGGATAAAAATTCCACAGCTTAAAGATAAATACTGTAAAAGTAACCAGCCTCCAGCAAAAAAAAAAAATATCAATTTTGGATTAATTTTTTTCTTCTTCTTCTTTCAGAAAGCTAACCCCTCTTTCTGTTTTGCAGCCTTTCAGCCCATATTATCAATATTAGCACTCGAAAAATCAGGTGAGGCTGACTACATGTGATTAACTTGCCTGGATATCAGCACTCTAGTGTTACCTGAGATGTCCTAAAGTCTCCAAAATATTTGCACCAGGCAACCAGAACACCTGTGGGTAATATGACTCCTTCTATAGCAGTACATGGCAGGTGATCTCAGGGAATATTTGACAGCATTAGATTTCTTTACACAGGAATGTTCCAAGTTAAGGAAGTGTCTAACTCAATCATGATAAGATCTAGAAGTTATATGGAGATTCAGGTCAGATCTGACGCTGCTGCCTGGCTGTTAAAGAAATGACACAGGTGTGTTGCCACTGTCTGTTCTGGAAGTTGTGTCCTCACTCATCTTTCTCAGTGACGAAAAAAAAAAAAAAAAGAAACACTCTTGGTTTAATTTTTGTGTGAGAAAGGAAGAATGATGATACACTTTGCTAGGCAATGGTCAAATATCTCTGTGCCCAGAATGAGTCATGATTTCTGAATCCTACGCATAATTTGAAGTACATTTGCTTCCAGCTTTATTAGAAGTTTTTTACTGTAAGGGTGGTGAGGCACTGGAATGGGTTGCCCAGGGAAGTTGTGAATGCTCCATCCTTGGCAGTGTTCAAGGCCAGGTTGGACAGAGCCATGGGTGACATGATTTAGCGGGAGCTGTCCCTGCCGATGGCAGGGGGGTTGGAACAAGATGATCTTGAGGTCCTTTCCAACCCTAATCTATTCTATTCTATTCTATGATAGGAGATTGTTTTCTCATAGAAATACAGGAAAATCAGTTTAAAACCAAAAACTTCTGTTTGTTGGTCTCTTCTGATCGATATGGAAAGAAAGCATCACATTTAAATATTCATTGGCAGTTTTATGTGTCAGCCTTGGTGTTAGAAGTTTAATATGACACAGTTAAAAATTAACAGAAAAATTAATAAACCCAAATTGCTTAGATGAAAAGAATTTACACTCTTAATATCTTATGCAGTCTTTATTATAAAGTGTATATAATGATGGTTAAAAAATGTGACTTCAGGCAAGTAAGTAAAAATTGCATGCTGACAATAGTGTAAGTTCAGTTTATATTGAAAAAAAATTTATAGATATTTTTGCAGTGAGGAATAGTAATGTCTTTCTTCTCTTCATTCCATGCACCAAAAAAAAGTGAGTTAATTGTTCATATACATTTTTCACATTGAACTTCACAACCACAGATTATTCAGCATTAAAACAATGGAGGGGAACAGCCTGGCTGATTTTTTGCCTTCTCCCTGCCAGCATTCTGAAAAATGTGCATGGCACACTGTGGGTCTTCATTTTTAGATCAAATTCTTCCTGTTTCTGTGGAACATGCTGACTTCTTGTTTGTTAATCCTCATGTTTGTTATATCCTGAAGAGAGCTACAAAAATGTGAAAATTCTCCTAGTTTGGTGTTGATCTACAGGCTTTCCTGTGAGACATCTCTTCCTTCAGCAGTGAAAAGCACTCATGTCTGGAGTAGGCATGGCAGGGACTTACCAAGAACAGACACATTTTTTTGGAGTCCATCAAGTGTTTAGATCTGGCCAATATTACAGACTCTGACTTCAACTTGGCGTGTGCGTATTTCAATACCCAGTAGTCCTCTCTACTGATGTCTGAATGCAAAGGAGCCCTTTCGTAAATTTGGGAGTGACTTTATTTGGATAACCACAAATCTTTTGTCTGCTTCAGATGAAATATGAAACATCCACCACTCAGAAGCAGAACATGTGCTTTGCAAATGCCAAATTCGTTAACTAAATGCCACACCAAAGGTGTAATAAAAGTTGTGTTTTCTATAAATAACAACCCCTAGGAATTTACAGCTGTTAAATTAGCTACAGCCTTTGCTTGAATTATATAGCCCTGCTTTTCAGTTTTTAATCAAGTTTTTCCATGTGAAATAATTTTCAATATGCTTCTGTTGAGATCAAGAAACAGCTGAAATACTGTACAAAGCAAAAAATTTAATTTAAATTGGACAACTATTGCTACATATCTCAAACAAAGGCTATTCTCTAGAAGGTACAATGAGCCCAGCCACTTGGTAAGCTGGGGTCTTTCAAACAAAATGGATTTTAAATGCAAATTCACATACTTAGGAGTAAGGAATACCTACAGAATTGGCAAATACATCCTAGAATGAATTAAACAAGAGTCATGTTAGCATCTAAATTAAAAACTATTAAAACATGGACTTTTGGAATACTTTGCTGACAAAATGGCTGACTTAGGACCCAGATTTTTCCTTTGTAGCTTTAGGCCTTCTGTATGAATTGCCAAAATGTAAAGTTGGTCTCTGAGCCTTTATGTAGGCAGTGCCAGGAGGAGCACATCCAGAAGGTAATGCAGATATTCAGGAAGCTGAGCTGCCCATTCAGCTGACCAACTCATTTAGATACCTGCCATAGAAAATGGTGTATATTTGATCTGGTATCTTCAGAGTAAGACAGGATGGTTTCAGAAGATGCACCCAAAAACATGTTATACACTGGGCAAGGACAAGTCAATGAATTCACTACAGAGCTGAGGGATGTGGTGTGGCCTGTGTCATATAGTACACCAAACTCTTGGTTACCTATGAAGCAATGAGGAGTGATCAGAATAGTGTAGGTCTGTGGCCAGTCTTCATGCACCAGTCCACTACTGGTCTCACTGTCCTGCCTCAGCAATGTTCTTTCTTCCTCACACCAGTGAAAGTTGCATATAACTTCTGAGCAACATTCAAACCTAGAAAATACTGTCTCAAAAGCTGATGGTTTTGCAACAGCAAGTCTCCTTGAAAACAGGAAACAGGGCTAGAAATCTTCTGTGTTGGTCTGACTGTCTCCAGGCACTGCACTGCTGCTGCTTGTCATCTCTGCTGTGAGATGCAGCAGATGCATGACAGTGCGCAGGGAGAGGACAAGAGAACAGACCTGTTAGCAGGTTATCTCCTTTGGAAATACTGTCCTAGTGGTACTAACTTTAATGTAGTGCTAAGAAATTTGATGAAGCACTTCTTCTGATGTAACTACCTTAGTTTAGGTTCACATATTTTAAACTAGATTTATCTTGGAGTCACAGTCTGATTGATAACGGACTCCCTACTTTTTAGGATTAGATTATTTCCTATTTCAATGGTCTTGTCTAGTTGTTACCATAAACTCAGAGAGGAAGTGCTAAAGATCAGTCACCCTAAACTCATTCCAAGTCCAAGCGTCCATCTAATTCCAGAAGCAGTGATGAGCTACATACAGTTATCATATTCAGGTGGCTATTTTGGGTGTGCTTTTAACATTCAATTATAATATAACATAATGCAAGTTCCACTGAAAGATTGCACAATGATTTAAGATAAGCAGCAACCAAGACATATGGCAAAGCAGATTCTACCTTTTAAAGAAAAGAATTGTTCATTAGCCAGTGAACTTGGGATAAGACTCTTGGTCTAAAGCGAAGTGAGGCTTGACAACCTTTCAGCTCAGGAGGGAATGAATGGCTTCTGAGGGTGATGTGGACTCTAAATCTGTGAGATGGTGTGATTGCAGAGCTCTGATGGAAGCTCTTTTATACAGGTGAACTCCTTTGTGAAAAAAACTCTTTTCATGTTTTTGGGCTTAAACCACGACAGTGTGTCTTGAAATATATGGCAAGCAAAAAGCCATAGGTCTTTGCTAGAAGAGAGGAAATCAGCAAATTTTTAAATGCTTTGGATGCTGCAAAGTGAGTATTGTATTTAAATTTTACCTGGCTTTAATGTGCAAAAAACAACTTAAATTGTGAATGCAAACAGGCAGCAGATAATTGGGTGTGCATCTGTCTGCAATCCAATGTTTGAATATGAACTTTCGCATTCTCAAGCCAAGACCTGCTACCTGTTAGATAAAATGGGTATTGCCTGGTTGAAAACTTTGATAATGCCTAGACTAAAGAAAAGTGGCATATCCTGAATCCGCCTATTAACAGAGATGGGACAGAAGCACCACAGGTAGGAGGATAATCAGCAATTGAGCTTCTGCACATAAGCTACTGAGACTGGGATAAACAGAGGCTTGGGGCTGAAAGAAGGGTTCCTGAAAAGAAGATATGGGCTTGCTAAAAAGAAAGGGGTCCAAAGATGGTGAAGATGCTCACTGGAGCAAAGATAGATGGGAAAGACCTTAAAGAAGGAGAGATATAATGAGACATGTCCAAGAGGATGTCCCAGCACTTTGGTCAGTAACACCCAGAGCTCATAACTGCACATAGCAGCACAGCATGAAGAAACACAACTTCGTCCCCTGCACTCCTGGGCTAGCAGTGGCCTCCTGCCTGGGAAGGGAAGGGACTTACCGAATGCAATGGTGGGAGGCAGCAAGTGAGTGTGAGAGACGGCTGAGTAGAAGTTCTAGTCTTATTGGTTCTTGAATAAATCCCAGTACCCACATCCACTATAGGCTGTTGTTTAGTCTGTGTTGCCCATTACACTTACCCACTTGAGTCAAGCGTGATAAGTAACCAGCTAAGCACCTGGTAGATCTATAAACCAGGACCCACGGACACATTATGACATACCACAGTCCTTCAATAGCATGGCCAGCCCATGGCTGGGGTGGGAAAGGCAGGGACACTCTCCACTGTCGGTGACTCCTGTCTCCCAGGCTCCCTGGGGTGTGATAAAATAGTGGAACACACAACTCAAATCTGAAGGTCACAGGAAGAGTTTCACAGCAAGAGAAAGGCACATTCTCTTCCTTTTCAGAATTACTAATAACATATCACTCATATAGGCATGCATTTATGGGAATATAATACTGCTGTTGTAGTTCCAAAAATATAACACTAAAGCAAATTATGGTGAATATTTTCTTAAACTACTTAATGGATCCATTAGGAATCCATTATCAGAGGTGGACAGCAGACCTGCTGATTAATATCACCATAACACCTGACATTTGGCCACATTTTGCTCAAACTCTTTGGTCTGTGCGAGTACTGTGTTGCATAGTGTGAGGAGTCCAAAGCTGGGAGACAGCTGGAGTCCAAAGCTGGGAGTCCAAAACTGGAAGCAGCAGACTGACATTCAGCACTGCTAGTGCAGAAGAGAATGTGAGTTCTTAATGAACCTGGTGCCACAAACTATGCTTGGAAAACCATTTTGACAGCTGTACATGTCCAACACAACACAAAGCTTTGAACTCTGTGATTCTCTGGTTCTAGATGTTTTGATATGCAATGAGGTCATAATGTGTGTTTATGACAACAGTGCTCTCCAAGCTGAGGACTGTGATATCAAAGTTGAAATATTTTTACTTCACTGCATGATTAAATGTCTTGAATTAAAAACAGAGCTAATACAGGACTATCACAAACACTTAAACCATATTTCTCACATAAAGATAAAGGCTACCACTAGTATGTTGCCTGTGGAAATGTTCCGCCAGGTTGCTATGGCAACCTCTGCTATGTAAATTAGCAAGAGCTTTATCACAAGATTTTTAGATTGTTGGATTTAGAAAACAAAAAATGGGAATAAGAGCTGAAGTGAAAAATAAGATGGAGAAGCACCTGAAGGGACCAATTAGTAGGTAGCCATGGTCCACCAGCAACTAAATGGTTTTTAAACTATGGTTTTCAACATGACTCTATTTTGCCCTTACACAATCTGTACTGCCGAAAGTGGTGGCACTTAGGATGAAGAAAATTCCTTTTAAGCTTAAAGCCATTTTAAATAATCCACTTATACCACCGAAGTTCAAAAGTACAGAAGTACAATATTAGTAAACTTAAGACACATTAAAGACCAAAGTGGGAACCACAGAAGGGAAATATCAAATTCCAAGAGTACCCCAAAGTTGTTGAATGCTTTGAACTTGTGAAAATCACTGGAAGGTCATTCTTAATGTTGCTCTGCTTACAGAGCTCATTAAAATAGCACTGTGACTGTCATGGGATTCTTTTCTTAATCAGCCTCTCCATTTCAAAACGGGCCATCAATTTCTGTATTTTTTATGTTGGTTCCAAAGTATATGAAAAGGCACTTGCTGACCTTAGTTGATTTTGTATTTATTCCTCATATATTTAAGGGATGATCAGTTAGGTGACAGATAGTGATGACCTACTGGGTCAGAGATCCCCAGCCTCATTAGCGTTTCTCAGTGAAATTATTAGGTGTACAGATGGCATACGGTAATATGCCATAGCCTTGTTTCCAGAAGATAAACAGACCAGAAACAGAAAGTAAAATAAAATGGAGGGGGAAAAAAAGCAGTATTCTCTTTTTTCTATTAAAAAAAACAGTATGTCTGTGATTCCCTGACCGTAATTTTATATGTTATCTATTGCTGTAATTGACATAAGGATATTACACAGCAGTAAATGGAAGAGAACATACTGGTCTTCCTGAATGGGTTAGTAGGTGGCATGGGCACCATGAGCAAAAGGCTATGTGATTCAAAGGACTATCTGTGATAATATTTGTCCATTTACAAAACATTTCAAAATTCCTAAATTTAGATCATTTGAGGGCACAATGCATTTTCCCAATAAAAAACATTTCAGAGGGAAAGCTTATGCTGAACCAGCTTATTCACACAAGTCTGTTTTTCATTGAAAATAGACCCTTTAAAGGTATTCATTAGTGGTTTTCCCAGGAATTAAAAAACATGATGAAAAAATGCATGAGGGAGAGGAAAAATGAGATATAAAAAACCCCCAAACCACCTTTCCAGTGAAATAATTTGTACAAAAACATGTCTTTAATAAAGACTGGAATAGCAAAAAAAAAAAGCTTTGATGTGCATATATCCATCTTAATGACACATGAAAAATCATTCAGATATAGAGATTTGGTATAGGTTATGATAAATGTGAGGAAGTGTTTTTCACAGAATTTCATATTGTATGATCATTTTAAATTTTGCTTTTCCTCTGAATATACAGTCTTTGCCTGCATAATTTTCCCCCTGAAATATAGTATGATTTAGACTACATGCCAAAACCCCTAAGATTTCTAGGGCAAATGCAAGCAAACATTCAACACAAAATTTCACAGTAATATTCAATTCATTTATTTCTATCTATTTTGCATAACTTACTTGTTCAATCTGCTTGGTAAAAAGATTGTGCATGTTAAAGATTTTGCCTGATATTTTAATTAGAGATTAAAAATAAAATTTTCACTTTGATTATTTTATACCACCAGGGAGACTTCTAGGAAGGAAAAAAAATGGATATTCCTGATATATTAAGCTAAAAGAAGAAAAATTATTGATTGATCAGGGAAAAATCAAAACTTGTGCTGAAGCTTTTTCCCCTCTCCTTCACCGGTCATATATAAATGATTTTTTTATTTTAAATAAATTTTTTGTCAGCATTTATCTATTACTATTATCTATTACTATTCCTTTTTTTTTTTTTTCATCTATTGCTTCTTGCTTCCTACAGTGCCTGAATAGGAGCCTCTGCATATCAATAATCTAATAAATTCTGAGTCCAATCAGTAAAGATTTCATACATTTTTTTAATACAGAAAAATTTAATTTTACTTTTTCAGTAAAAAGATGATCCAAAAAGTACTCTTTTATTTTCATTAGATAAGAAAGGATAAGTTAGGATAGAAATGAGATGAGACTACTATCTGCTATCTGATAAAAAATTCTAATTATTCATATAATGTTTTACTATACCAGACTATTATAATAAAGAAGAAGAGAGGAATAGTCAAAACATAAAGAAGTTTTTTAGGGAAAAAGAAAACAGAGGACATTCTTCTTATATATTTATTAGAAAAGTAATAACAAAGAGAGGGACATTTTCCACTAGCTACTTGAATGATAGGGCAGGACAGAGAATTTAGATGTTTCAAATCTCCATTAAATTACTTGAGTTATTAAAAATATCCTGGCATGGATTACTTTGGTATTAGAAGGAAAAGGATGGGAAAATGGTCAAAGTTGCCAGACAGTAAGACAAGTGAGAGTCTGGAGAAGGAACTTTGAGATTTATTGTGTCCATTTAGAAAGATACCAGCATACTACATTATGATACTAGCATCATAAAACATGAAAATCACATTTCTGAGCACATGAAAACTAGGTTTATGTTTCAGTCAGCCACAAATCAAGGATGATGACATTTGTCGTCATCCATATAATCATTCATGACATCTGGTGGCATTTGATAAGTGATAGCTTTTGACATTGGTTTGACAAACCACAAGCTGAAACCTGAGTGGTCTGTTCATTTGTGGTCAGATTAATGACTGGTTAATAAGAATCAGACAACATCCCAAGGCTTCAGTGACACGCTGCAATTTCCTGGATATCCTCTTGGATCTAAAGAGTCCTGGAGGTAGAAACTAACATCCATTTGACATGACTGAGTTAATCAAACTTGGAACATGCTCCATTGAGGATTCAGATGACATTGAAGAGAATTTTTGGTACTTTTCCATGCAAACATGGACTGCTCCAAAGCTTCTAAAGTATTTGTTTTCTTTCCTTCATGTAAGCTCCATGGTACTGTTTTGGTGCCAGTCACACTGGAGCTCTGTTCTGGGACAGGTTTTAGGCTGAAGCTTCTAGATATCATTCATTTCCTCCCATTTCCCCACCTGTGCTACTGCATACATAGTCACCTAGATCTGAGATAGCTACCCTGAACCTCATTATGAAGTCAGGTGAAGAGGAAATCATGGCATACCATAGTGTTAATAAGCTAAAGCAGGTTCTGACTACATCTGCATTCTCTTTCTTGTTCAGGTATGCAAGTAAGAGGTGTTCTCAGATAATTATTTAAAAGCCATAGCTTGCTTTATTGCTCAAGATACTCAGTAAGCCAAAGCCCAGAACAATCAAATAAAGGTAGTGTTAATAAACACAGCACTAATTCCTGTTTCTACACATTGAAGAATACTTCCTGTCAGCTTCATATCATTCTTGTTGCCAGTCATAATCTCCTTTTGCGTATGGACCCATAATAGAATTTGAATTGATGTGATCAGTGATCCTCTGCAGGATGGGATTCTGACATATAAGTGTTAGTGGAGGCCCTTATGAAGCTGAGAGAGGCTAGTGCTACGCTCAGTTGATTTAAATATTTAATGTTCTGCTCGTGTAATCCTCTTCTCTGATTGGAAATCAATGGAGCTTTACTGCTGTGAAATGGAAAGGGTATCTCAACAAATCAGGTCTTTTCTGTGCACATTTCAATGAATACAGTACAACAAGTTATACATAACTGGTGAACAAGATATTTGACATGGTCATAGAGTACAGATGAGATTTGGTCAGTAACCTACAGGCTCAGATCCTCTTCAGTGCATAGAGCTCCAGCTCTCATTGTGGATTATGATATCTAGCAGACCTCATTGCTGTCCTTGGATCAGGACCCTGAAAGCCCTCCTTTTGTGTTCATAATTAGTGTGTTCATAATTAGTATTTTCTATATGTAACAGAAAACAGTGTAGGATTAAGAGCTCCCTTTTTAGATACATGATTACCTAAAAACTAAACAAAGCATTTATTACACCAGAAAAAGGGTAAAGCTGATAGCAAAGTATTATTTTCCCTCAGTGTTTCTTCTTCGATACAGCAAAACCAATTTCTTCAAATAAAGATTTAAAATATGCATTTCATTGCATTCCAATTACATGTCCCATGATTTAACATACTAACTGAATGCTACCAACTTTGATTTTATACAAATAAGGTAGAGAAGTCTGACCTATGGTCACACTCTGCTAAGTCAAATTAAGCTGTACGATAAGAAACTGTATTGGCACAAAGCACTAAATCTCAAAGGCAGGAGCACCAAAGAGAAGCTGGAAGGGGCTATTTTTAACCCCTGGCTAGAGCTTGAAATCTGAGCTGTAAAAAAAAAATTATCCAAGGATTTGCAAGGCTTTGTTTATACCCAGATACTCAAATCCAACAGAGAAGGCTCAGAATTACTGAGTAAGTCTCTGTGTTAATCACAAAATACTTCTAGTTCTGAACTGCTGCATGGTAACTATCTTTGCATCCTTTTCTGGAAATCTGATTTTATACTTAACTGAAATGATTCAAGGTCTGGACAGATATGCTGTTAGTCTTTCCTATTCAGGCAACAAATGATGTAGGTGATTTTATTATCATCTGCCCAGGGGTGACTGCTTATATGTGTTTGACTCTAGATGTCACACAATTCTTTTGACTTTTACAGTAAACAGACGTATTAAAAAAAATTACCACTAATCTTTCAGATATACACATGTTCTGCCTAGTACAATACATCATTGAACGTGATGAAGTTACAGGCATTCTTAGAGTAGAAGTGATAAGTCATACAATAGTATCAGTATAAATTGGGGGATAGAAGAATGGAATCCCATAAAACATTAAATTTTTTTCTTCAGGAGACTAACATTTCTACTTCTGTAACTCTGTATTCATAATATATGTTATATAACTTGCTCCATCAAACCTCTTCAGCAGAAGACTGCCTAGCTGTACTTTTAAAACAAATTGCTTCATAGAGAAACAGTGCCCTCCAGTGATCAAAGAAAGGGACTGTTTTAGTCATAGAACAGGTAGTTGTGGTCACCTTTATTTTCTAAACTTTACTTAGTGGTTAGTAAGATTATCTTCTACATATAATATTCACACTTTCACTTCAAGGATTTTTTCTTAATGAAGTATGTTTTACAAGGGTAATTGAATTATATACATACTTCTTGAAAATTCCACAGCTTGTTTTTTAACACTGGTATAAAAACACAAACTTATGAAAACTGAAAGCATTTTTGGCTAAATCACGAGTATTAGCAAAGGCTTATTTGCAAAATGAGTGATGCTTTATGCTCATGAAAATTGTAAACCTACGATTAATTGATCATGAAACTATGGGAAGTATTCAGAGTAGTTTGGTTTGCATTTCATTAGAAATAAATTCCTGGAGAATTTTCAGCTAAAGAACTACAGAGAATCTTACATAATTTTTTGCTAATCACATATACTTAAAAAGTATGAGAAAAAAAAAAAAAGGTTGACAAAAGAAAAAGAAAGTTGTGAATGCTCCATCCCTGGCGGTGTTCAAGACCAGGTTGGACAGAGCCTTGGGTAGCATCATTCAGTGTGAGATGTCCCTGCCCATGGCAGGGGGGTTGAAACTAGATGATCTTAGATGTCCTTTCCAAACCTAATTATTCTATGATTCTAAAATAAAAAGGATAAATCTTTGTTTTCATGCTCCTCATGTATTAAGAATAGGATAGACCTTCATTGGTTTATGTCAGCGCACTTTTACTTAAGCCGAGACATGGGACAAGACTCATTTTACCATTTTATCCATCTATAAGCTAGATGTCTGGTAACTTCAGGCTTCTGCTGTACTTAATGGAGAGTACTAGCTACATCATCCCTTTCTAAGATTGTTGAGATGAATCATCTTTCAGAAATGACTTAGTTCCAGTGTACAGAATGAGCCTAGAGCACGAGTGCAAATGCCTATCCTGTAGATGATGACTAGTTGACACGAATCTACATCATGGTGGTAGACATGAGTCAAGATCCTAGAGTCTGGATCAACAAGATAACCCATCAAGGGAGGCAAAATCCTCAGTAAAACCAGATTCTAAAGCCCTATTTTGTAAAATGTGGTTTAAACAATGAAATAGAGTAGACATATCTTTTTTTATCAATCTCTATTTATATGCAGACATGCGTATCACTGTGCGTGTGCTGAGACAAAGTGTTAATGACACAACACTACAGCCTACAGTCAGGCAGCTCTGCAGAAACAGGGCAACAGTGTTCCATGCTGAAGCTGTCTTCTGGTGACCTTCAGTGACTTTTTGCTAACGAGCCAGTTCCCTTTGTATTTTCAGCCTCTTGGAAGCACAAACTTCTACTGGGCAGTTTATGGTTGTCTTATAAATGACTGCATCATTTTCTTATTTCTGAGGATCAAACCCAGATTCTATATCTGCATTAGGGCATCAAACTAAGGGTGGGTCTGCAGGATGAAACAACAGGAGTTGAGGCCTCAAAGTCTTCATCATATGTATTTAAGAAAGGTTTACTTTGGCCTAGCTCCTGTCTGGCCCTACAAAGTGAATGACCATCAGCAATTGGATTGCATTAGCTGTGCTACTGGCACATTTTATCAAGTTTATCTTCCTTCAAAATTAATCCAGATTGAGTACCCGGTGCAAACTCTCTATTGCAAACTGCTGTGCAATGCAAGTCCATGTGAAGCAAAAAGGAGATTTGTTCTTCATCTGGTCTAAATAGATACTAATGTGGACACACTTGATGTTGCATGGGTATTGTTATAGTTTAAATTGCTGATGGAACACTTAGAAGCCATCAGATTTAACAGAATGATGATACTCCTCTTAGTTCATATAAAAAACTATTCATAGTCTAGCTATATTCATGCTTTCACCCTCCAGAACTGTGGCCACAATCAATCTTTTCTTTGAGAAAAATCCATAGCCCCTGCAAACACCCATATTGTATCTGGGTATTTTTTAGGGAAATTATCACTGTATAACTTTTGTGTAGAAGGTTATCTGTGGTATATCACAGTGATATAAAAGTTTTAATCCCTAGTCTCAATCTAGATTCATAAAATACAAATGGAAAGCCACATTGAAGAATACATGCACATGTTCAGGAGTTCTTCCTATTTCTGTCATCTCAGCTTTATAGCTAGGAAGATGTGAAAAATGGCCTAACCTTGGTAAATCTAGTCTGTTACTCAAGAAGTAGCATCTTAATTTAAAGTGACCTACTGCAGTGCCCAAGAATATTTCTTAGTAATTGCTCTTCATTTTGGTGAGGTCAGAGCTTGCCTTGTAAGTCACCATTGAGCTCTCATTGCCCTGTGAGTCATGTTTTGGGTAATAATTTCAGTAAAATTACAACTTCAGAATTTTTAACTACTTTTAGGTCTCCACATTTCTTCCTCTAAAGAAATCATTCAGCCATCTGGTTAATCTCTCTAGGTGAGGTCTTTCCCCTGACCAACATGACCTGACATTTAGGTAACAGCTCAGTTTCAGGACCATATTTGCAATGGTTTCCTAAGTTCTTAAAGGACTTGCAGATAATAATCACCCTTCTGGCTCTCTTCATGCTCTATAACCATATATACATGTCTGTTTCTCCTTAGCCTGTTCCAAGTTTAAAATTCCATGAATCTTCCTCACACAGTCTCCTTCCACTAGTCCTTTACTTCTATATATTTTCCATTTCAATTTTCTGCCTCTACTGTAGCTCTCAACCATAGCTTCCAACAGTAGTTCCCTTAGCTTTTGAGGTTTATAGTAACTGACAGCTGTGAGTGACATAAATTTTTCTGAAGTTACCAAGACTTTTTGCTTATGCTTCACAGTGGCTGAAAATCTAGAGAATTTTCCTTTTTTCATTTTGTTTTGTTTTTGTTTTTGTTTATTTGGGTTGTTTTGGGGATTTTTTTCCTTTTTCTTTTTTCTTATTTACTTCTTATGGTAACACAATAAGTAATGTAGACTAGAAGACCATACTTCCCAAGATCTCTGTTTTGGGATTTTCTGTGAGTTTTCTGTCTGTATCCCTAATACTGTTACTGATAGACGATTAGGCAGATATACAAAACTCAATGGCATTTTGAAAATTCTGTTTATGGCCAGAGGTCTATACTCTATATTACATACTCAGAAAATCACAGAATGGCTGGGTTGGAAGGGCTCTCTGGAGATAATCTAGTCCAACAACCCTGCTAAAGCAGGGTCACCTGGAGAATATCTTGAAAAATCACATGAGGTACATTGAGGTTTAATTTTTTTTTTTTTATTATTAATTTGTGTTCACTATTTGTTTCTTGCATGTCTGCTCTTTACGTGCTCTGCACTTTCTATATTTTCAGTTCTTTTTATTCAGACTAGTTCAATTTCAGTTCTTTTTGGTTTTTATTTTGATTTTCAGCCTTGATGTTCAGGTTTGCATTTTTTGTGCCAAAGCCTAAAAAAAGTCTCTTAGAAGATTTGTAAAACTTAGGCAAAACTGTTAAGAGAAACTTTTCACATTTTGAAGTATTCTGAGGTTTTGTTAAGGGTAAAGTTGAAATATGTATCAGATTCAGGTTTTAAAGTACTTCAGCACTTGCAATATCAAATCCCATTGTCTTGCAATTAGACGAGGCTGCTGAAGTGCCTGCAGCAGATTTAAAAATGCAGCACAAGCTGCAGAGTCACTTAGTGAATGTCTGTACTGCAGATGAACTGCCCTGAAAGCTGCGCAGAGATCCACCAAGGCTCATTTATTCCCCATCTATTCAACTACTCTTTGCAGACCACTGTGCTGCTCTGGTTTAACTGTTTATACCCGTTCACATTTATATAGCGTTACAGTCTGAAGTGCAGATGACTCTTCATCTGTAATAGACTGAAATAGATACTTTGGTCAGAGCAACTTAGAAGTGCATTCTGTACAAATTCTTTACTTCTTACTGCTAAGAGGTGATGTTTTCAAAATGCTGAGAGCTAAATGTCCATTGACAGAAGCAATTCTCTTTGTGCACATGGAATTTTCACACAAAATGAAATTCGCAGATGAGCAGTGTTTGATTTCTACAGCACTTGAATCCCACTCGTGGCCATGCATACAATGTTGATCTGTAGTTTTAATGTGTAAAAAAAAAAAATTGGAGTATGAAATATTCTTACTGGTTCCTCCTGAAGACGAAAGTATCACATTGTCTTCTGTGAAACCTAATTTCTTATATATTTGAGTCTTATTTCCTTTATGCCACTCAGGTAAAATTACTCTTCTCACCAGATGATCCTTTATGAAATACACATACAAGATAAGGAAAACATGCATTACATGCATGTTGAAATGCCTGCCTGCTACCAAAGAAAATGTGTAATGGCTGATTTCACTCTCGTTTGGCCTCAACAGAGGCACTATTTGGAGCCTTTCTCCCTTTCAGTAAATTTGTAGGGACAGAATTATCTTCAAGATACTGAAGGTCTACTGACCTCTCGGTGAGACTAAAATTAGCCAATGTATTTCAAAATTATCAAATATGGGCTGGCACACAAATCAAGTGTAATAGAGTTCAAATTAACCTCATTTCATCATGAAAACTAAGAATACTAAATTTTTCATTCATATTAATGGCCATCAGAAATGAGCAAAATCATGGCGTAAAATGCTTGTATCAAATTGCACCCTCAATACTCAATATATGGGGAATGAATACTAAATTTATCTATAAAGTGTTATAACTTTAAATCCAAGCAAACAAACAAACCCTCCCACAAAAAAACCTGTCTGTTCCAGTATGTGCTCAATTTCCCTTCTTTAGTTAGTGCTCAATTTCCCTTCTCTATTTATTGAGCTCCTGAATAAGTTATTCACCCACAGTTCCCAAAGTGCAGTATTTTCCTGCCTGCCAACAAAACAATAAAATAATACCAGAACCAGAACAGGGTTGGTCCCTCCCCATGGTTTAGGGTGGGGTTTTTTTTGCTTGTTTTGTTTTGTTTTTACCTAAAAGCACTTCATATGTTTTATTTATATTTTTGCCATCCTAAGCAACATAAAAAGCATTCATTATGTGCATTTCCAAACAGGAAATTGAAGATGCAGCTCCGAGAAGCCTCTGTGCTAACATTTAAAAATGGAAAAAGCAAATATTGAGAGACTATTGGGAGCTGCTTCTTATTGTTCTGTTAAGAAAAACATGATGAACATTCAGCTGAAAGTTGTTTGATGTAAAAAAATGTTAAAAAGAAAAAGCCATGCTGCATGTTACAACAGAGCACTCCTCATTTAGTATCTCCAAGTTATCTTTGCATTCAGTCATTCAGAAATCCTGATGGCAGCAGAAAAAAAACAACTCTCCTTGCTCGGGGTAAGAGAGGTTCCTGTTTATGGAAGTACAGCAATTTTTGGCATGTATCACAGAGAACTAGATGAAATTAGTCTGGAATCTTATATTTTCAATCAAAAGTAATGTCTAATCAGCAGTTTTTCAGGTTTGTATCCATTTTGACAACATTTGGGAACACTGCTTTTTTAATTCCTCTTGTGGCTGAGGATATTTAAATACACCAATTTAACAGGTTCACATTTAGTGCATTTTCATTTTATTTAAACCCTTCTGTTGTTTTAAAGTTTAACAATTTTACACTATACTTGCATCATGAAGTTTAAGGAATTTCAGATTATCAGCATTAAACAATGTATGCTTTCAAGGCAATATTATTTTGTAAAATTGTATTCTTTTAAGAAAAAATCATACTGTTGAGTTTTCATTCTTTTGTCAAGTTGGGATTTGGAATGTAAAAATTACCAGACACCAGTGTTGAGTTTTGGCAAATTCTAAGTCTGAATATTTGTGATTCTGTTGCAGTGGACAGTGACAGGCAGGTACAATACCCAGGACATTACACTGCCCTCATAAAACAGTATAGACCACACTGAGCCCTCCACAAGAAAGAAGGGTTCTAGCATGACTCTGAAAATAACAAAGTGAAAGCACATGAGGCAAGGCAATGGGATGGGGGAAGGAAAGAAAGGGGTAGAAAAGAAAGAAATAGTGATGTTGGTTTGGAACAAGGCAGCAATTAAGAAATTCATTTTCACATGAATAAAAACTGAAATGTGAGAAACCTGAAGCTGAGATTATAAAAATCAATTTGTCTGCCACAAAGAGAGGACAAAATGTGGAAGGTGGCAACAAATAGTTACAGAAGAAAAGAAGAGGACAAAGTGCAGTGGAAATGCTGATTTTGCACAGTGCTAGCTAACCCAGCACAGGGGTTTATAAAAGCCTTGTTACAGCAGAGGTGGTGCTGCAACTGAAATGAAGCTTTTGCAATAGGTGTTAGAGGTCAGAATTCACAAGTGCAGTTAGTTAATTAACTGGGCAGCTTATTCAGGCTGCCCTCACCAGCATGAGCTCAAATAGCCAATATACCACAGCTATTTTGTATGCTTTTTGAGACTAATTTGAAAACAGCAAAGTGCAGGACTGCTAATTGTAAATGCTGTAATGATAACCATCCCCTGAAGTCATAGCATGTCATATACAGTGGTATACCTGCTGTCCTGGTAACTGCCCTGTACCGTGACCACAGTGTGGGTGCTGAAGCAGTTGCTTCTCTGGAAGCTGGCATAAAGAAAATGAGGAAACTTCCAGTAAAATATTTATCACTATAATGTGATAATTTTTGAGTATTAAACCTTACCAGTTTAATACTAAAACCCTTTCAGCCCCAATTTACCCCATACAATTGGGTTGATAACTAAACTGAGTTAGAAAACAGTTCCTACACAACTAGTGGAGTTCAATTCACTCTGGTCTTTTGGAGGTGCATATATTTCTCCAATGCATATGAAAGGTAACTAAAAGCTCCTCAGCTGGTGATGGGTATTTCTGTATCCTCACTTAGGTGAGCAGAAGCTCGGCACTCCTCTCCAGTTCTAGTTGAAGTTGCTCATATTTCCACAAGATTAATTCCTAAAACACATGAGTAATCAAAAGAACTTCATTAAAAATGTACAATGTTCACAATTGTTTCAGGAGGTAGCATGAAGCACAGGCCATCAGAAGACATCTATTAATAATTTGGTTAATAATAGGTTGCCCAGGGAGGTTGTGAATGCTCCATCCCTGGCAGTGTTCAAGGCCAGGTTGGACAGAGCCTTGGGTGACATGGTTTAGCGTGAGGTGTCCCAGCCCATGGCAGGGGGGTTGGAACTAGGTGATCTTAAGGTCCTTTCTAACCCTAACTATTCTGATTCTCTGTAGTTAAGAAGCAGCAGTCTGAATAGTTTGCCACTTGGCATCTTGCCATCAGGCCAAGAGTAACTCTTGCATCCTGCACGCTGCTAATTTTACATTGAATATGTATTTTCCATTTTATCTGACACAGTCATCTTTCATGGACTGTCCAAATCAGTCTGTCTCCTTTTCAGATTACCAGTCTGCTACCCTACTGTCAGCGCTCTCTACTCCCACCAATGTGTAATTAAGTTTATCCTGTCTGAAAGCTTCCATTCACCCCTACTTCTACATAAAAAGGAAAGTATTCATACAGGAATATAATTAAGGCCTTTGATAATAATCCCTTTATTTAAGTCAGAGCAATTTCTTATAAGGACAAGACCTGCAGTTCACAATTTGAAGAGTCTTGGTAATTACTCTGTGCAGGAAAGACACTGTGCTCACATAAAGCCTTCTCAAAGATGGAAGCAGTATGCAAAGATTCATCCTGATCAGTACCTGGATAGAATATATCAGAGAACACTGACTGCAATTGCACCAGGGATTGATTCATTGAATTGATTTCTACGTCACCTAAGCCTTAAAATGACTTTTCAGGGTATGGTGTTCTTGAAGATACTGCATTCAGGTGACCAGCTTTTATAAAGACCAGATATATTAGCAGAAGAGGCAAAGTGAGATTTTTTTTTTTTTAATCTTACTTTCCACAATCTAAGTAACATCAGGTTTCTTTCCTCCTTTTATCTCCTTCCAGTCTCTCTGAATTTTCACTTGCATGCATGATTCTTCCCTGGTCCCACTTTTACACAGACCTGCAATGCTATTTTCCCTGGTAAATAGCTGTTGCATTCCACTCTGGAACAGACTACTCCTCTTTGATGGACACTGCTATTTCGGTACTAAGTTTGCTGTATGATTCTCTAGGGTGAAATGAGATACATAGACACAAAGCATCAAACAGAATATTTTCACCTGGAAAGACCTTTGATAATTTTCTGTGGTGAATGCCTTAACTTCTGGTTGCCAAAATCTTCTTTATGAGACATGCTTATAAATTCCATACAGTCATTCCAATATAATTCTTTATACTCCTGAGACATCTACATAGTAAAAGAACAACACCGAGGCAGAGCTGGGCACTGAAGGGCTATCATTTGTAGTACTGTTATTACAGTGATTCATGATAAACTTTTAGCCTAGTTAAATTAACACTCTTTACAAACAATTTACACCTTCAGTTTGTGAATTGGTCAATTCAATACACAGTTGGGATGTAGTCACTCTGAACTGGAAGCAAAAATATTTTAAAATTGAGAAGGTAGCCAGATTTTACCAGCTGGTCTCGGAATCAGAGCCAGTGCCCTGGGTTAGCATGTCACTTTAGCATCGAGTGATGATTTTAGTCCATAGCCTAACACAATGTAACAGTGAAAAATGGTCATAAGTTAATTATCTGGCCCACAGAAACAATAAAATAGTATTTGGCTATCAATACCTCCAGTCATCCGAGACACAAGCCAAAAGCCATTTTACTTTCAACTCACCATGTGCTATACAGTCTTTAGGAATAATGATTTAATTTACATCACAATGGACGGACAAGCATGTCCAGATCTAATCTTGAACAAGCCTGCACTGCTTCTGACACCATATATATGTACCTCTGTTGATCTTAGTGGAATTATAATCATAGAATCATAGAATAGCTGGGTTGGAAAGGACCTTAAGATCATCTAGTCCCAGTCCCCATGCCATGGGCAGGGACACCTCATACTAAACCATCTCACCCAAGGCTTCGTCCAACCTGGCCTTGAACACTGCCAGGGATGGAGCACTCACAACCTCCCTGGGCAACCCATTCCAGTGTCGCACCACCCTGACAGTAAAAAGCTTCCTCCTTATATCCAATCTAAACTTCCCCTGTTTAGGTCTGAAGCCATTACCCCTTGTTCTATCACTACAGACCCTGATGAAGAGTCCCTCCCCAGCATCCCTATAGGCCCCCTTCAGATACTGGAAGGCTGCTATGAGGTCCCCACGCAGCCTTCTCTTCTCCAGGCTGAACAGCCCCAACTTCCTCAGCCTGTCTTCATACGGGAGGCGCTCCAGTCCCCTGATCATCCTCGTGGCCCTCCTCTAGACTTGTTCCAACAGTTCCATGTCCTTTTTATGTTGAGGACACCAGAACTGCACACAATACTCCAGGTGTGGTCCCATGAGAGCAGAGTAGAGGGGCAGGATCACCTCCTTCAACAGCAGGTTGAAGGTCACGGTCTTTTTGATGCAGCCCAGGATACGGTTGGCTTTCTGGGCTGTGAGCACACACTGTTGGCTCATGTTCATTTTCTCATTGACCAACACCCCTAAATCCTTTCCCACAGGGCTGCTCTGGATCTCTTCTTTGTCCAATCTGTAGCTGTGCCTGGGATTGCTCCGACCCAGGTGTAGGACCCTGCACTTGGCATGGTTGAACTTCATAAGGTTGGCATCAGCCCACCTCACAAGCTTGTCGAGGTCCCTCTGGATGGCATTCCTTCCCTCCAGTATATTAACCGAACCACACAGCTTGGTGTCATCAGCAAACTTGCTGAGGGCGCACTCAATCCCACTGTCCATGTCAGCAACGAAGATGTTGAACAAGACCGGTCCCAACACCGATCCCTGAGGGACACCACTCGTTACCGGTCTCCAGCCGGACATTGAGCCATTGACCACCACTCATCATGGTAAAATCTTGGAGCACATTCTCCTGGACAGCATGCTAAGGCACATGAAAAATCACAAGGTGCTTGGTGACAGCCAGCCTGGCTTCACTGAGGGGAAATCCTGCCTGACCAATTTGGTGGCCTTCTATGATGGGGCTACAGAACTAATGGACAGGCGTAGAGCAGTTGATGTCATCTACCTGGACTTGTGCCAAGCGTTTGACACTGTCCCACGCCACATCCTTTTCTCTAAATTGGAGAGACATCAATTTGATGGATGGACCACTCTGTGGATAAAGAACAGGCTGGATGGCCGCACACAAAGAGTGGTGGTCAATGGCTCAATGTCTGTCTGGAGACTGGTAACGAGTGGTGTCCCTCAGGGATCGGTGTTGGGACCGGTCTTGTTCAACATCTTTGTCAGCGACATGGACAGTGGGATTGAGTGAGCCCTCAGCAAGTTTGCTGATGACACCAAGCTGTGTGGTTCGGTTAATATACTGGAGGGAAGGAATGCCATCCAGAGGGACCTCGACAAGCTTGTGAGGTGGGCTGATGCCAACCTTATGAAGTTCAACCATGCCAAGTGCAAGGTCCTACACCTGGGTCGGAGCAATCCCAGGCACAGCTACAGATTGGACAGAGAAGAGATCCAGAGCAGCCCTGTGGGAAAGGATTTGGGGGTGTTGGTCAATGAGAAAATGAGCATGAGCCAACAGTGTGCGCTCGCAGCCCAGAAAGCCAACCGTATCCTGGGCTGCATCAAAAGGAGCGTGACCAGCAGGTCAAAAGAGGCGATCCTGCCCCTCTGCTCTGCTCTTGTGAGACCTTTCTTGGAGTATTGTGTGCAGTTCTGGTGTCCTCAACATAAAAAGGACATGGAACTGTTGGAACAAGTCTAGAGGAGGGCCACGAGGATGATGAGGGGACTGGAGCACATCCCATATGAAGATAGGCTGAGAAAGTTGGGGCTGTTCAGCCTGGAGAAGAGAAGGCTGCATGGAGACCTCATAGCAGCCTTCCAGTACCTGAAGGGGGCCTATAGGGATGCTGGTGAGGGACTCTTCATCAGGGACTATAGTGACAGGACAAGCGGAAACGGGTTAAATCTTAAACAGGGGAAGTTTAGATTGGATATAAGGAGAAAGCTTTTTACTGTCAGGGTTGTGAGGCACTGGAATGGGTTGCCCAGGGAGGTTGTGAGTGCTCCATCCCTGGCAGTGTTCAAGGCCAGGTTGGATGAAGCCTTGGGTGACATGGTTTAGTGTGAGGTGTCCCTGCCCATGGCGGGAAGGTTGGAACTAGATGATCTTGAGGTGCTTTCCAACCCTAACTATTTTATGATTCTATGATTCAATGACAGTTAAATGGAAAAACGTTTTTAAAGACAGCCATTCAGGCTTTTACAACTATTTTATTGTGAAAATGAAACTTGTCACAGACAAGAGTCCTTTTATGTTTGTATCGGTGATAAGGGTTTTCTTCACAGCTGGGTGAGATTGCTCACTCTCATTTCTTAAATAATTTAGAAAAATGCAAACTCTACAGTGGATAATTTTGGAAAGAAATAGCTTCTAAAAAGTCTTGCAACATCCTCTGTGTTCTTAAATAACTTTAAGCTGATCTATTTTCTTCTGTTCTTGTTTAGCCCTTTCCATTTCTAAATGCAGTTTTTATCGTGTCTACCCCCATTAAGTTATTTCCACTTTCTAAGAAACTATCCTCCACTAACAGAATTCTTCAGCCTAAACTTGTCGTGCCCATGAGAATAAATTGGATTTCCCTGGAGAATTTTTCCAGCTTTTTTACTATTGGTTTTAGAAATGCTGAGTTTACCCTGTCACGCTTCTGAGGGCTCTTTCACTTTGAGCCTCTGTCAGGACACTCTGATCTGAAACATTTCCTTTCTTTGCATTTTTCTGTAAGTTAATCTGGTAGAACCCAGCAATGTAACTTGGAATTTTCATGGCTTGGTATTTAAGTCACAGAAATAGATTAATTCAGACTTTTGAGTTTTTTGTCAGAGGTGCCCTACAGAACATTGTGGCCATTACAGCTATAAGTGTAGCTTCTATATAACTTTCTCAAAAAATTATGTTCAAAGATACTAGAAGACCACTTTCTCTTCAGTGTAATCATGATGTAAAATAGCATCTCACAAAAATGTTCATTCTATAAGATTGTCCTGAAGTAAACAACCGCAACGTTCTTTGCAGCTCCAGGTTACAAGATCTAAACTTCCTTGACTTCATCAGTGAAGGGACATCCGGCTGCCTCATCATAGCTGCTTCCACATACATAGACTACTCATAGAGCAGTCTCACTTGCAGAGTACTCCAAAAAGTGGTGATCAATATTCAACCCACCAAGTGGACTGCTTGTCCTTAGGAGAAAAATGATTTCCTGAAGTGCTCACTGTATGTCACTTCTGATTAATAATTATTGTATGCTGAAGGTAGCATGTGAAGAAGCCTTGGAAAAGGAGCTGCTCCATAGAGTGCTGGAGCCTTGCAGTATTTGCAGCTCTAGATTGATTCTTGTGTCATCTCCTTGGTTTGTCCCCACAGCCATCACTGTAAATGGCTTTCCTGCTTCCTAGGTGCTGGAGATGGGATGGAGCCCCAGTTACTAGGTCTTGTGAAGTGGCTGTTGTGCCTACTTCTGCTGTAGGTGGGAATCAAGGGGGTTTTGGCTTCAGTGGGGATGTGGTGATGGGAGATTTTTTGGAAGAGCTGAAAGAATTTATGTCAAGACTTGAGCTGTGTGCTACCAAGAGAGAGGTGAGCTTGAGGACATGGCTTCAGCGGGGAAAAGTGATAGCATGTTCTACTGGAACACAAGTAACACAAAATCCTCCTAATTTTCATCCGAGTTACATCAGGAAGAACTTCTTTACTGTAAGAGTGACAGAGCACTGGAACAGGTTGCCCAGGGGGGTTGTGGAGTCTCCTACACTGGAGATATTCAAGGCCCGCCTGGACAAGTTCCTGTGTGATGTACTGTAGGTTACCCTGCTCTTGCGGGGGGGTTGGACTAGATGATCTTTTTAGGTCCCTTCCAACCCTTGGGATTCTGTGATTCTGTGATTCTGTGATTGTATCAGGGTTTCATTGAAGCAATCAAAGGAGCAATCTCATTGGATCCATCTATGGAAACATCAGATGAATTATTTCGAAAGGTCAGGTCTTTTGTCTTTCAGACTTCAAAAATATACTGTAACATGTTTATGACTATAGTTACATGCTAAATCTTTCTTTTATGACATATGTTCTAGGAAATTACACCGGGACCCCAGAGTACCTACAAACTCTGCAACATCCACCTCTGAGAAGTATGGCTGCCTGTTCCCAAAGTGCTGTTTTCATCCATGTCATCTTGTTGGGAGATAACACTGGAAGCTAAAGAGTTGTGTGGCTCTCACTAGGCAGATGATTGACTCTGGTTTATGTCACTGGCCTGCTCTCCTCTTCTTGCTGGAGTGTTGCAGAGCTGTCCCCATGTTGGAGAGTATGGTGCCCTGCCTGCCTTATTGTCACCTTCACCTTCTCTTGGTAAGTAGTCCACTCTAACAGCAATTTATTTGTTTATTGTCATCATTATGACTGGAGTGTTGGAATGGAAGGTTACAGGCTCTTTAGAAAAGACAGGCCCGGCAGGCGGGGAGGGGGGGTTGCCCTTTATGTTAGGGATAGGCTGGAGAGTATGGAACTCTGGGGGCAGGTGAGCAGTTTACAGAGAGTTTGTGGGTCAGGGTTAAAGGGAGAACAGCTATGGGAGACATTACTGTGGGGATCTGCTAAAGGCTGCCTGATCAAGAGGAACCTGTGGATGAAGCACTCTACAGACAGATAGGAACAGCCTCATGTTCGCAGGCCCTTGTTCTCAGGGGGGACTTCAACGACCCTGACATCTGTTGGAGGGATACTACGGCCCTGCACAAGCAATCAAGGAGGCTCCTCAATTGTGTGGAAGACAACTTCCTTCTGCAAGACCTGGGGTATTACAGACCAGTCAGTCTCACATCTGTGACTAGTAAAATCTTGGAGCACATTTTCCTGGAAGGCATGCTAAGGCACGTGAAAAACAACGAGGTGCTTGGTGACAGCCAGCATGGCTTCACTAAGGAGAAATCCTGCCTGACCAATTTGGTGGCCTTCTATGATGGGGCTACAGAACCATGTGATTGAGTGAGCCCTCAGCAAGTTTGCTGATGACACCAAGCTGTGTGGTTCAGTTGATATACTGGAGGGAAGGAATGCCATCCAGAGGGACCTCGACAAGCTTGTGAGGTGGGCTGATACCGACCTTATGAAGTTCAACCATGCCAAGTGCAAGGTCCTACACCTGGGTCGGAGCAATCCCAGGCACAGCTACAGATTGGGCAAAGAAGAGAGTCAGAGTGGCCCTGCAGAGAAGGACTTGGGGGTTCTGGTCAATGACAAGATGAACATGAGCTGGCAGTGTGCGCTTGCAGCCCAGAAAGCCAACCGTATCCTGGGTTGCGTCAAAAGGAGCGTGACCAACAGGTCGAAGGAGGTGATCCTGCCCCTCTACTCTGCTCTTGTGAGACCTCACCTGGAGCATTGTGTGCAGTTCTGGTGTCCTCAACATAAAAAGGACATGGAACTGTTGGAACAAGTCCAGAGGAGGGCCACGAGGATGATCAGGGGACTGGAACACCTCCCATATGAAGACAGGCTGAGAAAGTTGGGGCTGTTCAGCCTGGAGAAGAGAAGGCTGCATGGAGACCTCATAGCAGCCTTCCAGTACCTGAAGGGGGCCTATAAGAATGCTGGGGAGGGACTCTTCATCAGGGTCTGTAGTGATAGGACAAGGGGTAACGGATTAAAACTTAAACAGGGGAAGTTTAGATTGGATATAAGGAGAAAGCTTTTTACTGTCAGGGTTGTGAGGCACTGGAATGGGCTGCCCAGGGAGGTTGTGAGTGCTCCATCCCTGGCAGCGTTCAAGGCCGGGCTGGACGAAGCCTTGGGTGAGATGGTTTAGTGTGAGGTGTCCCTGCCCATGGCAAGGGGGTTGGAACTAGGTGATCTTAATGTCCTTTCCAACCCTAACTATTCTATGATTCTATGATTCTGTAATTAAAAATGTTACCTCATGGCTTTAGCTTCAGACATTTAGCACATGCATTAAGTTAAAAGCAAATATAACTGTGGCACTCATTAAGGACAGAAGCTTAGCTCAAGAGCATTTCTATTTTAAACTCCTTGCTACAAGACTAAACTTAAACACCTACAACAAATAATCAAGTGCTAAAATCATCCACTAGATTCCTTTATGATTTTAAGCATCAAATCAATTTCAAAAAAAAACCCTTCACATTACCATCACCTTTGAAAGTCAGGTTGTGTATTTAAAATATGGGTGAAGGTGCTTACTCTTAGTTGTCTGCTTACCTAAATGTTGGGGTTAATATTCCTTTGAAGGAAAGAAAAATGGGACAATCCCACATGTGTTCTCTCCAGAGCAGTGGTAGTAGTGGGTGTTTCTTTGGGAGCTCAAGCCCATTTGTCAGTTCATGCGATGCCTGTCTTGTACACAACTTCTCTCATTCTTGTGCTGCTTCCATTCTTCCTGATGGTCTTCCACACATTTTGCCTTCTAATACTACATCTCTCCACCCACAGCCTCACTGCCTTTTTGCTTCAGGCACTCAAATCGGAGCCTCAGTATCTGGTTACTTCCTTCACAGTCACTGCTGTCCTCCTTAATCTATAGCCCTACAGATCACTGGTCTTTTTTACTACTTAGGTTTTGGTCTACTAATCCATAAAACCAGATAGAGGGGACTATTAGTCTACACACAGATATAACTACACTTATGAAATGCCTAACCCATTTGTCCCTAAAGCAAATACATTTGTTAGCCTAGAAAAGTTACATGAAAGATTTGTATCACACACAAAAATCTCCTTGTCCTGGGTTCACCAGTAGCTGTTTTTCTCCTTCTTAGTAGCTGGTGCAAGCTCTGTGTTTTGACTTCCAGCCTCGAACAGAGCTGATAACACTGATGTTTTTAGTTGCTGCTCAGTAATGTTTATTCTGGTTAAGGACTTTGTGAGTCTCATGCTCTGCTGGGGACGAGGGGAGGCCGGGAGGAAGCAAAGACAGGACACCTGACCCAAGCTAGCCAAAGAGGTATTCCATACCACAGCACGTCATGCCCAGGCAGGTAACTGGGAGTTACCCAGAAGGTCACAGTCTCTCTTCGGGGCGGGGGGGGGGGTGGGGTGGTGTTGAACTCGTTCAGTGGTGGTATTGTATTCTCTTGTTATTTCTCTTCTCATTATTATCATTGGTGGTAGCAGTAGTGATTTGTGTTATACCTTAGTTTCTGGGCTGTTCTTATCTCAACCCGTGGGAGTTCCATTCTCTCAATTCTCCTCCCCATCCCTCCAGGAGTGGGGAGGTGGGGGGGAGGAAAGAAAGAGGGAGAAAAAAAAAAAGGCGGGGGAGTGAGTGAACAAGCTGTGTGGATCAGTTTAAACAACAACACTTCTCCAAAAAGAATTTCTGTCAAATGTACAAAGCATTGGTCACTCTTTGAATGGTAAAGTCAATGTATAAAACTTTACTTAAAGTTGTTCAGTATCTAAGATAAAGCCATGTTAATGATAAAATTCTTTAGTTATGACTAATATTCTAGTGGATCTAGAAACCCCAAATATGCATTAGAAGCTTTCTCTTCATGGTTCAGTGGTAACACCAGTGATAAAAAACGAGTGCTTTGCAAGGTCAAATCCCTATGACTAATTAAGCGCTTACAAACTCCTCTCATCTTCCCAGCCTCCAACCATATATATATATATATACCAAGAACAGAGACAGGGAAAATTAGGGCTCAGAAAAATTTCAAGAAATCATTCAAACCACAGACAGGAGCAGACTGATTAACAAGACAGATGTGTTTTTTAGTCTCTGGTGATCATAAACTCCTGCTAAGCAGAAGCCGGAGTTCAGCAATGTGAATGCTCTGTAGGAGTGGTCAGAGTGACCAGCTGCTGTCAGCAATGCAGGTGGCTAATATCTGTCAATCTTCTTTTAAATATGACTGGCTGCTTATCTGAGCTCTGAGCACAGTATTAATAGACTCATCTGAAATAAATAGCATCCTTCTGCATATTTAAGCCATATAACATCGGACCCAAATGAGACACCGGAATTTCTCCATAATATGTGCAAATACAGATGCTATTGGCCAAAATTTCACAATGTATGTACATTTCAGTGTACATCTTTATAGCTAATTGAACATTTCTGCACAGATAAATAATGAGCAGATCAAGATCAGATCTCTGTTTTACACACTTCAGCCAACTTGCTGAATCTTTACAAATCTGATCCTGTATCTTGGAACAGGCTTCACTGTTTTAAACATATTTGTGGTTCATATTGCCAAGGTACTCCCTAACTTAAAAAGTTCCTTGAAGGCAACCTCTAAATAACATGATATTCATTGATCATAACTTTTTCCATCTGAAAAACAAATTCTACCTTGAGTTACTGTAATACCAGTTGGGGTGAAATGTGCATTTACTTTTATGGAGTTACAGGCTTCCCTACCCCCAGGTAAAAAAGGCAGAGGAAATTATGTGCACTCACTGAAATGATAATGAACTTTACAGAAAAAGAAAAAGGCTGGGTTAAACTGTGTGCATGTGTGTAACAGGCAAGGCGCAACTGAATTGTGCTGTACAGTAAGCCATGCAACTATCTTCCTTTTTTTTGCAAGACTTTTAGATACTTAATGTTAGCTTTATATAAAGTTTTCTCTTTAATCCCATTGGGTACCATTTCATGATGGTGCATACTGAAGAATAAATCCATTATTTAAGTTCTAATGTCACCCATTTGGTATGTAATTATTATAAATGGTATTCATATAAAATTGCAGACAGGTAAAAATTCTGTGAAACATTAAGGGAATAAATGATGGAATGAAGGGGGAGTGAGGAGGAAATATAAGCTGTACCCAGTCAAACCATTGTGAAATTGCTATACTTTGAGGGGCATGTTAACTTAAAAAAAAGATGCATACAGCCTGAAGGAAAAGCACAAATCAACATTACTTTTTTCTCTTCTATTCCTAAATACAGGAATAGAAGAATCTTCTCTGAACCGATGAAGGAGATGCATTTAATATCAGTATTTTCCTGACAAGGACTACAGAGCATAGGCATTTCTAAAGGTATTTCGAGTAGACATATCTGCATTGAAAAACATCTTTTGAGACTACTGCCCAGACTGTTTTATGCATAGCACCACTGTCTAGACTGCTTCATACAGCCAAAGGAGTAATTTACAGTCCCAAATGGTGAATGCCTGTTTCACCAACTATGCCACGATATGTTCTGCATGACCCCCTTCAGGATGTTGCTTTAGATACTGAATCTGAGATTATTGATACTGATATTATGCTGTTGGTAATGGTAAGGCTTATGGAAAGGAGCTGAGTTGAAGGGATTCTAATTAATCATAGCTTAGTATCACACCAAGCCTAGCCTTTGCTGTTAGGGTGAAACATACCCACAAAAATAACAACGAAAAAGAGATTAAAAGTATTGAGCTTTCCTGACACATATGTACTGAGTTTTGTCTATGGAGAAAAAAGGCATGACTGTGCTGATTTTCCACATGCTAGAAATACAGCATCAAAAAGAAATGGTGGTTGTGATGAAAAGCGCTCACCAAGACAAAGCAGAGAACAGCTTCCTTCTTTTATCACCAAAGAAGTCATTCCAAACTTGGGCCAGCCTTACTGAACTCCATTTTGGCTTAGTGCACTGGGGTTTGTAAGAGGTCTCCTGTGCGTAGGTACGCTGGAGATGTCTTTGAATTCATCTGCTCTCCTTTCTGCCACACAACAGTTGGGATCTTTCACTGTGAGAAATTAGCATCCCAGCTGTGCTAAGGTGTGTGTGTAGAGGGACCCTAGAGAGTACATGTTGATGTCCCCCTACCTGTGCAAGGCTGAGCCTTGTCCGCCTGGAGATCATTGCTCTGACTGCAGCCATAGATCTCAGTGTAGGGCAATATGCAAAGTCCACAGATGACTTGAAATAAAACAAACCCAGACAAGTAGAAGCACATAAGACATAAGGAACAAAAGACCACAGTAATTGTATAAGACAGTGGGGAATTCAATAAAATAAATATGAAAGACACTTCCACAAATCATATGGTACACCCCTCTGCCCTGAGATAGAAGCACCTTTATGCAATACTGGGCAGACACTTATCTGATCCATTCTTTAATCTCATTAGTACAAGTGCACAGGTACGTCAGACCTTAATGCTCCACCAAATTTACTGTTACACAGCTTTCTTAATGTCTCATCTGAATCCTCATTGCTGCAGAGCTCGCCATTCCTCTTTATTCCACAGCAGACAAGCAGACATGGAAAATAGTGTATTCTTTAATCTCCGGATTGTTTCCCTGGCTTTGGCCAACCCTTCTCAGTCTTCTCCAGACTACAAAATTACAGTTCATTTGAGTTCTTTCTCATTCTGAATGTTTTCTGTGTAATCACTTTTCCATAATTATGCTTCATAGGTTCACAGATGCACAAGACCCAGAAATGTTTAAAAATTCCACCTGATGCTTTACCAATGCTGAGAAGATAAGTTGTTGAATTGTCATCTCTTATAGGCTCTTCTTCTGTTTTTATATCCTTTCTTCATGTTTCGGTGTTTTGCCAATAGCTTAAAATAACTGACTTATCATCTGGTGGTATATTGCAGACAATCAGTCCATCAAATACCACCCCACAGCTGATTTCTACATTATTCCTGTCCTCCTCAAGCATACAAATAAAATAGTTCTTCCTGTTACATTTAAAATGGGTAAATTTCAGAGGAAACTCAGAAAACTTTCAAAAAGCAGTTTCTATTAGAGCCTCATCTTACGAGTTTAACTACAGTTTTAAAAATGCGCAGTCTTCTGTGCAGGTTTTTTGCCCAAAGATTAATTTTACCTAGTGGTTCTTTCCTCAGCAAATCTAATTTGTTAGCTACCTTTGGTATATATTCATGTATTCTATCAGCATTTCTATCAGTATGGCTACATTTGCTTCAGATACTCTGTTTTAAACAACTGAACTATCTCCATGTCTTAATGCATATGTAATTGCATCAATATATCTATACTTCTACTGTTGTTAGTCATCTTGTTCTCTGAAACTGGCATAAGAAATTATTTCTTTTGACGAAATAACTGCTATCAGATAATCAGTGTGCCAGCTTAGCTACAGCAGCATGACTGTAGAAAGAAATGGATCATGGTATAGACAGTGCTTAAGGACATACTGTTCTGATTGTAAGTTATATCAGTTAAGATATTTCTGCCCCAGCTGCTTGCTACAGCTTCTCTGTTACAATCCAGCATTCCTACCTCCTGAAACACATAACATGTCTGTGTGTGCAGCTGCTGTACTGTACTGTACTGAGAAAAGACATATAAACTAACAGAATTACATCCCTTTATATGACCCCTCTATCCTCATCAACATCTGCCATTGTTCAACCTTGAAGTTTATTTATGCTGGATAGCAGAATATGGTGCAGCAAGCAATGTATTACTTGCTTCAAAATCTGAAGTTAATCAGCCATTCTCAGAGTGTTTCCATGTCTACGTTAATAAACCTGCTGAGATACCAAATAGGAGATTAAGGAGAAGCCTTGATGTGAGCAATACTTTCTCAAGGAAAATCAACAAGAAGCTGGAGGCCATTATTTTCCTAATCCGGATCACTCTAGAAAGAGCAGTTAATTTGATCCAATTTTCTGCACCTTTCAAAACACTATAAAACATTTCAGTGCATCTAGGAATCAAACCCCTGTATTATTTTCACATGATTTTATTATTTTCCTTGAGTCATAATAATTTAAAAAAAAAGTCAAAAGCATAATATATTGATCCATTTCAAAAGACAGGAAAAAAAAGCACTATTTGTTCAGGAAAATTGTTCTAGATCTTACTGTTAGGAGGCACAATTAAATGTAAATGCTCCTTTACAGCAAAATTACTACTTCATTTATGAACACATAAAATGGACTTTAAAACTACAGGATTTTATACCTATTCATAGGATTTTAGTGCTGTTCTTATAAAAACAAGCACAAAAGGCTTGTTCACTTAATGTTTTTTTTCCTTTCCATTTGTCCATTAATCTCAGGAAATTTCAAGGTCATACTGAAATTTAGTGCCTAGCAATGTACACAAATATAGTTAATGCACAGGAATGTGTACTAATAAATCCATTTCTATTTATTTTTAAAGCAGATAAGTGATTTTTGCTTCAAAGGAATTTTTTACAAGCAATTGCATGGTGTCTCATTTATCATTTTACTCATGTTACTTGCAAGATTCTCTATTTTTAAAATAGACATTATAATGGTGAAATCTACCCCCATAAGATCTAAAACTTAAACTATTTCAGTTAACAGTATTCTCTAGGGAATTAATTGAAAGACTAGTGAACTGTACCACTACCAGATTAAAAGGTAAGAAATAAGAATATTTTAAAAATTATATGGATTAAGAATGGACCAATTAGTGCATCTCAGAAAATATAACTTTTGTCAGTGGGGAATCATTATCAAATATTATTTTCGTATACAGACTTCCACTTCATTGGACAGTTGTATGCCCAGTGATACATGTGATGTAGAATGAAATATAAACTTAAGAATTTTCATAGGGTATTAAAGATATACCAGATATATAGCAGAATGAAATGCCATCAAGAATTACCAGCTCAGATCCTAGAAGCAGCATATTTGGATTCTTGTATATTGTTCCTAATCACCTTGCATCTCAGGAGAGATCATTAACTTGGGCATAGGGACAGTCTAAGAGCGGCTGTTTAGCTTCTGATTTTGAAGCAAATCATTTGAGGATAGCTGGGAAATCTCTGAGAAATATTCCATAATGAGGTATAAGTATGCCTGAGGAATTAAGAGTGGCAAATAATGATGACAGATCAGTCACACAGAGGGATCAGAATCTCTGTGTAGGGTAGGCCCCATTAAATTGCTTTAATGCAACAAAGCTCAAGATTATACAAGTAATGACTAAACTGCAGATATTAAAAAGGTTACTAACTTTGAGAAGATGTATATTTTGCAGTGAATAAATGAAATAATATGATCCAGTGCCTTGCAGAAACCAAAAACCTAATCGAGTCTTTGAATATGAACACAGGAGAATAATTGAAAAAGGGAAAGAGCTAATGTTTCATCCTCAGAAAAATGGCAGTCATTGATGAAGCTAGAATTACAGTTCTATTCACCATATTTTATACAGAAGTGAAAAAATAGGAAAGGTAAAATGAAAACATACAAAGGAGAAAATGCATTACAATTCAACAATTTTGTGGCTTAGTATGTTTATTCTGTTTGATTTCCATAAGCAAGCAATTTTTTAGAAAGTAAATACTATATTTGAAAATGATTTTTATTTAGTTGCTCACTGAAGCCCAAGAAATTCCAATTAAAATTTACTCTTACATTTACAGGCAAGAGAACTGGCTCAGTTCCCCTTTTTTGGTTCCTGGAAATTAATGACAATATCCTTTCTAGAATCTATTCTTCAGCCAGTAACATGTTATTGGTCTCAGCAAAACAGTGAGAAAAGCAATTTCTGCGGAAAGTGATATATAAGGGATCAAACTAAGTGAATTAATCATGTCTTCTTCCTTTAAAAATACGTCAATTCATGAGAAAATCTGAATAAACGAGCCAAGAAAATTCATAGTTATTTTATAACTCATTCATAGAATCATAGAATCATTTAGGTTGGAGAAGACCCTTAAGATCAAGTTCACTTATGGTTTATTCCAACTAATTTTAGTGCCATGAGAAAATAATTAAAATAAACTAATAAGGATAATTGTGGTTCAAGCATGATCCCCAATATGTTGTTGAAAGTGAGACAAAATTTCTAGTGAGTCATGCCATCCACACCCACTGCTGTGGTGCTCAGTGTCACCTACACAGTCTTTGTACCACATTTGGAGAATGGGCTAGGGAGCTACAGCACTCACTGTGTGCACCACCTTGGCTCATATAGCATTTCAAACATGAGGGAAAATGCTTTCTATAGCTGTTACTAGTTCTTAAGTGAGTTTAGAAGGTCATCCTTTGGGAAGTTAATGTGCAGCCAAATATAGGATAGAATAGTTAGGGCTGGAAAGGACTCATGGAAGCACGGCTGGAACTAGATGATCTTAAGGTCCTTTCCAAACCATATCTTCCTACCTGAGACTGCTTTCCTGTCCTGAAGACATATTATGGGCAAAGAGAGTTTTCTTTTGGGATGTGGGAGGATGGTGATGCCAGATGTGCTTTGCTCCTAGTAGCCTGCTGGAAGGTTATGAAAGCAAGGGTGCTTCTCAGAGCCTGGGCTGCATAAAGAGTGGTGGAGAAAAACAAAGCAAGAGGGGACATGCTGAAACCTGGTGCTGAGAGGGAAAGACCAAGCAGGTCTGTTCAGGACAGCTGGCTGACAGAGCTTACAGCTGCAGAGCAGTGCTGGGAGAGTGGCAGTGATAATCAGTCAAGTAATCTCTCTCCCACTCCTGTTCAGGATGGGGATGTCTGTTACCACATCCTCACTCCTGACCGCACAGGACTGAGTGGATGCTGTAGCCATATTAGGTTCTGTAAAACCTGGGGGCAAGAGGATGGAGGAGTCACAAAATTAAATAAACAAAGGAAAAGAGCCACTGATCTAGCAAGCAAGTTTGTAGTGGCCAAGCTATTCAGCACTGAGCCCTTGGTGAACAGAGTGCATGCTAACTGCCACCACCTATGCTAATTTGGTATTATTGATATATATACCGTTTACCATAGCTCTTGCCTTGGAGTAATATGGTCAAAAAAACAGCAAAGTTTAATGTGTGATGTGGGAACACTGCATGTCTATAAAAGCTACCTAGTTTTCTTACAATTACATGGATGACCCAGGCAAAGAAAGAGAGAAATCAATTACACATCAGTACCCTACAGAAACTAGAGACCAAAAATTGTGTCTTTGAGTGAGTATAAGTGAACAGTACATATTAACTACAATCTTCAATTCAAATTACTTTTGTTTTGCAAGAAACCTCTAGAGAAGCTGTCGATCTTTTCTTGCTCAAAACACATTGACTTCTCCAAGATCAATACTCCACACATAAGGGGAATATTTATCCAGACAGCATCTGGGAGACTTCAAGATAGCAGAGCTTTACAATAAATTACTGAATATCAATACTTTAATTGGTTCCACATTTTCATGCAAGAGCAACTTAATCTTTAAATTTACCAGATAAAAGTGAAATAAAATACATGTTTTTCTATCATTTTAGCATTGATTTCTATATAGGAGTTACTTGCACTGAAATACACTTTGTCAGGCTGTTACAAAGGTTGTTTCAATTCTAGTATAAAATCTAATGGAGGAGATTTCAATTTACAAGGCTGACAACAAGTCTATTAAAACATCATACAACCCTTGTCACTTAAGCATATTTTCTTACTTCTTGGAACACCCTCCTTAAATTCAGCTTCTTTTTATACATTCTAGTTCCTTTCACCTGATGAAGACATTCACATACTGGGAGAAAAGAAATTTTTGCAATCAACTTACTTTTGAAAAGTTGGGGTTTAGGCCTATCAAATTGTGCTCAAACATTCTGTGGTCCAATACAGGATCCTTGGTGATGGCAACACAGCCATTTGTGGGTCCACCTTGCAGCTAAGAGTGAGTAGCAGATTTAGCTTTAAAAAATAAAAGAGAGCCATTCTTCTTTTTTTGTCAGATAACTGTAATTCCTATCTGTTTCCCATTGCAGTGCCCCATCATATGGTACTGAAGAGAGTAGTAAGGAAGGAATGGGAAGGAGCAGCAGTTCTCGAGTCCAGACTCACTGGCTAGTATCATAATACATAAAATAATGGCAGCAACACTTAAACAAATTCCTCTAAGGAAACAAAACTATACTTCAGTTTCTTGCTATGCTCTGTATACTATTTGGTTCTGAACTGTAACACGGTACCAATTTTTTACTGCTGGTCTGTAGTTTTGATGTGTATTTATTTTTCTACTGTGCCTGGTAAAAAGAGGCTGTCTTTACTTTGTCTTCATCATCCTGTTCGGGTCTCCCTTTTCTTCACACCAGACCAGCATAAACATTAACGAAGGCATGCAGTAAACCAGCCCAAGCACTGGCCCGTCAGAAAAATAACAAAGTATAATATTGTATTATTGTTGTGAGAGAGTGAAAAAGTAAAAATAGATGGGGGCATAAAGGAAATAAGAATAGACACCTATTTCCAATGAATAAGCTGATTTAAGTGCATGCCAAAGTACAGCTTCAGAAAGTAATTACAGGCAATGTTTTTGTCTTCCATCTCTGTATAAGAAAATTCATCTTTTTCACTGTGTTAGTACAGTTTTACTGCTTTATACCTTATGGAGTGCTTTACAACATTTGCTGAATGTAGCATGTTTTTCATTTGTCTTTTCCATCTTTTTCCTAATAAAAATGAGGATGAAAACTATAATGAACAAAAGGATAGCTGTGAAAAAGAAGAATGGACACTCTTATGGCTCACCTACCTGACTTCTGGCCTCTAGAAGCAATTTGTTGTTTGGGAGCGATAGTATTTGCTTTCAGCTTAGTACACATCTGTTATTCAATGTATGACACCTGCTTCATTCCCATGGAGTTTTTAAGGCTGCATAAAACACAATTCCTTATTTTTATCCACCGTTAGAAAAATAAGTTGCTTGTAAGCACCCAGCATAGATAGGGTCTGCCCCTTAGTTCCATGCAGAAAGGGAACATGTCAGTTACACATGATTTTGTAGGCTACATTTATAGTTCCACTATTTTTTTTCTTATTTGCCAGTGTTTCTCTGTTCTTGTGCAGACAACATCAGGAGCTTTGTGCTGAGGTCTTACACCTCACCTCTCCCATTCCACCTTCCAGAATTTAGTTATAAGGCAGAAGTGAACAACTCTTTTCAAAACTGTTTTTTCTGTAGTAAATTTGCTTTAAGTAATATCCCATTTTGTTGAAATTTTTCATTTCTCACTGGAAAAAAAGAAAAACAAAAAACCCCAAACCCAACAAACCAACCAATCCATATCAAACCATTTCTCTTATTGAACAGCATGGTATTTTTGTCAGATGCCAATTCCCTTTTAAACCATCTTCTAGTATTTTTTTTTTTATCCCCTTACAAATGTTGAAGACTAAGCACATAAGAATCCATGTTTTAAGCCTCCAGCATTGTTCTTCAGTAAAACTACATTTCCCACAATGCCAAACTAGTGGAGGATAAGAACTATTTCTGTCTGTTTACTGCCTAGTATGATATCAGCCATTATCTTGACCAGTCTCTAGGGATGCTACTGCTGTGAAAAATAAAATTAACAACATTATTTTTGGCACAATTATGTCAACACCCCCTTATCTATTAGAGAAAGTTTGTCTTGAGTCATTTGCTGAGCTCTATGTAAGCATAATTAAATATGGTAGTTAATTAAGGAAATTAAATAACCTAATAACTAACTGTATACCTATCCTGAGACTTTCATCATGAAAAGACATCAAACTATAAATACAAAATTAAATATTTTGATAAAACTGATCATCACAAAACCTCCTAAGAATGTTATGTTCCATTAGTTTGATCAGTTTTATCCGTGAACTCTTTTATAGACTTCACAAGGGTACTCTGCAAGTTTCTTAAAGAATTAAAAATAGCAAACTGGTCCCTTTGACATGATGCAAAGCTAAAAAAGGAAACTCTTTTACTCAAAGTAACTCTTAGCTAATAACAATGAATTGTACATTGCTGCTGATGATAAGTAAATCTGGATGTAAGGAAACTCAGGGTTTCTAATCCACCCCCCTGCAAGCAGTGTGAGCAATGAGATCAGTACAGGTTCCTCATGGCTTTACCAAGTCAAGTCCTGAAAATCTCCAAGTGTGGAAATCACCCTACCTCTCCAGTAAGGTGTTCCACTGATTGACTGTCCCTATGGGAAAATGTTTCTCATTCCCAGGTGGAGCATTCTGCATCAATACATGTCCACGGTGTCTCTTCCTCCAGTCAGGTAATGCTGTGAAGAGCTTGACTGCATCTTCTTCATGGCCAACTTGTAGGTACTCACCAGCTGGTTTTACATCCCCTATAGCCATCTCTTCTTTAGCCGAACATGCCCAATTCCCCCAGCAGCTCTTCACATGGCAAGTGCTCCAGCCACGACCAGTCTGGGAGCCCTCTGTTAAATTTACTCCAGTTTATCATTACCTTTCTTGCACTGGTAGTAGCCAATCCTGGATGCAGTATTCTAGATGTGATACTGACTAGAAGGGAATACAGCCCAGGGTGCTGTTGACTTTCTTCACTGCAGAATGGTTCCTGTTCAGCTTGTTATCCACCAGCTCTTCTTCTCCCTGGGCAGGCTCTCCTCCTGTCCTCAGCCTTTCCTATTTACAGTGGCTCTTCTTTCCCAGGTGCAGGATCTTGCATTTGTCCTTGTTGACAAATGTTCCTTGCTGGCCCTATCTTCCAGCCTATTATCTAGGTCCCTTTGGAATACTCCATGGACACTGAGTGTATTGGTTGATTCTCCCAGTTTAGTTTCATCTGTAAATTTGATGACACATTTCATCATCTGGTCCCAGTCATTTGACACATACTAAATGGGATGTGTCCTGGACAGACCCCTGCAGCCCTCCACTTGTCAGTTCCTTATCAGTTAATGTCCAGCCCACTAACCAGTACTCCTTAAACCCAACCATCCAACTTGGTTTTTATAATTTAGTTGTGCACCCATCCAGTCTGTAGCATACCCACTTGGATATGACAGTTCTGTGGGAGACAATGTTGAAAGCCTTGGTAAAATCAAAGAAAATCCCTCCCACTGCTGTCCCCTAAGCTGAAAATCCAGTCATAGAAATTTTATCATACAAAGCAGTCAGGTCTCTCAGTCCAGATTTACAAATGGTAAATCTCTGTTAACTATGCCCAACACACTGCAGGGGTTTGTAACAAAACAAGAAAAGTCTTCCTATTAGTCTGCTCTTTTGTTTGGTGTTATGTTTACCCTTCCAGTGCTTCTTGGACCCTAACATTGGCAGTTTCAGTTTTCCTCAAGCAGACTGAGGGATGGATAGGGGTTAGTATGGTGTTTCAGCAGCATTTTGAGTCCTTTGTTGGGAGAACAATGATCATGGAAGTCTGAGGGCCCACTTGGAAAGCTATATTTATTTTTACTTATCACAGCCTACTCCTTTCTTATTCTTTGCTAGCTACTTTGAAAATTGCACAATAACATCCCTCAATCCCAAATTGCACAAAGATTGTTGTTTGTCACATACTGTCTCTGTATATTTGTCAGGCCTGGACAACACATGATAGAATCATGGAATTATTTAGGTTGCAAATGACCTTTAAGATCATAGAGTCCAACCATAAACACAGCACTGCCAAGTACACTAGTAAACCATGTCCCCATGCGCATCTGCAGCACTGAGAAAGCATTAGCTATAACTATCATCACAGTTTCCATACTAACACCTCAACAGTTCCACTTCAACCACCAGCCAGAGTCTGGCTTTGTCTTCTCTGTATCCTTCAGACAGTTATGGAGAGCAGCTATCCCGAATATTTCTATGACGTGCATTCACAGATGTCTACTGTGCTTCTACTTAGCATCTCACAGGGTCCCTCACAAACTCAGGGGACACTGACAGATGTTAAACAGATCAGGCAATAAACACCTGAGGCCACCACAAAACCAAAGACAAGTCTCAAGACTCTGCACAGTGAACACAAGATATTTTATTAAGAATGGAGTGAAAATCATATTCGCTGGACTACCAAACCACATGAAACAAATAGTAGAAGGGCAGGCAGTAGTGCACAGAGACTTTAGTAAAAAACTATAATCTGGGCATCATATCAGGATGGAAAATTGCCTGTGTGATGGAAACCACGCAAAAACATGTTTCCATAAAAAAATTTTAACTGAGCATAAAATCCACTTAAGTTGTCAGGACAAGTGAACATTGAAACTGATGAATAGGTAGCTGAACACACAAAAAGGTATAAAGTATCATTGCACTAGGGGTAGAATGTTATCATCTTCCAAAACTCTGATAAAATTGAAACAGTACATCTGGAAACTGATAATAAGGGTTTCTTTCCATCAGCATTTTTTTGCAATTGCTGTTTAATCTTGAAGACTGGTAGTTATCCTTAACTCATGTTATAATACATAAAAGAAAGTGGGATCATTAAGAGGGAATAATGTTCACCTCCTAAATTAAACTAGTTTCCCCTAATCATTCTACTTTCAATATAAATGCACTTCAATATTTTCTTTGTTCTGGGTAAACCCTGTATTACTAGACATTTTTTTCCCCCTTTTGTGATCTTTTAAGTCTGTGCTTCTTTTATCCTAGTGACTGACTGAAATTAGGCAGACACCATGATACTCATTATTTAATACATTGTCATTCCATTTCATAAACCTTTTTAATACACCAGTTCTCTGTTCTCTTTAGGTTGTAAATAAAATAAACAAAAATAACAGCAGCAGTGAAAAAATCTGCTGCTAGATTCTTATCAAATGTCTTCACTGGGTTCACTGCAAAGACTTCCGCTTCCATCCTCAGAGCCTCTAGTCTCTGGAAAGGAGAGTAGACCATTTTCAGACTGTACTACACTCAACTTATCCAAAACCGTGTTCCATGTTCCAAACCATGTGTTTTGATAGGAATGGCAGAGATATTTCATTGCTTCAGGTGTAGAGCAACATCAATATAATCAATTAAGCATTCAAAAAAACCCCAGGCATTTGCATGATTTAAAATCATATGCAGAGGCCTGGGTTTCTTTTAACATATTTTTTTTTAAACTTCGGCTGTTTTCTTGGAAAAAGTCAATGATGAAATCAAAGTATACTGTCCTTGACCTAAATACTGCAGTATTTAAATTCATTGAAAGTTCAAGATTCTTTTTTTTTTTTTTTTGATAGTATAAATTGGTAGCAAAAACATAGCTTTACATTAAGAGAAGAAAACAGCCCATCTTTCTGAAATTGCATATATATATATGTTGTGCTGTAGAATTTTCTAAGCTGTGCATTTTACTTTACGGCATTATTGCTACTCTGTTTACATGTAGTGGAGGTACTGGGCCATGTAATGATTATTGTGCCAAATGGTACATTAATTCCAGAAAACGCAGATATTTTTGACTTCCTAGTTCCCAGTCTACATTAAAATAAATACAAATTATTTGTAATCTTGGACTAGAAAGACACAAACTCATTCGTTAATGGAACAGAACCAAGTTGTTACTGATGTATAAACAATACTGTTCTTCAGTTGTCTAAGGGCAGTGATTCTTATCATTTTTATACTGCTAGGAAAATCCTAGCACAGTCTTATCTAAACAGCAATATTTAACTAAATAAATTCCAAACTTTCAAAATTGTAAGACAGTAGTTAAAATATAAATTAATCTTGGTTTTACAGTAAAGGCAGAAACCTATGCTTTGACTCATATAGCTTTGCTGTAAACTTTGACATAAGACAAAACCTTTAATCTCTAGCTGCTGAGGCTATCCTTTTCTAGAAGGGGGATAAGAAAAAAAATCTCACTATCCTTTATTTTCTCCTTTTTTCAGCTTCTAAATCTATATTATCAACTTTTACAGAGAGAAACTTTTGTCTTACTGGTATATGTTCAATGCATCAGTGAATAACAGCATAATGCTCTCTCAGTAATAATAAGACTCCTTGAAATTCTCTAACAGTTCTAAAATAAGTAGTATAGCTAGCTGAAAACAAAAGCAAAGGCATAATGTAGCCTTCATTAGCAAAGTAACGGTTATAAAATTATTACTAAAAGATCTGTGCTTAATTCCATAGAACAGAAAGGGCAGTAAGTTGAGGTACTAACAGAATAAAGATTGAGACTGAGTTAATAATTAGGATCCTGAGGAGCAGTCTAGATCCAGAAGCTTCCTAAGGAGGGCTGGAGAAGACTACTCACCTAAGAAAGGGGGAAAACAAGGGAATACACACAACCACGAATTCTCCTCTAGTAACAGAAAATGCTAACCATAGGAGTGCCTCAACCTCCAAGGTTTCTTTTTTTGTGCAGGAAACTGCTTTTATCCATTCAAGATCAATAGTCCTGTACTTTGCCCTGACAGCAGCTGCCCAAAGCCAGATCTGAAAATGCTCACTGAATTTACTTCATGGGTCTTAGAGGGCCTTAGAATCAAAATACATGACAACATATAGCAGTGTGGAAACTTACCTTTTACACAGGAGTACATTTCATTCCTTCTAAAGTTCTTAATGCATTTTAGCTAATGATAACAAATTCACCCTATTTATAGTTGGTGCCATTTCACTGTTAGCTACAAATAAAAGTTAAGGAGAGTGCTTGGTTCCTGGCCTCACAGATCACAGCTTTGTGCTTCACTGAGTTTCTTTTATCAACCAGCATTCAGAGCGTTAAATATCCGGAACATGCTCACAGGACAGCTTTTGGACCAAGTCCTGACAGTATATTCAATACTAACATTGCAGATTCTAGAAAAAGACAGGCCTAAGGAAATATGATTCTAAATATAAAAGCCTATTAAATTACCTGCAGGTATCAATACACCAAGCAAACTCACCACTTCAGCCATCGTTTAAATACTTTGATTCTAGTTAGGAAGAAATGATCTGAAGTATGGCAAATGCAATGACAGCATATGTATGTAAATATTACTAAATAGGTTTTAGGGATTTAAGGAAGGTTCCAAACCTTAAATCTCTTAGCAAAGTTTTTGTTTGCTTTGAGAGCGTGTACTGATTTGTAACTGACTGCATCCCAACTGCCTACAGAAACTTAGGCAATCACAAGTTTTATGTTTCACTATGTCATGGTGCCACTTAAAACAGGCATGTAATGTCAGTTAGCACAATCTTATAGGATACTATTTTCTGTCCTTAGGAGTGTTTGATGCCATTACATTCCTTTTTCCTAGTTATTCACATAAGAGAATGCATACTATTTTACTAACAGCATGAAACATTTTCTTTAGTTTGATTATTATAATTACACTCTGCTGGTACTTACTGATATCCACAGCAATTGCAACTAAAAACTACCCCTTTTGTTATTCCCACAGATGCTTGTGGGTTTTTTTTTTCCTTGAATGGTGAAAGACAAATGTAGCTACATTTGGAATTAGAAGAGATCAGTCCAAACTTCAGATAATGGTACAGACTATCCTCCAACATCTATACTGGTTTCATGAAGTCCTAATGTGAATTACAATAAGGTCTATGTAACAAATTTATATTCCAAGAAACTTAGAAAATGCACAGTAAAGTTTGACTGTAATAATTGACACAATAGCACTTACTGTAAAGTTTTCTAGAGTCTGTTTAAAGACAAGGGCCCAGAATCACTGTTGGATGGATGTTAGCAGAACTCAGGTCTGCTGGTGACCTCAACGAGCTGTAGGCTTAGCTATGTCATGATTTAATGGAATGGCAATATGAAGTATGTTGGCATACAGTGTGCAAATCCTATATTAGAATCCAACAATAATGCCTTCCTAAATTGTGTCTCCATTCAGTATTACTGTTTCTGGATGCCTTCAGTTAGGAGCTGAAATGCCACACACTGAAGACAATGTCAGAAATGGTGTTGAGTCATTTTAGCCAGAATTTTGCTTGAGGAATTCAATTGCCTTTCCTTGAAAGAATGCCCTCTGTGACCAGGAAGTATCAATCTTTATTATTTAAACCTACTGACTATAGTTTATGCACTTCCTGGCACGAAAAAGATAGTGTAAATGTACATGGAAGCAAAATACAGAGTTTTGATGGTGATAGGTTTGCTTCAACTACCCTTGATAATGCATGAATTCTAGTATTGTTTGTCATTTAGCAAATTACACAGACAAAATACATTAGTCAAAAATACATGCTCTTGAACAAGAGAGATATTAAGAGATCATGAAATCAAGTTTAGATTTAATGTTTGAGAATTGATATTAGTTCTGCTGTGGGAACATGTTGATAATTGCTTTCATGGAGTGCACTTAGACACCTTTTACCTTCCGGGGTAAACTGAAGTAGCCACTGTAATTAAAATATTTTAATTTAACTGTTCTCTGAATGAAATTTCCCAGTGACCCATGTTGAAAGCATCAAGCAGATTTTTTTCTTCCTAGAATAAAGCTGATCTTCCTGACAGATGCTTGTGTTTCACAACAGCATCCATGATATAGCTATGGAAACTAACTGAAGAAGGTGTCAATGAAAATGTTCAGTATAGGGTGGATATAATAACTCAGATAATATATTTTGATAGGTAATTTCCTCCCATATTTTATAATATTCTTGATAAGCAGGAGACAGCAAAAATAGGAAGCAAATAATGTGTATACATGTCTAAACCCCAAATCATATTTAATCTTCATAGCAAAAGAGTTTATGCATTTGGAAACAATAGATAGAGGCAGTGGGATCTATGGCTTAAGCACAACAAGCGCAAGTAAAAGACACATCTGTGGGGAATGACCAAGGTAATTTTGGTTTTAAGGATGGGAACTAGATTCAAGGTCACATTGAATCTCCACTTTTCATCAGTTCAAATGATGAAAAGTACTTACAGTGATTACAAGTCTAAGTTTCCTTGAGCAGCAAGAGAAAAATAAGACTAACATATTCTAAAGCAAAGTATGCAGAGCTCTACTTGCTGGTGTACCAATTTGAAACAGCGCATCAGGAGCCACATGTCTTCTGGGTCAAAAAGCCTTCAGATGATGAAATCTGGAGTGTAACTAATCTGCAGAATAGATTAAAGATGTATTACACATAAAGATTGTAGTATTGCTAAAGCTGTCTGATGCTGCATATTTGAAGACCACTATTTTCAAAAGCTTTTAAACCAAATTAACATTTACTGCTTAAACCTTCCAATTTAATTTTGCTGTGGAAAATAAGGCAGATTATTTATGACTGTCCTTTAGAATTCCTCTAAAGATAACAGAGGGGGGTAAATGCTTCTGGAAGATTAAGTTCTTTTAAGATCATTGTTCAAGCTAGGTGGTTACCATTGATCTCCCCTGACTACCAGGGCAGTCAACAGGCACAGGTAAGACTAGGTACCTATTCAACAGCTACCACTATTGAGCATAACCCCGTTGCAGAGCTATTGAGTTACTTGTACTCTTTCATATGAAAACATATATAGAATATTTATAAGGTACCTCTGAGGCTATCTGAATTGAAAGCTACTTTTAAGAGAGATAAGGAATTCTTCCTAGATATTAAACTGTAAGAATGTATCTGGGTTTGGATGCTTAAGGAGCCTACTGTGGATCTCTAAAGCTTCACTGTTACTGTCTGTTGTTCAGATCTGCTTTAAAAAACATTTATCTAATGCTGTTCTTCCTTGCCCCTTAAGAGGCACCATATGCACAGGGCTGCCTGATTAACTGTATCCTCACACTCAGACAGGCTAAAGAATTTTCCTTTAAAGGTGATTTCAGTTGTTACACAGAAACTTGTTAAATTGAGAAAATTTCTTTCAATTGTACTCAAAACTACTGACAGCTGAGACAGATTAAACACTAAACCGAAGTTGAAATATTTAATCAATCACAAAATAGTTTTCTGTGAAGTTGGGAGAAAGCAGGAGAGGTGCATACATTCTGTGACTACCATTATTTGTGTGGTTTTTGTGACACCCTTCAACCAATCATCTTAGAGAACTTTCTGGCAACTTTGAGAAAGCTTTTAGAATACAAAAGAAGCAATGGAGTCAAAGAAAAATAATCTTTTCCATGCCTCTTAATGTAGATTTCCTAGAATATAGTACTTGTTATTTTCTAACTCAGACACATGACAGACATGGATAATGAATTATTTGATAGAAATTTAATTCAGTTTTAACTTAAACTAGGCACAAAATTTCAAGAAAGAGTAATCTTCTTGGAATGTATGTCACAGACAGCAGGTAGCAAAATAAAATAAACATCAATGTCACTGGTGAAAAAATAATTGAATTTCCTAAGGAGAAGTTAATAAAGCACGAGATCTCATCTACATTCTGTTTAAGTTTGGATTTATATATCCAAAATCCACTTATTATGTGAAGCAGCAGGGTAGTCTGCCTACTTTCTAGGACAATTTGTTATTTACATACCTACCTTACCAAACTCTCTTCTTCTTAGCTTGGAAATCCGTCGAGCCTGTCTGCCATGCAGCACTCATAGAGAGATCTTCTGGGGTAAGATAAGAACATTGTAGCAATCCAGGCTTGGGGCAAAAAGCACAGAAGCTTCATTTACATTTCTGGAAATACACAGAAGTTTAGATTTGTCAGAACTAACGCTTATTTCCTTTCACATGGTGCTCATATTTCCCTTCCATGTAGTCATTTTCAGTTGAGGAAATTCATTCAGAAGAGTGCCATTTAGTCAGTTCTTATTGAAAGAGCACTCAAAAGGCACAGGTCTGCTGGAAGCTAACTTGAGCTGACCATTAATTATTCTTCAGTCCTGATTTACTAAGTTAGTTATTATTTTCAGGGGCAGCCCAGGCACCTGAACCTGAAAAATTTCATTAGTTTGTAGACTACTGTGCAAAAAAAGAGGAAGCCGTAGCATCACACTTTTTCAGTTCTCGGGACAAAATTAAGCATACTGCATCCCAAATAGGTGGAGGCACTTGACATACAATATCAGTTCCCTATAAAAGTAGGAGGGATTATTTTATGGAGGCATTTGTGTTTTCTCTACAGTCAATAGATAGAAAAAAAATTGATAAAAAAACCCCAACCAACCAAACAAAAAACCCACAACACACACCCCAAGTAAATTAATTTTAGAATCCCCTTCAGAATTCCTCGACAGCTGCATTTTAGCACAACCATAGAATCATAGAATAGTTTGGGTTGGAAGGGACATCTACAGGTCATCTAGCCCAATCCTCCTGTAGTGAGCGGGGACACTTGCAGCACGACCAGGTTGCTCAAAGCCCTGTCCAAACTAGCCTTGAATGTTTCCAGGGATAAGGCATCCAGTAACTCTCTGGGGAACCTGTTCCCCTCTGTAAAAAATTTCTTTCATATGTCTAGTCTAAATCTACCCTCTTTTAGCATCAAACTATTACCCATTTTCCTATTGCGACAGGGCCTGGTAAAAACTTTGTCCCCATCTTTCTTATAGTCCTCACTTAACTATTTGAAAGGCTGCTCTAAGGTTTCCCCAGAATCTTCTCTTCTCCAGGCTGAACAAGCTCAGCTTTCTCAGCCTTTCTTCACAGGAGAGGTATTCTAGCCCTCTGGCTATTTTTGTGGCCCTCCTCTGGACCCTCTCCAACAGGACCATGTCTTTCCTGTGCTGAGGACTCCAGAGTGAATGCAGTGCTGCAGGTGGGGTCTCACGAGAGCAGAGTAGAGGGAAGAATCACTTCCTTCGACCTGAGGAGTGGGAGAAAGCATGGAAAATTTGAAAGGAGGTGAAATAAAAGCAATGGCTCACATGTAAACTAGCTGCTGCAGTGCAGAACTGGTGCTGCTTTCTATGTTGATCTCTACAGCCAGACGTGTGTGCGCCTGTGTGCGCACTGTGTGTGCGGGTATCCTCATGGGACAGGAGAACTCCCCTGAGTCTCAAAGTCCATGAGATTTGGCTGCTTCTAGACCAAAATATCCTTTGGGCTGTGGCTCTATTAATGGCAGTTTCCACAGTTCCATTGCTTGTAAATCAAGATCTCTGATCTCTGTTAAGAACACTAGCAGTCCACCACTGTCAACAGTTATGCCAGTACAAATGTTAATTGTAAATGTATTACACTGATGTACACAAGATTTCCAAATGTACACAAAAGAAAATCATACCTTGCTTAAGTTTTATTGTATTAGTCACTAATTTGAACCTCATCAACGTCGTTACACCTGTGGAAAAATTGCTGTTGTGCTTGGCTGTGAAGTATCAATTCCTTAAATTACTGAAAGATTTCATTTGTTTGTCTTTGTCGTATTAGCTCTGGCCATGTTTCACATTCTTGGCAGTATGTAGTTTTGCTGAAGAGAGCTACAGAAAAGGATACATGATCTGAATATGTACTTCCATCAGATCATTGTGTAGTAGTCTGGAAACTCATTTGAATTGTTAATTCTTTTTTTTTTCTTTTTTAATGTGTTATGCATGTCATGCATTAAATATCTGGCACAGTTTAACAAACAGATGTGTTTTTTAGGCTGCTCACTCATTATTAGACTGAGTTTAGTTAAAATTATTAATCTTTTTGTGATACATATGTATTTTTAGCAAAGAAAGAAAACATATATTTCTTACAACTGAATGCACTTAAATTCTGGATTTCTCACCAGTTGTGAAACAGGTCAGCTTCATTGTGCAAATACAAAAGAATATCACAAGAACACTCAATATATTCACATGGGAACTGCAAATTTTATTAGGTCTAACACAAGAAATAGTGCACATATGAATCAGGAAGAGATCTATGCAAATACATTTTTTCCCTCTATTATTTAAATATCTCTCATAGAATATTTCTCCATATACATCTCTGTACATTATACTGCACGTTCTTTTTGTAGGAACTTTATTTATTGAAGCAGATACTCCTATGTTGTACCTTGGTCCATACTGGAAAATCACAGTGTGTTTTGTCACTTATCATATCCAAACACAAGGCTTCTCTCTAAAAAGAGCAGAGGCAATAGCAATGCCCCCTGCGCTGGGGGATAGCAGAGATCAGGCAAGGTTTGTTGCTGTGTGCTATAACCCTGTGTTCCCCCTCTCATCTGCCCTCCATAGCTGTGTGGCCTCACACCCCAGCCAGCACTGAAATGAGTTTCAGTGTCTGAGCAAGATCCCGGCGTGCATCCGCCAGCAAGAGGGACCAGAATAAAGTCAGTTCTGTATCTTCTCCTTTCAGGAAAGGACTCTTGTTTACCTGTCTCACTGAAATATATTATGCTGATTTCACTAATGTTTGCAGGGTGCTTTGGTATGTCCCAAAAGCAGGTTGAAAAGGAGCTGTAAAGTGTAATCATCATCATCACCGTCATCATTATTTGCATAAGATGAAGACCTAGTATTAAATGTGCGTAACTCCTGTTCTTTATGGATAAAATGTTGAACTATATACAGTGTCACCTTCATTTTCCTCTTCTAACACTACACATATTAGGCAGCAGGAGGAATTCCTCTAGCACATGTGCACAGTGCCACCCACTGTTCTACAGAAATTTCTCTCTGCTCTAAGCTCTCTCTTATGTTGCATTTGTCTGGCGTCTCCATTTCCTCTTCTTTATTTGCTGTACCACAGGTATATGTCACAAAATGGCAATTTATCTCCTGTGAGTGTTCATCTCACTTGACCTATGAGGCTAGTGCTTGTTCACACACCTAAGGCAGTAATAAATGTTGTGCCTATTGTATTTGTGCACTGATTCATGAACAAGCTGTACACAGTTTGTGGAACAGACTTTTCAAATGGCAGTAGCTGTCTGTGTTCTAAATATATAAAATCTGTTTGATTTTTTTTTTTATTTTTTTATTTTTTAACTGAAATCCCAAATCCTCCCTTCATCTCTGCAGAAAAAGCTGCGGGTTGATGAAAAATGTTTCAGGTTTGGGGGGAAAATGTTCAGCACCAGTAGGTATGGTCCAAAATTTACTGAAGGTGATGAGAGCTTCTAACCTTGACTCTATCCCTTTCAGAGAGAGAAACTGCTATACATCTATTTCAGAGGGAGAAATCATACATCTATTCTTTTCTTCCAAACCTCCTTGTGTGCCAAACAAGAGCTATTCAGTGTTCAGCATGCAGACACCCCACCTTGTTTACCACATTTCCTCACTGTCTGAATATATGAAACCATAAAACATTTCTCTTCTGTGGTATGGAAGGCTGAAGTACACTACACATCAGCCACTTGGTTGAGAAAAACTGTTGGCTGATACCACTTTTTTTTTTTTTTTTTTTACATTCTTTGGACAGTATCAGCAAAATTTACCCAGCTTAACATGCCAAGCAAACGGTAATTTATTCATCATCTTGTCTCCCTCCAGAGCAAGTTTGGCAAAAAGCAACTGCAAAGCATATGATTAAAAAACCCCTAAAATGTTGTCCCTCTCCCCCCTAAGATAAGGGCTCTCTAGACACCCTTTAGTGTCTAAACCAAAACTTCGGTTTTGTCATGATTTGGATCTCTCACTGCAATTCATGTCTGTGCAGGGAAATTATTCATTTAAGGGTCAACCTGCTAAACTGGAGGAAAAAGGCATGACTAGAACTGAGCAAAGGGAATAAATGACTGGATAATTAATTTCCATTATCAAAAGCGTCCTTAACACCTAATGCTGTGAAAACCTAGAAGGAAACCAGTAAGTCTAACAAGACCCTAGCATATGTTATGACATTATAGAAACTATTGCTATATGTTGTGTACAGAATGCATCTAACTGGAGTTACTTTAAAATGTAATTTCACATATTCTATGTACCCTTATGTGAGAATATTACGCAAAACATTCTATAGCTGACAAGAAGAATTGAAATTTTGGACTAGATGATCTTTTTAGGTCCCTTCCAACCCTTGGGATTCTGTGATTCTGTGATTCTGTGAAACTTTCCATCGCAGCTTTGTTTCCTCTTGTGAGGAAAGAGAGAGAATTGCTTTCTGAAAGGCAAGAAGAATGGAGATGCTGTCCTGGCATTTCACATCCTAAAGCTTTGAGCAACCTCGTGATATGTCATTGCTGACTCTGCTTTGAGCAGGGGTCGGACTAGAGACTTCCTGAGGTCACTTTCAGCCTGAATTATCCTGTGGTTACCACATGCAACAGCTGCCTTAGAAATTTCTGTGCCAGTTCACTCACCTTTTCTGCCACAGGGTTTGCATACTGAGCTGAAATGATGCCAAAGAGAGCTGGAATTGCAGGCAAAGTATGAGGGTCTTTCACCAGGTCCTAGTTGTCCTGGCAGCCAGAACCACAGGAGCAGACCTGGACAGGCTGGAGAGTTGGGTGGGGAGAAACTTGATGAAATTTAACAAGGGCAAGTGTAGAGTCTTGCATCTGGGGAAGAACAACCCCATGTACCAGTACAGGTTGGGGGGTGACCTGCTGGAAAGTAGTGAAGGGGAAAGGGACCTGGGGGTCCTGGTGGATAGGAGGATGACCATGAGCCAGCAATGTGCTCTTGTGGCCAAGAAGGCAAATGGCACCTTAGGGTGCATTAGAAAGGGAGTGGTTAGTAGGTCAAGAGAGGTTCTCCTCCCCCTCTACTCAGCCTTGGTGAGGCCGCATCTGGAATATTGCGTCCGGTTCTGGGCCCCTCTGTTCAAGAAGAACAGGGAATTGCTTGAAGCAGAGCCACAAAGATGATTAGGGGAGTGGAACATCTCCCTTATGAGGAGAGGCTGAGGGAGCTGGGTCTCTTTAGCTTGGAGAAGAGGAGACTGAGGGGTGACCTCATCAATGTTTACAAATATGTAAAGGGTAGGTGTCAGGATGATGGAGCTAGGCTTTTTTCAGTGATATCCAGTGATAGGACAAGGGGCAATGGGTGTAAACTGGAGCATAGGAAGTTCCACGTTAACATCAGGAAGAACTTCTTTACTGTAAGAGTGACGGAGCACTGGAACAGGTTGCCCAGGGGGGTTGTGGAGTCTCCTACACTGGAGATATTCAAGGCCCGCCTGGACAAGTTCCTGTGTGATGTACTGTAGGTTACCCTGCTCTTGTGGGGGGGTTGGACTAGATGATCTTTTTAGGTCCCTTCCAACCCTTGGGATTCTGTGATTCTGTGAAATGCTAATGAAACTTCACTAGTACAAAACTTGTGAGGACTAAGACTAAGGTCATTATGCACAAACTCCATTAGTTTGAGATTTGCATACCAATAATAAGGAATTCTGAAGATTTTTATATACTGGTAAACAAATAACTGGGAATAAAAGAGTTTGTCTAGAGAGTTCAAGGAACAGAGGAATATAGACACAATAAGATAGGAAAACATTTGTCTTCATTTGAAAGCATAGGCAGCAAAAATGAGTGAAATCATCTAATATGTGCTTGGAGATGTCCACAGTTAAGGAAAAAATCTCAGGGAAACTGAACACATGAGGCTACCTCAAGTTTTCTCACGTGTACCATTAAATCATTAAGTAACAGTAGAGCTATTTGTGCATTAACAAAATCTGTCCTTGTCCACAATTATGGACAATATGGTGGACATAATTATGATTTTAATAACAATAAGCTTGGTTATGAATACCAAAATTGTATTTGGTAATGAATTAAAATGGCTTTCTTAAATTTGTAATTTGGAGTTTGTCTAGATAGGCTTCTGAAAATGGAGATAAGTGCTTAATTGCATTTTCTGAAATACTCATCACTAAAACCCACTGATTCCAAAAATCTCATTATTGGTAGATACTATTTTTGCAGAGGTGTGGCCATTCCAGGATGTTGTACTTAGTAAGGGAAAAGTCGTATATAAAATATTACTTAAAGTCAATGCAGATAAATTAATTTGTCATATCAGCTCATAACACAGAATATCTATTACAGGTAATAATACCACTACAGCATCACTGCCTGACCAAAACAGCACCAGGTGCCCTGTCGTGACATGCTGAGATAGGTCTAAAAAGTTACAAAACTAGGAGGCTAGTGGGATTGCTCAAATATATAATTATGAGACATCACATCCCAGACAATTCTGAGACTACATTTTTAGACACTGCAAATGGAGCAGCTGAGAAGACAGCCAAAGAGAAGCAATACCATTCCCCACAAGTTCTAAAGGAAATCACTTCACTGTCATGTGTAGCCACGCACTTAAAACCATCTTAGTATCAAGCATAGAAGCCAGTAAATGTGATGACAATTTTTGAAAATGGTTCCGGGAACTCCAGAAAAGTAAACCAAAATTGTACCAGGCAAATTCATAGAAAGTATAATAAACAGTAGAATTAATGTATTGATACATGAATAAAAACATCTTCAGATGAAGAAGAATCAACATAGCTTCGTAAAGAGAAACTGTATGTCAGAAATCAATTGAAGAAAAAAATATATTTGGTATAATCTGCTAGGATCCCCAGAAAGCATTCAACAAGTTGCTCATCAAAGCCATTTACAAATGATAAGATGTTGTGAAAAAAAGGAAGAAAGTCCTTGCATGGATAGAGATCTGGTTTAAAGCTATAAAAAAAAGGTAAGACAGAAGTAAGAATAAGTTACTTTTTTTGTCAGTGGAAGAATGATAACAACAGGTTCCCCCCAGATGTATGCGTGAAGGTTTGTGCTATCCAACATGCTCGAGAATGACTTGGAAAACTGAACAAATAGTTAGGTGATACAGTTTTCTAATGCCACTAAGTAATTCAGGACTCTAACAGTCCAGGGGGTAGGCCTGGGAAAATAACAGAAGGACCTCATGATAGTAAGCAATAATACATGAAAATCAGTCTAGATAAAATAAACTAATGCATATAGAGAAAAACAATTTACCTTCACATTTTCATTGTAGAATTCTGAATTAACTATCACTTCTCAAAGATTCTAGTGCTTCAGCAGCACCTATGAATACCTGAGCTTCGTAGAAGACAAAATCCACACAGAATGTTAAAAATTGTAAAAATGGAAAATAAAATGTGACAGATCATTATAATTCCAGGGTGCACCCACAACAGGAATATCTTGTTCAACTGCTCTGGTAGATGCTTCAATCCAAACTGTAGCTTCTTAAAATTCCTATTCAAAATGTCAATTTAAAGAGATGCTTAAGGCATATAGATGCCTAAGTTTTAATCTATAAAGGTACCCTGAGTACCAACAGATCTGCTTTTGGTCTGACCAGAACTGCATAATGGTACTACACTGTGCAAGCCAAGGTATGAAGACTCCTTAGCTCCGCCACGAACCACAGTCATGCTTTTGCAGACCTTGCACACATGGGAAATGCTATGGTGCCTGGAGTACAGTTGAGGTCCTGAATCAAATGAGAAGAAAATGGTACAAATTACATACATTCTGCCAGTGGACTCCACCTTCAACAGGCCATGATGAGTTGGAAATGTTCATCAGCCATCTCCTGGAGGAATGAGTGTGTTTCAGTCTCTCCCAACAAAGTTAGTCTATTCTTCCAAATTAACTAAATATAAGAAACAACAATGTTATATAGCACTAAATACCAAAATAACGCTACCAGCACAGCACCACCCCTTCTAAATTCTTATGTGTGTCTCTTTTGAAAGTGGTAACAGGCCACTAAATTACTCAGGAAATTCTATACAAATCACATAATGCAACAGCAGGTGGCACTGTCACGTAAAAACTCGTACAAGTGTTCGTATTTAATCAGGTTTTACCCATAGATAATGGAATAGAAAAATGAGTGACATGCAAATTTGCACAGAATAATTAAATATGATTTGCTAAATATTCTTCTTCATCTCTGATTAACCATTTGAGTCTTGCAATGTTCTAATCCTGGATATGAAGTATTACATTTGCCACAACATTCACGCTGTTTCTGTTTGCTTTGTTTGTCATCACTACAGTAGCAGTTCTACATTTCCAGTAGGAATAAGCTGAAGCATATATAATTATTTCCTCTAAAACTGCTAAGCATCATATAGCTAATTATCTATGAAGCTGTAATAACAAAGGAAAAACAGCTTTGACCCTATCCTAAAAGCAACAGCTTCTTACAGAATGTCCCGGTTTAAGCTGGGATAGAGTTATATTTTCCCTAGTAGCTAGTGCAGTGCTGAGGTTTGGTTTCAGTCTGAGAACAATGCTGATAACACATCAATGTTTTAGTTGCTGCTCAGTAGCACTTACCCTGATCAAGGACTGTTCAGTCTCTCATGCTCTGCTATTGAGGAAGAGCACAACAAGACAGGAGGAAGCAGAGACAGGACACCTGACCCTAACTAGCCAAAGGGGTATTCCATACCATAGCACATCATGACCAGTATGTAAACTGGGGGGAGTCACCCCGAAGGGACAGATCATTGCTCAGGGCAGCAGTTGGTCAGAGGGTGGTGAGAAACCATATAGTGCATCACTGGTGTTTATTGTTGGTTTTTTTTTTTTTTATTTTACCTTTTAGTTTTATATCTCACTCCTAGTTATTTCCATTATTATAATTATAATTTTCATTATTATCATTATTAGTAGTATTATATTGTACTTTAGTTATTAAACTTCTCTCAAACCATGGGGTTCACAATTTTTCTATTCTCTTTCCCATCCTGCCCAGGCAGAGGGGAACAGGGGGTGAGTGAGCGGTTGTGCGGTACTGTTGGGTTTAAACCACGACACTGAAATACTTACCACATGTCTGGAAATAATCAGACACTTCCTGAATGAAAAGCAGAAGCAGTCTGCCCATTCTGAAGTACCGATAATTACAGACATAACAGTTCATAAGTAGAAGTGTCAGCTATAATCACCTCTACAAAAGGCCCCTAAACGCATGGTCCCTGTTCAATATCTATGAGACGCCTTTGAGTGCTTCTGCCCTTTACATCTGTAATGCAAGCTGATGTGTGTTTTTCAAACCCCTTTTTCCCATACTAAGGCCAAATTACTGAAGCAAACAATTTACACAGAGCCATGCAACGGATAAATAGCTACAGGTCATGATTACAGTACCAACTATCAGAAAAGCAAGTGTTTAACTGCCAGTTCATCTCTGCCATGGCAGACTGACATCCCTGGATCAGAATGGAGGATGTTTTGGTCTAGTTTGCATTGGACTGAACTAAGAAAAGGTCAGTTTCATTTTGGATCAAACATTTGCACAGCATAAAACAGTGCATGTTACATCAAGCATGCGTTTATAAATCTGACTACGATTGTGACTCCTCCTGGGTGCCATCACCACAGAGCAGAACATGACTCCAGCCTGCCTCCACCATGGGACCCCTGGAGCACAGCACCAAACACCACACCCTCCGCTAAGAGGCACCATAGAGTAGGGCACCACTCCATCAATTCCTCTACCGTGAGACACCACGCAAACACCACATCAGGCCCCATCAGGCTACTGAGAAGTGCCAAACTAAGCAAAGAGGCACCACTGTGACCCTATATGTTATAGAATAATAGAATACTTAGGGCCGGAAAGGACATTAAGATCATTTAGTTCCAACCCACTGCAATGGACAGGGACACCTAACACTAAACCATGTCACCTAAGGCACTGTCCATCCTGGCCTTGAACACTTCCAGGGATGGAGCATTCACAACCTCCCTGGGCAACCCATTCCAGTGCCTTACCACCCTAACAGGAAAGAATTTCCTCCTTATATCCAATCTAAACTTCCCCTGTTTAAGTTTTAACCCGTTACCCCTTGACCTATCACTACAGTCCCTAATGAAGAGTCCATCCCCAGCATCCTTATAGGCACCCTTCAGGTACTGGAAGGCTGCTATTAGGTCTCCACGCAGCCTTCTCTTCTCCAGGCTGAACAGCCCCAACTTCCTCAGCCTCTCTTCATACGAGAAGTGCTCCAGTCCCCTGATCATCCTCGTGGCCCTCCTCTGCACTTGTTCCAGCAGTTCCATGTCCTTTTTATGTTGAGGACACCAGAACTGCACACAATACTCCAGGTGAGGTCTCACAAGAGCAGAGTAGAGGGGCAGGATCACCTCCTTCGACTTGCTGGTCATGCTCCTTTTGATGCAGCCCAGGATATGGTTGGCTTTCTGGGCTGCGAGCTCACACTGCCGGCTCATGTTCATTTTCTCATCGACCAGCACCCCCAAGTCCTTCTCTGCAGGGCTGCTCTGAATCTCTTCTTTGCCCAGTCTGTAGCTGTGCCTGGGATCGCTCCCACCCAGGTGTAGGACCTTGCACTTGGCATGGTTGAACTTCATAAGGGTGGCATCAGCCCACCTCACAAGCGTGACAAGGTCCCTCTGGATGGCATCCCTTCCCTCCAGTATATTAACCGGACCACACAGCTTGGCATCATCGGCAAACTTGCTGAGGGCGCACTCCATCCCACTGTCCATGTCACCAACACAGATGTTGAAAGAGACCGGTCTCAACACTGATCCCTGAGGGATACCACTCGTTACTGGTCTCCAGCCAGACATCGAGCCATTGACCATTGACCATTGACTTTGTGTGTGGCTATCCAGCCAGTTCTTTATCCACTGAGTGGTCCACCTATCAAATTGATGTCTTTTCAATTTAGAGACAAGGTTGTCATGTGGGACAGTGTCGAACGCTTTGCACAAGTCCAGGTAGATGACATCAACTGCTCTACCCCTGTCCATCAGTTCCATAGCCCCATCATAGAAGGCCACCAAATTGGTCAGGCAGGATTTCCCCTTAGTGAAGCCATGCTGGCTGTCACCAAGCACCTTGTTGTTCTTCATGTGCCTTGACATTCCTGCCAGGAGAATGTGCTCCAAGACTTTGTCAGGCACAGAGGTGAGACTGACTGGTCTGTAATTCCCTGGCTCATCCATTTTCGAACTTCACCTGACTGCCATGATTTTTCAAATATGATGGCCAGTGGCTTAGCAACTTCATTTGCCAGCTCCTTCAGGACCCCCGGATGGATTTCATCAGGTCCATGGACTTGTGCATGTTCAGGTTCCTAAGATGGTCTCGAACCAGATCCTCTCCGACAGTGGGCCCAAGGTCTTCATTCTCACAGTCCCTGTGTCTGCCTTCCGAGACTTGCGTAGTGTGGTCAGAGCATTTGCCAGTAAAGACTGAGGCAGAGAAGTCATTAAGAACCTCAGCCTTCTCCAAATCCAGAGTAGCCAGTTCTCCTAATAGCTTCTGGAGAGGCCCCACATTGTCCCTAGTCTGTCTTTTATTCACAATGTACCTATAGAATCCCTTCCTGTTATCTTTAATATCCCTAGCCAAGTTTAATTCTAACTGAGCCTTAGTTTCTTAACCTGGTCCCTAGCTTCCTGGACAACATCCTTGTACTCTTCCCAGGCCGCCTGTCCTTGCTTCCACCTTTTAAAAGCCTCTTTTTTCCTTTGAATTTTCCTCAGCAGCTCCTTATACATCCAATGAGGTCTCCTGGCCCTCCTGCTGCTCTTCTAGAAGTTACCCAGAAGGGCTAGATCGCTGCTTGGGTTGGGCTGGGTATCGGTTGGCGGGTGGTGAGCGGTTGTATTCTCTTCCCTTGTTATTTCCTTTATCATTATTATTATTACTGGTGGTAGCAGTAGTGATCTGTGTTATACCTTAGTTACTGGACTGTTCTTACCTCAATCCATGGGAGATGCTTTCTTTCAATTCTCCTCCTCATCACTCCAGCAATGGGGGGAGGAAGAAGGGGAGGGGTCGGGGAGTGAGCAAGTGGCAGCATGGTTCTGGGCTCAAGCCATTACAGTTTTTTGTCTATTCTAGAAAATACTGTGATATTTTGTAAAATCTTCAATGGTCCTTGAAAATTTTAAAAGCAGAAAGCCCAAGGAAAGTCATTTCTTTCTCTTCTTTGAGTCAATGAGTTGACTGCCACCTGGTTTGGTGATGGGGTTGCATATGAATAAGCCTGACACCACATCCCTCAAACCTGCCTAGAGCAAGGCCAGACATGGGCTAACATACTAACTTGAAGCATTCAAATCCCATGAGATCATTAAAGAAGCATGCCTTTGAATATTAAATAGTTTATTTTAATTCTCTATTTTAGGTTTGAATTATGAACAAAAGATCACTGCTTTCTTAAGAAGCATGAAAGCCAAGACTTTCATTTTACTTTGTACTAAAATAAATAATGAGATTACTGTCTAACATCACAGGAGTTCTAGAGCCAAGACTTTAAAGAAAATTGGAAAAAAATGCAGGATTTTGAAGAGAATTGTAGAACTTTAAGTAGAGACTTTTAATAAATGTGTAGTTATCCATAGATGGAGTTATAAGGACGCTCATCCCAGAAGAAATTTGATACATAAATATTACCTTTGGCCTGCACTGGAAAATACAGATTAATAAAAACAAAATTAACAATTATTCCACTGTGTAAACACTGTAGGAACCTTACTGGAATATTTGAATATTGCAATGTAAAAATGCATTTGTGTTTATAACTGAAAAGCCAAGATTGTGACTTCTCTTGTCATTCTAACTCTTGTTTAATCAAGATTTGCTAAATTAAATGAGCAAATACTAGTGGCCTGCTCACAAACAGTAGGTAAACTTTGGAGTTGTTTTCAATTACACTGATTTCCCTAGGCTTTCTCTGTAGTTAATGTTAGTCCTTCTCCCTGTCTACTGTAAGAAATCTAGAGAGACACTGTTCAAGCCAGGTGTGAGGGCGCAAGGACATGACATGCAATTCTCAGCAATTGCCTTCATTTCCGGTCTGTTCAGCATCCCATACAAACACGCTGTCTTGGGAAAAGCAGTGCAAGCAAAACTCTCCCTGTTTGTAAGAAACAAGGGTGTAAGTGCCACAGGAGGTACACATGCTGATGCACAACTAGCGCACAAGCAGAACATGTCCTTGCTGGATCTTCCAGCGGAAGGCCAAATCTCACCTATGCTGTTGAGATCTGTAGCTCACAGCTGAATGCCCTTCTTCTTCTTTTAGTAACTCTCTTTACAGTGCTTTCAAAACCTGTTTTGTACCAAATCTCCTCTCAGAAGCAGGAAGTAAAGGACTACATGGAAAACCCTGGAAAACAATCCTTCTAACCTAAATACTTAAATCTGTAATGCCAGGTCCCTCAAAAGCCACTTCATGTGATTTCGGGAGTTTGATGTTTAGTATATGTTCTAAACTATTCTGCTGCCATACAAGATTAAATTGGAGTAAAAAAAAAAAAAGGAAAAAAAAAAAAGAGTTCTTCAATTTAAATTTAAACTAAATGAAATTCAAACCCATGCTGTTTTAAAGTCTTCAAAAGGCATATAAACTGTTTGGGTGGAACAGCAGAAACAATTATTTCCTATCAGCAAGACCTTTCCTTCAAGTATTAGCAGGACATATTCCCAGATACATAAAAGCAATGCTTCAAGCCAAAGAAGCTTATTCTAATTTATTCAATCTTATTCCAATTTACTACAAACAAGAATCTGTCCCAGAACCTTTAAACTTGCTTATGCTACTTTGTCCCCCGATTATTTTTCAGTGCTCTGAATACAGCATAACTACCTGATTAGGTGATGTAGTTAACAGCTAATCACAATTTTCTCTTTGATAACTTTGTAAAACACAGGAATAATCTTTCTGTCTTTTATGCTCCAAAATTTGTACTGCTGTGATGCTGCTTGTACTCTGAATCGTACCACATGCTAAAACTGTTGATGGTTACAACTGATTGTCCTGGGTTTAGCAGTAGCAGTCATTTTTCTCCTTCTTGGTAGCTGGTGCAGTGCTGTGTTTTGATTTTTGGCCTGGGAACAGCACTGGTAACACCGATGTTTTTAGTTACCACTCAGATGTTTTAGTCTGACCAAGGACTTTGTGAGCCTCATGCTCTGCCAGGGAGGACTGGAAGCCAGGAAGAAGCAGAGACAGGGCACCTGACCCAAACTGACCAAAGAAGTATTCCATACCACAGCACGTCATGCCCAGGATGTAATGGAGAGTTACCCAGAAGGGCTGGTACTGCAGTGTTGGATGAGGTATCGGTCGGTGCTCGGTTGGGTGGGGTTGGGTGAGTTATCCATCGGCTGGTGGTGAGGTGTTGTATTCTCTTCCCTTGTTATTTCCTTTATCATTATTATTATTGGTGGTAGCAGCAGTGATTTGTGTTATACCTTAGTTACTAAACTGTTCTTATCTCAACCTGTGGGAGCTGCATTCTTTTTGATTCTCCTCTCTGTCCTTCCAGGACTAGTGGGAGGGCAAGAAGTGGGGGGAGTGAGTGAACGAGCTGTGTGATTTATGGCTGACAATGTTTAAACCACGACACTGATCTTGTAACATGTAAGAGCAAGCCATTGGGCTTATCTCTGATTTCACCTCCACCAGTATATTTTATGTACTGCTTCAGTGAAATAAAGTCACTGAGGTCTTTAGGAGAAGAAACAGAATAAATAGACCAGAAAAAAAAAAAAGAAAAAAAAAAGCGCATTTACTTATAACTCTTCTGGTGTGCTGTATTTAAAAAAATTCATTAATCATTCACTAGATGGGGCTGATACCTCACAACCAAGAAAAGGACAGAAAACTGGAAAGGAATTGCTTCAGTAAAAGTAATGCTTTAATTTCAGTGAAAAGTTTTAGGTAGGGTAAAATTATTAATTAACCTTACATGAGATTTGCTTGAGGTTTGACTTTTACACATGAAATTTTACTCATTTAACTATAACGTGTTTGAATTCTTTTAACATGGATATTTTGGGCTTAACTTTTTAAGTGCCCATGTCTATTGTTTTTTTATATTCCTATGGGTACCTGAGATACCTTCTTAGGACTAGTAGATATGATAGAGTCATAGAATAGTTTGGGTTGGAAAGGACCTTAAGATCATCTAGTTCCAACCCCCCTGCCATGGGCAGGGACACCTCACACTAAAATATGATATGATGCAAAATGTATAAAAAATCTATGCTTCCCCGAGGCAGCAAGAGAAGGCCAAGAAGCAAAAGCACGTTGTACATCTGAGCAAATTACTCCTTGACTTCTTAAATGGACATTTAACCAAGCTTCATGTATAAAACTGCCAGACAGATCTCAAAAAGTTTAGAAATGTATTTTAAATGCTTCATAAACCTACAAAATCTGGCTAACAAGTTTCAGATCAAGATAAACCTTCTGTGAAATTACTGCATTTCCTTCCATCTCTATCTCTAAGACCCTGTAATACTCCACAGGCTTTAGAACCCTAAAAGTCAAAATCAAGCAAAGAATCAGTCAGCGTTGCAAAACTCCTCTGTAAGCTGTTTGTTGAACCCAAACCCTGAGTTTTTAGCCATTTAGGACTGTCATCTGTGAATTCATTATTAACACTACCTAAGGAGACTTCCTGGAATCTGATAGATTACGCATTCTCACTTATTTGCAAACATTACATGTTTGATCAAAGCTATACCAAGTCTCATGCAACCTGAAGAAAGAAGTGAAATCAATCAGCACACCCATCACCATCTCTAGGAAATTCTGTCTGACAACAGTGAAAGATTTACAAAAATTGGAGACATTAAACAGATTTTTTCTGACAGGCTCATACCCATAAACATACATCTACTGACATCTATAAAAACATTGCCTGCTGGAGTTTTAATAAGTGAACACCAAAGATATTGACACTGAAGGAACTGTAATTGGAATACTGTATCTGAGAGCAATCAATACTAACATATCTAGCTTTACAGAAGTTTGAGGTGATTACTTTCATACATTTGCTTAGATGCCATTATTTCCTCTTGCTACATGCATTCAAGTTACTAATGCTGTGTGGGAATCATCTGTGAAATGATCTATTCTTCACAGTAAAGCCTACAATAAAGAACGTGGGTTCTATCTATTGAACAGAAATTATCACGATTGCTTATTACTCCTCAGATAAAATAAGATGTGACCAGATTATTTAGAATCCAGTATTCTCTTACAAAATAAATGTCATGAAACAACATTAGTCCCTGCACCCACAGTCAGATATGTATGTCACAGTGTATGAAACAAGGGAACGGTTCCAGTGAGCATTCAGGTCACACTGTTGATCTAGTTGAAAAACTTGGGCAATTTGATATGGCTAGTGAATGAGATACTATTTATACAAATCCAACAGACTGAAACTGAGGAACAAGGACTGTTTCTGTCCACAGAAGTTTTCTCAGAATTGCATTCCCAAAGCTCTCCGTAAGACAGGGTTACCTCACCCAGCACAAATAAACTCTGGTGCATGAGCTAAGAAGTCAGACAACACACGTTTTCTTCTATGCACCCAGAAGCAGTGACTCCTCCAGGAAGGTCAGTATTTTATCAAGCAGTCCTATATGACCCAGATCCAACTAACTATTCAGTCACCTGGAAGCACGAGGTGTCCTGGGGTGGTACAGCTCAATTACACATGGCAGCAATTAACTGTCATGATGTATAATGGCACTTACCTATTTCACAGTGATGTTGTAAGAACTAACTAAATATTTAATTTCTAAAAGATTTTGTAACATCCAGGACAAATCATGTAATTTATAAAATACAAAGCATTTTCATAATTGTTATAAGTGTGTGATATACTCGCAATAAATGATTGTGTTGGTAAGAAAGAACTAAAGACTACATTGATTTAAGTAGTAAAGAATTTTATTTTTTTTTTACAAAAACCATAAAAAATGTACAAAAAAAGTAAAATAACCTGGAGTCAGATCCATTTGGGTAACCATAGACATCTGCAATGTTAATACCTTATCACAGCCATTGTCTAGCCTTCGCTTGCAACCAGGGACCTTTGTAAGGTGTGATTCATCCCTTCCCAGAGTAGAGGTGCATAAAACAAATAATGAATTGCTTCTTTGAAGCTCCTATTTCTCTTCTTTGGCTGAAGAGGCTAAAGGTGAGTGGCAGGGCAAAGAAACCTGTGCTTTTTATAGGCAGACAAAGTTGGTCAACTATGCATATCCTCTGCACGCCCTATGCTTGTCAAGTATGAAACTAAGTCAGTCACATAAGCAGGAAGTCAATTGGCACTTAATAGCCATTTAAGAACCACAATTCCTCTTACAAAATTAGTTGCTCTTTCTACAGGCTGTATGTGAGGCTAGCCAGTAAATTAAAATAAAAAATAAAAAGATGGTGAATGGACACCTTAAATACTACACCGAGTATAAGATTTTTGCATTATTTATTGAAGGAAATTATTCAGTATATAAAACATAAACTGCAGGATTGTGGGGCAAAGAAACCCTGCTTAAGGTCAGCAAAGAACAGCAGCAGAGATCAAGCTGCCTGAACACATTTCTCTTTTGCACTGCATAAAATCATCTAAAGTTATTTCCACGACAATGGTGTTTTTTGCATGAAGACATGCCTCTTCTGGTCCTCCTGTTTGTTATTGGATGCTCAGCTATTATTCCTGCCCAGTAATGTAAATGGAATTGTTAAGTACATGAATAGATGGATTGGATCTTTTTATTTTAGAGCAGAAATATGTGTTATCACAACAAACAAGTTTCCTGACTGACTCAATATTTTGAAGTTTCCTGAGGTAGCTGCAATGCTGACACTTTGCCGGTGTTATACAAGTTCTTAACAAAATGTAATTAATTATTTTGTATACTAACTATTGCTCAGAAATTGTTACTGATTTATATGCATAAGTAATATTCTTAATAGGCTGGAACTGATCACATCACTTTTAAAGAAGATATTCTTGCTGTTGGCTGTTATACTTTCTATCTTTTTATAAATAGATAAAATAAAGGCAAAATTATATCTTACAAAAAAGGATAATATTTTTATCCGGTATGCCTCCAGAAGGTCATGATGTGTTGCATAACACAATGAACATTCACAAATTCTTTTGAAGAGCATGGACATTATTGCCTGAGAGATGTTTAAAGTTTAAAAGAGCATTGTCTTCCATTTCTGCTAAGGTGTGCTATTGAGAAAATAACTAATAATAGAAATCCATCAAAGAAGCTTCACTTTTGAGGATCCTCAAAGATTCTTTGCTTAAAAGTGAAGGGCCAGTCACATAATTTTTGCTATCTGTTATTTATTTACTGTACTCAAAATTAGACACAGGCTGAGACTGGAAGGGACCTCGGTAGGATATCTGTTCTAACCTCCCTGCTCAAAGAGGACTAGTTGCCCAGGACTGTGTCTAGATGGTTTTTTAATATCTCTAAGAAGGGAGACTCCACAACTTTCCTGGGCAACCTATTACAGTGCTCAGTCAGGACCACAGTAAAAAAGTGTTTCCTGATGCTCAGACAGAACCTCCTGAAGTATTTCAGTTTGTGCTCATTGCCTCTGGTTCTGTCACCAGACACCACTAGGATCGGTACTGTTCAGTATCTTTAATAATGACATAGACAGTGGGATCAAATCACCCTAAGCAAGTCTGCAGATGAAACCAAGTGAGTTGGCAAACCTGGGGGATGGGATGCCATCCTGATGGACCTGGACAGGCTTGAGAAGGTCTTTGTCAACCTCACGACGTTCAACAAGGCCAAGTGTAAGATCCTGCACCTGGGTTGGGGCAATCCCCAGTATCAGTGCAGACTGGGGGATGAATGGATTGAAAGGAGCATTACAGAGAAAGACTTGAGAATATTGGTGAATGAAAAGTTAGGTAAGAGTGCAATTGCATCCCAGAATGTTGACTGTATTCTAGGCTGCATCAAGACAAGCAGGTCAAGGGAGGTGAGTCTGAGCAGCCCGATCTAGTTGAAGATGTCCCTGCTCATTGCAGGGGGTTGCACTAGATGACCTTTACAGGTCCCTTACAACCCAAACCATTCTATGATTCTCTTCCTCTATTTCACTCCCCTAAGACTCCACTTGGAGTACTGCTTTCATCTCTACGGACCCCCGCACAACCCAGATGGGGCCCTGCTCTAGCAGGTCCAGAGGAGAGCCATGAAAAAGATCAGAAGGCTGGACCACCTGTCCTGTGAAGAAAGGCTGAGACAGTTAGGGGTGTTTAGCCTGGAGAAGAAAAGCCTTCAGGAACACTTTACTGCAACCCTGTAATACTTAAATGTGGCTTATAAGAAAGAAAGAGAACTTTTACCAAGGCCTGCAGAAATAGGACAAGCGGTAACCATTTTAAGCTAAAGAAGATAAGGGCTGTCCAGAGAAGCTGTGGATGCCCTATCACCAGAAGTGTTCCAAGATCAGGTTGGACAGTGCTTTAAAATATGGGCAGGAGGGTTGGACTAGATGACCTTTAATAAACTACCCTATGATTCTATGGTTCTATGATTTTATGAAAAGAGCCTGGCTCCTTCCTATTCACACCCTTATAAAAGAAAAAGTCCTCAACTACATGATTTTTTTGTCTTGAACAATTCCCTCTTCCCTTCCCAGCTATTCAACTATCTAAGTAAAGAATTGCCTTGAAGTTGGATAACAAAGTTCATGAAGTTAAAGATATGCATAATCCTTTACAAGATGTTTCTGCTTAGAGTGGCTCTGAATTCACCTGCATACAGAGGTCTTTTCATAAAATGTAGCTTATAGAAGTGTTTATTCTCATCATAAGAGAACAATGAAGAGTCAGCCAAAAGTCAGTCAGTGCTGTGTAAGAAAATAGTAACAGCTGTACAAGTTTTTTATGTTCTGAAGGAAATGGAGAATTTTACATGTTCCACATATTTTGGTTTTTACTAATCAATTACAACACTGTAGCAGCACACCACACAACTGGCAGTTAAGCCAGTTAGAATAGGAAGGGCAAAAGCAAGAAAAACTTATGGGCCAAGATAAAGATAATTTAATAAGGGAAGGGGAAAGAACAAACAAACAAAAACCAAGGGATGCAAAGGCAATCTCTCACCAGCAGACAGATGCCCTGCCAGCCTCTGAGAAACAGCTACTTTCAAAAGACTTCCCCCGACTCAGTCTTTCAGTCTTACCACTGAGCACAACATCATACAGTATGGAGTAAATCAGTTTAGGTCAGCTGACCCTTTCAGCCTCTTGCCCACCCTCAGCCTACTCCTTGAGGGTCACAGTGAGAAACAGAGAAGATGCTGATGCTGCAAAAGTTCTGTCCAGCATTACCTAAACATCCCTGTGTTACCAACACCATTTTGGTCACGAAAGATACAGCACCACATGGGATGCTTTGAAGAAAATTAACTCCATCCCAGCCAGACATAGTACACCTTCTTTGTAATTTATAAACAAATGGTAGAACTTGAGAAAATGCGTTGAGGTGTTGTTAACATTAATGATGTCAGTTTATACACGGGAACTGTCCTTGGAGAAGAACAGTCAGAACTGACATTGGCTTGAAATTCCCAAAGGACCCAAAAGATGGTCCATCTGGGTTCTTCCATTGTTGATTAGAGACCAGCAGCATAGAGTGCACTAAAGTAAGTATTTGCAACTCATTATAGATGCAGCTATAGAAATAAGGTACGAGTAGTCTTGAAGGGAAGCAAAAGTTTGTGTGGTAAATTAGCACAGGAGAAACAAGTGAAGGAGCCCTGCCTTGGCAGGGGGGCTGGATCAGATGATCTCCAAGGTCCCTTCCAACCCTCATGATTCTATGAAACACAAGCAGTAAAAAGTAATCATTGGAACAGACCACAGGAAAGGATGAATACAAAAATGGGTTAAAAAGCTGCAAAATATACTTGAATTGCTTGCAGAAGGGAACTGCCATTGGCCAAATGATAAGATTTCATCTGAAGGAGAAGCAATTTTAAGTTTACTTCAGAAAAAGACCAAAAGCTTCACTAGTTGTCTGATCAAGCAGTGAGCTTAGCTGTTGAATAAAACAAGTAATCCTGGGCAGGAATAGCAGCAGAAATAGTACATAGATTGCTGCATGCATTTAACATAAAAAAAAAAATGGTTTTGCTGTAGAGAATTTGATTCTGTCTCTGATAATATGGATTTAAATCTCAGTTTGACTGATTTAAATCACCACGTGTTGAATGACTTCACTTTCTTTGATCTATTTTAGAATTTCTTTTGAATACTAAGTCATTGGAGTTTTCCTTCAGAGTAACAAAACATAGCCCTATTTAAAGAGAAGTATTCTTCCTTTTGATATTTGTATGCAATCTTTCTTGGCACTGCTGGGTTGTAACTGTTCAGTATCAGAAGAACAGAGTAATACCTCCTAAAAATGCATTAGGTAGGTCGACAATCAGTTCTGATTGCATATCTTTTATTCATCTCTAAGGATTTTGGGGCATTTGGCATAATGCAGCTAAAATTAAAATTTGAAAATTCTTATTAATCCCCTTCACCAGCCTAATAAAAATGAAAGTAACACTCACCCTAGCATTAGACATACTGTTTACTAAAATCAGCTTTATACATTAAAACCCATTTCTATTACAATTTCAGCAGAAAATATCAGCAACTTGCTTTCCTATGCAGTTGGTGGATGTAAAGTTAGCCCTTACTTTGAAAATAAAAACTGCTCATATGTGTAAGTTGCTCTACAGAACTACCTCCCCAGCTACTCTTTTTTTACTTCCTACCACATTGTAAAAGGCAAGAAAATAAATAGGGTCTGCAAGTGGGTAGTGTTCAAAGATACTGAAAACAGCTTTCTTAACATAGCCCTGATTCCATACTCTCTCAAACTGTTTTCACACAATGTAGACAAAACTGAGTGTCTTCTTCTGATCTGTCTGTTCTATACAGCTAGCTTAAAGAAAGTGAGATCTGGCTGGTTTCGGCTGGACCGTTTCCATAAGAAAAGCAGAATATCCCTGGAGGGGATAAAGCTGTTCTAATAAGCTCTTATTTTGCTTGCCAAAGGAAATAGCAGAGAGTTGTCTAGAGAATTTCTAGGTTTCATCTTTACTCACCTGTTACTGCAAGAGCGAGGTTACGGCAGCTCCCAGACTATGTGAAAGAAGGACAGAAGGCTTCAGATAACTAGATTGTAAAGCAACCACAACTGCTCCCAAAGAGCACTGCTTCACACTAACCAAAGGGAAGATTCAGCAGAGGATCTAGCCAGTACCACTGTCATTTGAAGGAAGTGATTCTTGATCTGTGTCAAGGGAATTGAGCTTATGATGCAGATTATGTCTAGTGCTGAACACAGCGGAGCTCAGGGCTCGGTGGCTTGCACCTTGTCCAAGATTTGTGACAGACAAATACTGGAACTGCCAACAGCCATTAGTTTTAACCCTTGAAATGTGTATTACTCACAAAGCTTGGATCCATGTAAAAAACTTTAAAATACATAATTACAACTGACTACTTCAGTAGAAACTACTGTATGGCAGATGTCACTAAAATCACAAATGGTGCTGGGAACATGAACAGGACCCCATTATTCAGCAATCACAGTGCCAGAACAAAGGACGGCTTGGCAGAACTGTATGATATCTTTTACCCTGTGCACAGTTAAATTGTGGAGAACCTTGCACAACGTGCTATCAACACTGAAGGAGAAATGAGCTCAAAAATGCATTTGCAGCATCATGAAATGTTAAACATCTTAAGGCTGCATGCTCATCAAGTCCCTGTGTTTCTGGAAACCATGAAGATGCTTCTGGGAAAAGTTCCCCCTAGATATGTCCTATATAACATAATTTTTCTCCTAACTTTTCCCCTCTGTTCTACTTCATAAGGTCCAATTTTACGTTCCAAATGCAGAGTAATACATGAAATCAAAGTACTTTAAAAATTTGGAAAGATAATGTGTCACAAATCCCAATAACTTTAAATCAGTCGATTGTGAAGCAGTACTGCTGTGAGAAGAGAGTCAAGGCTACTTGAAAAGATAAGGTCAAATGTTGGGACCTATGCATCCTGGCTTTTTCCTGTATATCATAGTATTCCAGCTGGAAAAAGTGACTATACAGTTGCTATAAAATCATAGTTTTCAACATGATGAGTACAGAAGATCGGGAAAATATATATTATAAAAGAGATTTTTGTAACAGCTGGCTTTCTGCTGAAGCAAATTTTTCAACTCCCACAACAGACATACTGCGTTGCAACTCATATTTCAGCATTCCAGCAAAAACTTTTTGTACTGTCTCTTGAAATAATGAAATCTGTTTTTTCAGTCAGAGGTATCATACCAGGGAGATATGAGGTGGGGCACTGACAAAGACAGTAATTCGGTTAGAAGTCACTACCATTCAGTTGTTACAGATACTCCCGACATAAGAAAGCAGTACTGTATAACCCCTTTGGTCTGAACCACATCTCTGAACCATACAAGCACGGTTCTATCCAACGTTAAAAATTCCAGGAGCCAAACTGTCTTGGAAATGTCTGTGGTTCACTGCAGCAGCTGTACTTCACTGGCGAGTAAGGCTAAATGACTGTCTTTGTACTGTTATATTAGTTTTTACCTCTACTCCAGTGGTGTAAGAATACAGAGTGGGTTTGCCAAGAGAATGATAAAATCATGAAAGCTGTTGCTTTGATTCCTCATGTACAAATAAGCAGAAACAATGAACAGAAGAATGATCCTTTAAGAGTTCCCCAGAAAATGAACAATGCACCAATAGTTTCTTTAGAAACTAGAGACACTTCTTGTGTCTCTAGTAGCAGAAAAATAAATCCTCCATTTTTGAGCCTTTCTACTCATAAAACATTTTTCTAATTTCCTTCAAATGTTCCAGCTTTATTTTATGGGTACATTTGAAAATAATTTTTCTGTTTTCTAATTCATTTTTTTTAATGAAAATCTAAACTTACAACTATCAGAAGCCCAGAAGTCAAAAGTAAGATACTATATCATGTGCAGATCTCCTGTTTAATTGTGGTGATGTGAATTGACATTATGGACACTACAGATACTGTGCAAGTTTGTTGTTGATGCTGCATTCCCGCAGTGCAAGGTGAGCTTGAAGAATGCATATTAAGTTCACAAAAATATGAGAAAGCATAATATTAACTCCTGGCTTTCCCCCAGCACTTTGAAGAAAATACTGTAGTTTGAACAGTTGATAATCAGACAAAAAAAAAACCAACCTTGAATTGACATAAATATACCCATATACAGTCATAATTCCATAAAAAAAGGACACAGGTAAACAGAGAACTGAACGTTGTCTCTCAAAGTCTTAGACATGCTGAAAATTATACATTGGAGTATTTTAAGAACAAATTATTTACAGTTCTAATGATGCTGTCAATTAGATCCTCATTTTGACTAGGCAAAATCAAAACTTTTAGTCAGGTTCTTAGAAACACAGAGCCTTGGGCAACATAGTCTAGTGTGAGGTGTCCCTGCCTATGGCATAGGGGTTGGAACTAGATGATCTTAAGTTCCTTTCCAACCCTAACTACTCTATGATTCTATGATTCTATGATCTGGACTAACAGGGTATCCACCCCTTGAATCAGGCGGAAGGAAAGGGGAGTGTCTGATCTCCCTTCTAACTGAGAAAATATGCCTGAAAAAGTCCTTCTGGCTGATGGAAGGAATGGCTGCAGAAAATAGGAGTCTGAAAAGAGGTTGAGTGAGTAGTTTAATAACTGAACAATTATGGGTTTATCACACTCAGTAAGGCTTCTTGCTGTTTTGAGGTACTTACTTCTCATTGATGGCCTTAATGACTGACAGTCTTAATGATTTTTTTAATTATTACTTTTAATTAAGTGGTGGCTTAAGTGCTATCCATCAAAGCGAATGCATTCCTGAACGGCAATCCTGGACTGAAAATGAGCAGTACCCGAAAGCTGCCTGCATAACAGCAGTTGCTGATAGTTTCGACGGAAAATGAATTCACATTTTTGTGTTTATTCACTTGAATTTAATTTGATTTTTTTTAAACAGAAGTAGAATGTCAGTGCCAATAAGTAATTATTTTTCTTTATGACATACTTGAAATACACAATTATAGAGCTGGAAGGGGTTGCAGGAGGTCATCTAACCCTTCCAGCCTGCCTCAGGAAAGGGACACTTCCGCTATTCCTGACAGATCCTGTCCCATCAGTTCTTTCATGACCAATGACAGGCCAATGTCCCAGATGACCTCCTCCTCCATGGCTACACCAGATCCTTCTTAATGGCTACTCTAAATGTCCTTCCTGTCATTCAACCCCATTATATCCCTAAACCTATCCAAAGCAGCCAAGGAGGACAGAGTACATCCTTCATCTTTGAGAGCAGCCTTTTACATATCTGAAGACTGCTACAGTGCCATTTCCCTCCACTGTAGCTATTCCCCCTCCCCCCCCCCATCTTTTCTTCTCGGGCCATAAGTTCCAAACCCCACGCTTGCTGTTCTCTTCCAGATTCTCTCTGATCAGTGAAAGCTTTTGCCACCCATCACCCAGGGCAGATTTCTAAACCAGCAAGTGCTGAGTAGAGAGAGTGCTGCAGGTCTTGCATCACTGCAATACAGTAAATGTTCAGCTAATCTTCACATAAAATATGGAAGATCACTGGTATCCAAAAGAGAGACCTCTGTGTAATAAATGTTAGACACAGATGTATGCAACAAGTGATGGGGGATAAAAAACTGACACACAGAGCCACATTTTACATGCTACAGGACTTCCCCTCCGGCCAGGCACCACTGCAGCACAACAGCCACCCGCCCTGGTGAGGAGCAAGAGGTGGCAGAAAATGCAAAATCGCAAAAGCAAGTAGAATCATAGAATTGCAGAGTGGTTTGGGTTGGAAAGAACCTTAATATTGCCCAGTTCCAGCCCCTCTGCCATGGGCAGGGACACCTTCCACTAAACCAGGTTGCTCAAAGCCGGGTCCAACCTGTCCTTGAACACTGCCAGGGATGGAGCATTCACGATTTCCTTTGGCAGCCTGTTCAGTGCCTCAACACCCTGACAGTAAAGAACACTTTAAATTTGTCAGAAATAACTGTTTCATAGAAAAGGAAACGTAGTAAGGAGTGTGAACCTAACTCTCGCACTGTGGAGCTACAAAGTCAGCACAGGACAGTGCCAGAGAGATCCCACTGTTTTGAAAAGCAAGTTGACTGCAGCTAAGTTAAAACAGGCTCTCTCACGTACGTCGGCTGGCCTTTACAACGACTGTTTTACTTGAGTGACTTCAGACTTGCGGCCGTGGGAGTTCCGTACGCGGGGGTACATTACCTATTTAGAAACGTGTTTGGTTTTACGTATATTAAAGGGGGGCGGCTTCAGAGCCGCCCGTGAACTCGCTCGGGGAAGTTTGCTTTGGATTTGGTTTGTCCCGGGAGGAAGCCCCCACTCCGCGCCCGTGCTCCCGGCGGCGCCCTCTCCGTAGGGGTCCAGCGACGCCCGAGCGGGTGCGCTGGGCCCCGCGGCGGGCAGGCGGTGGCCCGGCCCGCCCCGCCCCGCTGCCGCCTGCCCCCCGCAGCACATGACCGGCCATGGAGGCGCGCCGGCGCTGCACAGAAGTTTGGAGCCGGGAGCGGGCAAGGGCTGCCTGCGGGAGGGCGGCGGTGGCCGGAGCCCGGCGGCGGGCGGTGCAGCGGGGCGGCGGGCAGGTAAGGAGGGGCGGCGGCGGGGAGCGCCCGGGCTGGACGAGGGGCGGCACCGCGCCCAGGCGCTCGGCCGCGGCGGGTCCTGAGGGGCGCAGCTTCGGCCGCAGCTGCGGGCACGGAGCGCGGGGCGAGCGGAGAAGGGTGCTCGGGAGCCGTGAACGGAGCTGTGGGGCGGGCCGAGAGGGGCCCGCTGTCGGGCGGCGGGTGGCCCCGCTGGCGCCGGGGTCCCCGTGCGCGGTGCTCCGCGCCGTGCTGCCCTGGCTCCTCCCCAGCGCTGGGGACGGGCGCGGCAGCGGCGGGGCCGTCGCGGGCAGGTGGTGCCGGCGCTGCCCGACGGCTGCCAGGGCGGACGGCGCGGGGTGAGGCCCCTCGGTACCGCTGTTCCCTCTGTACCCGCAGGTGCAGGCAGCGCCGGGCTGTTCAGCACCCGGCCTGACCTCCGCTCTGATGGAGGCGTCGCTCGGAGGAAAAGGGCACGGTGAGGTGTCCCTGGGACGGTAGCCAAAGAGAAGTCATGCATTTCTAGCCCAGCCCCACAGCCCCCAGGGCAAGTCTCCTGTGCAGCTTTGTTGTGTTTTCGATCCAGGAGAGTGTGGGCTGCTGCTGGCAGCTACAGGATGAAGTCGCCTCCCTGCTGCATGTCTCTTTCTTCCCAAGCATCCCTGGAGGAACCGGGGAGTAGCACATCCCTGGGTTCCCTGGACTCCAGTGTTTTCAACAGTGAAGAAGAGCAGGGGCCCCTACTCCAGAAGGTCATCCCCTCTTTGGACTGCTTTACTATCAATGTAGGAGGCAGCCGCTTTGTGATGTCCCAGCAAACTTTGTCTTGCTACCCTGACACCCGTCTTGGCAAACTGGCCGTAGTGGTCTCTGCTGCCCGGGATGTGGCCTCTGCTCTCCTTGAGCTCTGTGATGATGCCAACCTCGTGGAGAATGAATATTTCTTTGACCGGAGCTCACAGGCATTTCATTACATTCTGAATTACTACCAGACAGGGAGGCTGCATGTGATGGAGCAGCTTTGTGCACTCTCCTTCCTGCAAGAGATCCAGTACTGGGGTCTGGATGAGCTCAGCATTGATTCCTGCTGCAGAGACCGGTGAGTTGTGGGAAGATGTGACGCACTGGCTTGTGGGATGGGTGAGCTCAGCATTGGCTTGCATGCAGGGATGCTCAGGTGAGAGATCCAGCAGTGGGGGTGGGAGAGGTAGCAGAGTACTGGGAAAAGTGCACTCAAAACTGGGGAGTTCAGCCCGAAATCCTGGTCTAGAGGTGTATGGGTGTAAAAATGGGATCAGATGTGTTGGGTGATGTCCCCATTGACCATTGCTGAGGGGAAGGTTGGCAGTGGGGTAAAGATAGTGAGACCCTAACAGGACCAGTGTCTGGGTTGCCCTGTACTGGCCCTGGAAGCTCAAAATGTTTGAAAAGGACAATGCCAGAGGCGACAAAGGTTGTGAAAGGGGAGGTGTCCATTCAGTCATCCAGTTTGAGGTTACCATAGTCATAGGGGTTGGATGTGGAGTCAGGCACAGTGCTGGGTAGGTTTGGAGCCTCCCTACCCCCAGTTTCCATTCTGGAGGATTTCCAGATCCAAGCTGGAGAGGCAGGAGGGGGGTGGTCACCTGGCAGGCTGAGTGTGGGTGGCAAGGCTCCAGGAGGAGCCGTAATGGGAAGCATCGCACATGGATGTAGCAGATTACAGGGAGGGGGCAGCAGCAGCCGGAACACTGGAGACAAATTGTAACAGGCAGATTAGGAGTGAGGTGTGTTTCCACTGAACCACCCCCAGGACGTTTCTGTTCATTCCATTTGTGGTTAATTTATTTTTTCCCACCATTTTTAGTGTTACTGGTTTGTGATTAGTATTAAAATGAATTAGCTAAAGAGTATAACTGCTGTTTATCTAAAGGGGTTATGCCAAAATTATTAGACAGAAACCAAAAAGCAGCCCCACCGGAAAGGATTCTACAGTTACCTTACTCTAGCATGGTCCAGTTCTGGAGCTGAAAAAGTTGGGTCCTAGTTTTCATCCCTTTCTTCCTTCCCTGGTAGATGTAACTGAAACCTCTCACTTCTTTGGTGGTAAAAGGAGCTACAGACCTCTTCAGCATATGCAGGAGTAACTGTTTATCAAACAAAAGCAAAATTGCGTAGCTCCTTTGTCTAAGGCTTCAGATTTGCAGCAGTCACGAAATACACATACAAAAGAAAAGGTTTTTTTTAGTGTGCTTTGGGAATGGATTTTGTTTCATGAAATTGTTCTGTAATATTACTATTTCTCTAACAAAGCACTCAACTATGCATTTACAATCTGCAAGTTTTACTCAGCACAGATGCTTGTGTACTTGATTGTGTGAGGACCCATATATTTAAAGAAAGAAAGCAAGCTTGCCATCTTTGTGTGGTATTGATCAGAACTTCATCCATGAACTTCATGGCTTTTATGATGCCTTTCCTTTTAATATTGCAAATGCACACAGATGTAATAAAAATGGGATATAGTTAATAAAATTACACCTGGGTCAGAGCAATCCCAGGAACAGCTACAGGTTGGGCAGAAAAGAGATTCAGAGCAGCCCTGCAGAGAAGGATTTGGGGGTGTTGGTCGATGAGAGACTAAACATGAACCATCTTCAGTGTGTGCTCACAGCCCAGAAATCCAACTGTATCCTGGACTACATCAAAAAGAGAGTGACCAGCAGGGCGAAGGAGGTGATCCTGCCCCTCTACTCTGCTCTTGTGAGACCTTTCTTGGAATATTGTGTGCAGTTCTGGTGTCCTCAACATAAAAAGGACATGGAACTGTTGGAACAAGTCCAGAGGAGGGCCACGAGGACGATCAGGGGACTGGAGCACCTCCCGTATGAAGACAGGTTGAGAAAGTTGGGGCTGTTCAGCCTGGAGAAGAGAAGCTGTGTGGAGACCTCATAGCAGCCTTCCAGTATCTGAAGGGGGCCTATAGGGATGTTGGGGAGGGACTGTAGTGATAGGACAAGGGGTAACAGATTAAAACTTGAACAGGGGAAGTTTAAATTGGATATAAGGAAGACGTTCTTTCCTGTTAGGGTGGTGAGACACTGGAATGGGTTGCCCAGGGAGGCTGTGAATGCTCCTTCCCTGGCGGTGTTCAAGGCCAGGTTGGACGAAGCCTTGGGTGAGATGGTTTAGTGTGAGGTGTCCCTGCCCATGTCAGGGGGTTTTGAACTAGATGATCTCCAGGTCCTTTCCAACCCTAACTATTCTATGATTCTAAATTGAGAACAGTTTAGAAACAGAAGGTCTGGTTGTGCCAGGATGGCTTGCAAGAATGCATGTTAGTTGTGCAGCAGGTCCTACTATAGTCAGCATGATCCATATAAATAACATGCTATCAGAATAAAATTACTCTGTGCATACAAACCATCACTGACGTGAAATGGGGGAATAGAATATGAGGACAGTGGAAACATGCTGCAGGGTCTGAGTGTCTTCAATCGTACGCTTGATATGAGGGTTTTCTGAGGTCACAGAAGGTAAACTTTAACATGTATTCTTTTGCCTTGCATGGTAGAGGATAAGGAAAACATTTGCATACTGATATTAAACATCTCTCTATGGGGGGGTGGTCCTGGGCAGGTACTTCAGGAGGAAGGAGCTGAGTGAAGCCTTAGACATCAAGAAAGATGCAGAAGAACTGGATGCCCAAGATGAAGAAGAGGACTTTTCTGGTAGTCTCTGTCCCAGTGTTAGACAGAAACTTTGGGAAGTTTTGGAAAAGCCTGGCTCCTCTGCAGCAGCCAGGACTTTTGGCACTCTGTCCATGGTTTTTGTTGTTGTGTCCATTGCCAACATGGCTTTGATTTCAGTAGAGCTGAGCTGGCTGGCGCCACCGTTACTGGATGCCCTAGAGTACCTGTGCATTGCATGGTTCACAGTGGAGTTTGTTCTGAGGTTCCTGTGTGCACGGGATCGGTGTCGCTTCCTAAGGAGTGTGGCAAACATCATAGACCTCCTTGCTATTTTACCTTTCTACATCACCCTGCTGGTGGAGAGCCTGTGTGGTGGGGAGAGCTCGCAAGAACTGGAGAACGTGGGGCGCATTGTGCAAGTACTGAGGCTGCTCAGAGCCCTGCGGATGTTGAAGCTGGGAAGACATTCAACAGGTACTTTCAGCTATGGCAGTGGTACTGTTCAGTTTTGCTCCCTGCAACAGTTGTTCCTGGGCATGTTTCTCCATCCTGTGTGCTTTTCTACCTAACCTTTTTTACCCAATCTGTTAGCCGTAATGGCTTGTGAAAAACGTACTTTTGGACACTGATAATTGAGTGGCAGCGGCCTTCTCCAATAAATTTTAGCTCTTCATAGAGCATAGAACATTTACAAAAAGGAGCCCTAAAGTTGCATACTGTAAATCATCCACCAGTCATTCACAAGGTCATAAATTTACAAGCATGTGTTTGAGTTGATTTTATTAGGGGTGAAGCAAAGAAAGAAGCAGATCACTGGGCCACATTTTTATATTATCAAAGGCCCACTAATGACAGATTATAATTACCTATCACAATTTGTTTTGTTGAAATGTATACACAAGGAAATACATCATGATTTTGTCTGCATCATAGATCCTGAAAACAACCATGGTAAAGAATACTTCAAGAAAACTGTTTAAACTGGATCTTACCAGACAGTGGCTTCAGGGGCTCTCTGGTCCCATTGAACACACTGGTATCTCTGTGGCTTGTGGAGCGCAGCTGGGGGCTGCTTGCTGAGTTGGACGTAGGTGCAGCACAGAGCAGCAGTGTCCGATTCAGTCAAGGTTCACCCACGGGTGTGGGGCCTGTTGTGTCCAAGCACTCCTGACAGGTCAGTAGACGGACAAACAGCAAGGAGGGGTAGGGTGGAAGATGAAGTGCATTTCTGAGAACACTCACATCTTTATACACTCTTTCAAATGGTGAAAAGAAGGCATAAAAGGCTATGTTTTCACGTGGGAATTTATCAGAGGAAGCTGGACATGATTAGAAGGTGTTGCATTTCCCCTTGTGTTTCCCCCATCTTTATTACAACTTCATGGCATGTGCATGCATGCTGTATGAAAGAATAAAAGCTGTATTCCCACCACACCCTCTCCATGCCATGATGTTGTCCAGTGCTTGGCATTTTCATATTATTTAATTATGTTCCCACTTAAATCAGTGCTGAACATGGTGCTGAATTTGACAGGAGAAATATTTAGCCAACATTTGGAGCTTTGGCAAATAGGATCCTAGTAGTAGACCATTGTCTCTGTCCTGCAATATTAGCCTGTTCTCAAGATGGAGGTGATTGTTCTTACATGGCACTTGACATACCCTTCCAGGATTTCCATTTTTTGAAGATGCATCTCCACCTTCTTTGTGAACTGGCCCTATTTTGGCAGGCATTACAGTGTGCTCGCAGCAGCAGAATGTGTCTCTAGTTTTGTTCCCACTGAAGGGCAGTGAACCTGCTTACCAGTGGAAGGGAGTAGCTTTAATGCTGCTGAACATAATCATAGGAGTTTGGGAAGTATCTTAATCTTGCTCGCCTACCCTAGATTAGGCCTATACTGATGCATAACTGTCTCTTAGAGAGCGGTTGAAAGGAAGCTTGTAATGGTTCAGTCTGTCAATGAGTTTGTTTTGCTTTATTATAAGATTTGCAGAGTCTGGTGATGTTTGGGTTTTTTGTTTTGGGGTGTTTTTTTTTCTCAAGAAGGCCTGCTACATACTTTTGTTGGTAGCTGCAATGTGAATGCATTCCTCTAATTGTGTTTTGAAAATAAGAAAAAGATTTGAACTCATCAAGGCACTTCTGTGCTGAATTACAAAAAAGTGATCCAAAAGTATGTTACAAGGTTTCCAGTTTACCGGATTTTACTGTTACAGAATGAATGCATGAAACTCAGTACTATGGCTCTTTCTGTCAATTTGAAACCAGATCTTTCAGATGTTTGTATAACGGCTGTTAACTTTGGGTAGATTAACTTTCAGGGGTAGTCTAAACTTTTGTGTCTATTTATTCTTAAAGTCATTAAAATATTACCAGAGTTTATCTCACAATATTGACTGCCATTAATGTTGAATTTAGTCATTCCAGATTAGGTACATGTTAATTAATTATATAAAAATTTAGTCTCCTAATCTGGAAGTGAGCTATCATCTTTGTACTAGAACCAAAGTGACAGTTTCAACATACAAGGAGCTACCTACATATCTATTTAAACCATCCAGAGCTGCTTTACTGTCACTGTGCTTGCTTCTTTGGTAGTTCAGTGGCTGCCCACTTAGGCCCAGAACACTAAATCAGAGCTGTATAATTGAAATGTAGAAAGTCACTGTTTCAATCTGTCAGAGGAGATGCTGTTACTAAGATGAAACACAGCCCTAATAAATCAAAATAGCAAAATACTCTCAGATCTGAAGCCCTGTTTCTGACCACTAGAGGTACGTTGCAAAAGAGAGTTTTGTTAATGTGGTTCTAAATACATCATTAACCACACCTGCTAAAACACAATGAACCACATAAATACCATACACAGAGACCATCCTCCAAGGAGGCAGTTGTTATAAACCTCAGTGTTCAGGGTGGCTCTTGCAACTCTTCCACTCTCTTGGCTTGGATCTGCCAGTTCAGAGCTACCTCCCAGTGATGCTTCTGTGTGATTTCTGCACTCTCACACCAGACAAAGCTTCATGTGCTGCTCCTGGCGAGAGGAGTGCAAGATCAGAAGAGATGAAAAAATTCATGCCTGCAGACAGCAGCTCCTCTTTCATCAAATAGGGGTGTTCACAATCACAAGGAGAACATCTCCGCAGACCCATACAAAGCTGGGATCACAGCAGCAACCTAGCTGTCAGGGCAGAAAGGAGTTAGGAGAAAACATACCGGTTCTTTCCTTCACTTTAAAGAAAGGGCAACCCTTTTTGTGGGGGAGGACAGAATAAGAAATGAAAGAATCATTTCTGCTCCTTTGAAAGCTGAACCCAGCTAATAGGAGGGATATGATGACTAGAAACACCCGTGCTAGTTTGGTGTATGTAATTATTTATGCAAAGTGCTATACTTCATCAAAGAACAACTGAGAAATCAGTACTACCAATATCCAGAAAATGTATAGCTAGAGGGTGAAACCACTCTTCTCAGCTATCAAAAATGTGGATTTGAGTGGCTCCAAGAATAGCTGAGAACTGAACCTGCATTTCTCGCATTCTCTGGTGCTCCTCAGCTTTTACCTTCCTCCTGGGGCCATGTTTTGCACGAAGCCTTGCTTCCTCTGGGAAGTACTTACAGATTGACTTCTTGAGAAGCAGGGTTTGAGCATTTTGTGATAGCAGTGGGCACATGTTTGAGAGAAGGCTGTGGTGTATGTCAGGATGAGATGCCTCTGGAGACATGAAAAATCGAAACTTCAGTGTTTTTAGTGCCAAAGATTTAGGATGATATAACTGTGTGTAAACAGGAGTAATAAGGCTTGCTTTGGTGTCTGTGCTAGGACAGGCCTAGTTTGGCTGTGGGCTAGGGCTCCGATACATTTAAAAAACTTACAAAATAATATAGCAGAACATATTATTTGTTTGAATACATCAACTGATTCCCACTTAGGATGAGCTGTGGAGTCCAGTAACTTGTCTGATTCATAGGTTTGTCTAAAAATGCCTTCTGACTTCATCTGAGGACATGAAGAGATGTATTTTTGTTTTAGATGAGGATAATAGTACTAAGAATAATTTAAAAAATACCAAATCAGACTCCTGAACAGTCAGAATAATTAATATAGGACAATTCTTTTACTGAAGAGTTCATCAATGTGCTACAAGGAGTTAGCAGTCAATTCCAAGTTCCTCCTTACTTTAACCTGCTTTTTGCAAATTCTTTAGCTATAGTATTCTCAGGATTCAGCATAAAGGGCAAGCCCATAGTAGTCAGTTATGCTTTGAAAAGAAGTGCTACACAGGTAGTTTAGAGTACCCTCTTTCTAAATCATTCGAAAGGACTTCTACCCTGTTCAGAAGGAAGTTTTACAGGGCAATGGATGGTAATAACTTCCTTGGAAGATGAAAGTTTGATCTGGATCCTTACAATTGTCTCACAAAGCTTTTGCACTGCTAATATTAGTGCATATCCAAAATGTGGAGGCAGTCATATTAACAGAGAAAAAAAAGCCCACACTGATATATTTTATTCCCATTGCAGATTTAAACTGTATCATTATAATAAACATTCTAACCAACAGATCATACTTATAGTAATGTAAGACCTGGATATGGGCAAGTCTTTAACTGGAGTTGGTAGAATATGAAAAAACGAAAAATCCTACAAATTCTGGGGTGTACTTCCTTTGTTTGCTGTACTTACAAAAAATAAAATGAAAAAAGCCTTTAAAGCCTGTTAGATCTGAAGGAGAGAAGAAATCCAAAAGCAAGATGAAATTCTTAACATCTTGTAGATTGAGATTGAGGAATAAAAAGCAAATTGAATTGCTTATTTCACTCATGGTATGTAGTCTGCAAGCAGAGGCAGAGTTCCAGTAAGCTATTTTGCAAATGCTAGTTTAGTTAGAAGTCTACCCCGTGAAGGATAATTCATAAACATTGTGTTTTTTCTCATTTATTAAGGAAAACATAACACTTTTTAAACAGTATTGAAAACCAATGCAAAGTCACTTGTGATTCAAAAGATAATTTCAGTAGCCCATGTGTCTCAGTTGAATTGGTACCCTGTTATCTTTATTTTTTTATGTGTGCAACATTTATCCATTGCACTGTTATTGTGTTTACTTTCCTGCTTGCTTTGTCAGGCAGTCTAGTCTTGAAGCAGCAGTTCTAGAAGGAATGTGGGGGGCTGTGTAGAGTAGTCAGCTGCCCATGAGCTCCCTTGGCAACCCACAGCCAATAGGACTGATGCAGTATATTGGTGAATGAACAGAATATCATGTTTTCATTAGGAGGCTTTGCTGTCTGGTTTTGGCACAAGTGCAGCTGCTGCTGGAATACTGCTTTGATGTCTACAGATAAAGATATTGATAGGTTTTTGGAGGGAAGAGATGTCGAGGAGAGGTTATGAGAACTGTGTGAGGATTAAGAATAGTTCTTAGCAAAGAAAAAGTTACTAAGTGATTGAGCTAGGCTCTAAGCACTGACCTGGAAAAATGAATTGGGTAACTGAAGGTTGCTTGGTCCAAGAGAAAAATATGATAATGGCTGGAAAACAGGAGCTTGGCACATTCAAGGGAGCAGGTGTTTTTACTCAGTTTGTAAATGGTTATTTAGATAACTTATTAAAAACTACGATAGATTCTTCTGTTGTAGCCAATTAGTAAATATTGGTTAGTTTTCCTAAATTATATGTGTATGTAGTACAAACAGTAAGCAATGAGAAGAATTTTTATGCTCTATATTAAGGAAACACAGATGATGTCAGTGGTTCAATCATTTTAATCTAGTTCTTTCACATTTTCCCAGTAGCATTGAGAGCAGCACACCTTTTTCTTAAATCACATTCACAAACAATCAAAGAAAAACATAAGACATCTTTTAAATAAGAGATGTTTTTGCGAAGTTATGATGACAGCTACATGAATCAACCTACTGGCAGCATTTCTTGTCTTTCAGGCTTGCGGTCTCTTGGGATGACTATCGCACAGTGCTACGAGGAGGTTGGCCTTCTGCTGCTTTTCCTCTCTGTAGGAATCTCTATATTTTCTACTGTGGAATACTTCGTTGAGCAAGGTGTGCCAGGCACGACTTTCACAAGCGTACCTGGTGCTTGGTGGTGGGCAACAACTTCGATGACAACTGTTGGTTATGGTGACATTAGACCAGACACTACCATTGGTAAGGTAGTAGCCTTTATATGTATACTGTCAGGAATACTGGTTTTGGCTTTGCCAATAGCTATAATAAATGACCGTTTTTCTGCCTGTTACTTTACACTGAAGATAAAAGAAGCTGCTCTTAGGCAGCGTGAAGCTTTAAAGAAACTCATGAAGAACTCATCCAGCGATTCAAACATCAATGTTAATTTGCGAGACGTTTATGCACGCAGTGTCATGGACATGTTGCGGTTAAAAAGCAGAGAGAGAGCAAGTACAAGGAGCAGTGGAGCAGATGATTTTTGGTTTTAAGTTATTTAGCCTTATATAGCAAATAGACTACTTCAAAAGTGTAGTATTACACATCTTTTTATTATTCACCACATAGTGTATTTGCTTTTCCAGCTGGAGTTCTGCTTGCTTGGACAGACTGCGATAACTATTGTATACAAAAGGCAGACTTCATAATATGGAGTCTCTCAAGGAGCCCTGAAACCTGCTTCCAGAACTGAATCATGGTGGATGAGACAGGAAATAATGGGCCCATTAAAACAGTGACACAAACACTTGTCTATGAATCTGATGTCCTTGGCAATGTATAGTAATAAAGTCTTAGTGAAAATTTCCATGGTGTTTTGAATTTTAAAGATCCATAAGATTTGTATTTGCACTGGGAGAGCCAAAGTCAAAGACATTAAGAAAAACTGAAAAGGGAAGTCTAAGGAAGTGAAATGTTGAATAAATTTAGGATGACATTCCTCTAAGGAGCTTCATTGTGATCCCCTTTCTTATCTCCACCTTCTACTCCATTTACATGATAAAGAGGTTATTAGACCCTGGGGGTGAGAGAGAGAATTTCTCATTTGAAGAGAAGGGCTACCACATACGTGGTGGGTAAAAGCACTTGGGCTACTTCAACCCCGTGCAACACTACAGGCTTTGGGAAGACTGGCTGGAAAGCTGCTTGGCAGAAAAGGACCTGGGGGTTGAATGACAGCTGCTGAACATGAGCCAGCTTGTGCACAGGTGGCCAAGAAGGCCAAAAGCATCTTGTTTTGTACCAGAAATAGCAGGGCCAGGGCAGTGATCATCCTCCTGTACTTGGCGCTGGTGAGGACACACCTGGAATCCTGTGTTTAATTTTGGGCCCCTCACTACAAGAGAGACATTGAGGTGCTGGAGGGGGTCCAGAAAAGGGCAATGCAGCTGATGGAGGGTCTGGAGAACAAGTTTGATGAGCGGCTGAGGGGACAAGAGCTGTTTAGCCTGGAGAAATGAAGGCTCAAGAGAGACTATTGCTCTCTACAACTACATGAAAGGAGGTTGTAGTGAGAAGGGGAGTTGGTCTCTTCTCAGAAGTAACAAGAGGTATGACAGGAGGTAACGGCCTCAAGTTGTGCCAGGGAAGTTTATTAAAAGTTTGGTTGCCAAGAGGGTGGTCAGGCATTGGAACAGGTTTCCCAGGGAAGTAATGAAATCACTGTCCCTGGAAGTGTTCAAATACCATGTAGCTGAGGCCCTTACTGACATGGTTTAGTAACATGGTCTTGGCAGTCCTGGGGTGATGGTTGAACTCAATGATCTTAAAGGTCTATTCCAGCCTAGCTGATTCTGTGATTCTATGATTAAGCCAATGCCAAATCTGCAGCAAAGTATAAAATAATCATTAAATAGGTTTCATGATGTAGAGCATCCACTGTGGTTGCTCTGGAAGTTGCAGAAGCTAATATATCATTTGCAGCATAATTTACAAGTACTTTACAGACTTAGTTTGAACTGTGCCTTGTCTATGTGTTTTGATTCTCATAAATTATTTGTGTATCTAAGCAGTTCTTGCACTCAAGTAGTTACTGGTGGGTATCAGAAGAAACAGAAATAGTACTCATTTCCCTATGTCCCATTAAAATCAGTGAGTATTCCAAATGGGGCCAGAATTAAAAAAAAAAATTATCTTCATGGACTCATTATTAGAAATACCCTTCATCAGAATCTTTTGTTCCAAAAGAAAGATGAGCACTTGTTAGACTGGATAATTAGTCAAATGCAATAAGTAAAGTACAAAGTTAAAATAGTCAAGGGTATTTTCAGTCAAGTTTCCTACCACTTACCACTCCAATGGGCTAATATAATTCTTAGCAACTAAAGCTTTTCTTTAATATAATTACATTGTCCTAGACTATGATGCTGCCACATATGCATAGAACTTAACTAGTAGGTTAAATAATAAAAATCACAAGCCTGTCTCATGTTTTGGGCAAGATAAGTACAATCATTTACATTTGACATTTTGACATTAATTCAACATACTAAAACATCTATTAACTGTGGATTGTTTAATTTTATGAGATATTTATATAAATAGGTTAAACTGCCTTTAAGGAAATATGAATGGGTGAAATAACCTGCTTTTAATAAACATTGACTAATGCTTCTTGTGAAATAGTGTGATTTCCTCCCATTCCCTATAAATGGTGGTGTAAACATAATACAGCAAAGAAAGTTTTCAGTGGCTCCAACCTTGATACAAACTGAGTAGCATTTCAGCAGGAAACGTCTCCCTGTTTGTCAGCCGGCATCAGTCAGCATTTGGATTTGGGACCAACGCAGCATACGCAACTGGCACCAGGGGGAGAAGGAAGCCAAGGGGAAACACTGGAGACCAAACGAGTGCGTCTTGCTCTACCAGAAGTTGTCCAGGTGTGAAACTTCGTGGGTCAGCCTCATCATCTGTTACATAGAGAGCAAACTGTATTACCACAGCGTTCCCCTCTGCCCACATACCCTATGAATCCATCACAAAACTCCCGCTGATGTCCAGGAGACAAAATTAATTCTGCAGGGGAAGGTTTGATGCAGCCCACTCTAGGTTATTATTTTATAGCTTCTTGGAGCAGGAAGTCTCCCAGGCTGCACAAATTGTACAGGCTGTTTCTCGTTCAAAAGTCATTCTAATTATAGAGAATTAGGAAGAAGCTTCCATTGTGTGAAGGCTGTTTTGAAATGTCTTTTGTGCTTTCTTGTACAGCAGCTGATCTCTGAGAAAGGAAATGCTGTTAGATAGCTGATTGATTCACTTTAGGGGAAGACTGCTTTTATTGCATCCTGTGCCTTTTATGAAAGACTCAAAAGAATGAGAGAAATGTTCTGGGATGTATCAGTTGATTCACTCCTTTCACCAGCTCTGGAGATAAAGTTTCCTAGAAATATCCATGAGGAAGTGTGGCTGAGGCTTTATCCAGTGGCAGCTTTAGCTTCTATTTCCAGACCTCTTGATTTTAAATTCAAAGTCTTCCAAAAAGTGTTTGTCAGTCCTGTTGTTTATGCAGCAAGGTTATCTATCATGTTATGGGTTGAGACTAGCAAATCGTTTTGCAGATTAAGGCCAGTTCTGCTCTCAGCTCTTACAGACAGGACCAAAGCATTAATACTGAGTAACAAACAGTACAGGACATTGCAACTCTAAAGCATGAAGCTACAACATGCATTTACTACAACAGATTTAGAAAACAGCTCAGTCACCACAAAGGCACCAAATTAAAGATGTTACTGCGCTATTTGTAGAATATCACAGTAAAACTGTGATACCTACCTGTGAAACTACCTCTCCACATCTGTTCTGCCATTTCTATCCCACAGCAGACTTCATAGAATCATAGAATCAACTTGATGGAAAAGACCTTTAAGATCGTCAAGTCCAACCTTTACCCCAGGCCTGCCAAGTCCACCACTAAACCATGTCACTGAGGGCCTCATCTACATGTTTTTTGAACACTTCCAAAGGCTGTGACTCCACCATTTCCCTGGGCAGCCTGTTCCAATGCCGTGGTGGAAAGGATCATATGTTAGAACATCAGTAACATTGGCTAAAAATTCTGCATTTTAGCTTAAATCACCAAGTAGTTTCAAAAACTGTCATCAAAGGGTATAGCTATAGCTACAGCACTTAAGGCAAGCCCACATTAACCTTGGTTTCCTAGTACAGGAAACAATAATAGTGAAAATCATAGAATCATAGAGCGGTTTGAGATGGAAGAGACCTTAAAGGACATCCAGTTCCATCCCCCTGCCATGGGCAGGGGCACCTTCCACTAGACCAGGTTGCTCAGAGCCCCATGCAACCTGGCTTAAAATACTTCCTGGTATGGGGCAGTGTCTTTCAGTTTAAAGACATTACCCCTTGTCCTGTGCATATAACCCTTATAAAAAGTCCCTCTGCAGCTTTCTTGTACACTGCAGTGTAGACTAACACTCTGAAAAATTTTGTACTTTTGTTTACAGATGCTTAGGAGGAGCTTTTAGTTGGGTACAGTGTGGTCCAAACCCACCAGAACTGTTTAAACATCACTAAAATTCTTCTTTGCCACTCTTACTTTGGAGAAAGCCAACAGCCTCCTGGGGCGCATGAGGCAGAGCACTGCTAGAAGGTCAAGGGAGGCAGTCCTGCTCCTCTGCTCAGCCCCGAGGAGACACATCTCAGTGATGTGTACTGGGCTCCCCAGTACAAGATAGATGGAGAAATGCTGGAGAAAGCCCAGCAAAAAGTAGTCCCAGGCTGCAGAGACCAGCATGCTGGAGAACCCCTATGTCCAGGACGGGTGGGTGTGCTGCTGCGTTTGGGTGAATTTGTCCCTTCTGGAGGTTTTAGAAAAGTATTTAGAAATTCTTGTTTGTTAATAATTTACGAGTCTAATTTTGTGATATACCTGTTGTACTGTGCTGGTATTGGTCCCGAGTGCATAGTTCACTGATCACTTCAATTATGTGGTGTTAGTAAGTCAATAAAGCACTTTGATCTTGATTTGATATTAACTATGTAAGTTGAGCAACTGTCCCCCAGGGTAGGAGATTTTATGGCCAACTGTAAGGTAGGATTGCCACATAACAAATATGTTTAAGCACAAAAAGGAGAAAAAAAGGAACAGAGAAAGATATGAAGTCTTTTACCAGGCAATGCCTATTTAATTTTGTTTTCAGACAGAACAAAGTATTCTCATCTTGTTATAATTATTTTGATAATGAGTGACATATTTTTCTTGTTTTCCACAGTATTGTCCTCTCAAACCTCCGCTGAGGTATACACTCATAAATGCAGCCCTAATAGAACACATTCTGTTGAGATACCTGCCATCTAAGCTAGAGCAGCTGTTGCTGACGCTTTGGGTACATAGCTGTCTGTGCTTATCACATAGCCTCAATGTAGAAAGGGTAGAGCAGCTCAGGCTGTAGTCATACCTATGACTGCAGACAAAGGGTCTCCAGGGCTCTGGGCACTTGAAAGCGTCATTAATCAAAGAGGAGGGCTGGAGTCAATACTATGTCTGGGACTGAGGAACATTTTTCTGTTATAGCTTCTTGCCAATTAGGGAGGGGTTTTTGAGAGTTTTAATAAGTCCTGTAATGATTATGGCTTTGCCTTTTATTTAAACACAAATTCAAGAAAACACATACATCTTCAGGCAAAAGCAGAGCTGCCATGCACTCACTTCTGTAAGAATTCGAGAAGGCACTTAAGTTTCTGACAAAACCTTGACCCCCTGTATAGGACTGGTGCTTCTGCTGGAGGATGGCACTGCCAACAGGAAGGAGATCAAAGCTCATCTCCATGTTTCTCGCACAGATGTGCTTGAAAAGCATAAGCCTACACATGCGTCCTCACAGAAAACAGGAGGGAAATTTTGTGCAGGTGGTTCTTCCAGACTTCCCTATTGCAGGATTTCTGTGTGAGACAAAAGAATTCTAGACTAACAGCAAAGCATATTCAAAGGTTTTTTGGGCACTCATCCATTTTACTCATGCTACATTTCTGTCTGCAGACCTCACCAACCTCTTTTAGCTGGGGTAAGAATAAGGAAGGGATCCCACCTGATGTCACAAAAGCAGGCCCAACACCAGACAATGTAAACATTAGTTGCTCCCAGTGTTTCTCAGCTCTCCACAAAAGAAGCTGTCTGTGAGATGGACTTCACATGCCAGAGACGAACCCAGAACAGCCTGAAGTTAGGTTCACTGTTTTAAAAAGTCTGTAGTTGTGCTCATCTGATTAAAATTATGTAAAATGCCTATTATGATGTGAAAAACCATGACTTTGTTGCAGCTTCTCAGAATTAAATCATCTTTCTTATCAAGCAAAGGAAGACTCCTGCAGATGTAAGGTTTTGTCTAATTATACCTAGTATTGTACAGCTTTTAATAAAATAAAAAGTGCTTGTAAGTCATGTAGTATTTCTGTATATTTCTGTAAGCTAATACCTGGTTTATTTCCAATGGCTTGATGCAGAAAGGCAGTTCTATTTTCAACTCTGTGCAGCAGAGATAGCTCCTGAGAAATGGCTGAAGTGTGCATGACTCTTCACAACCTAATGCGTGAATCAGATTCTCAGGAAAACTTGGATGATAATTTAGAACAGCCTCTTGCAATTACAATAAAACACAAGCACAGTGAATTGACTTGTCTTAAACATAATTTTTCAGCACAACCAAAAATGCAATTGGCTTAAAATTGGTTAAAAGATAATGAACAATGTCACTCTGTACAGCTGGGCCTGTGTTGCAGATTTGTGAATTTTAACTCTCAGCCTGAGGTATGAAATATATTATGCAATCCAACCATGTTGAATTATGGAAAAATATTCCAACATTAACATGTCTCTGCTTAAGAACTGCTGTCCAGGAAAGCAACATTCATAAACTCATAGCTCTTTTGTCCTAAACTAGCAATATCATTAGGGCCTTTAGAACATGATGTCAGAAACTACTAGTTACAGGCTCAGTGGGACTCCTCCATAGCTTTTGTGATGTGTTAGATGCTGCAGTGATAAAAGCTATTACTACTGAAGCCCTGAACAGACAGATTAAGCCATTATTTATTCTGAGTATATGAGAAAAAAAACTTATGGAGGTAGAACAGGAAAGAAAAAATTAATTTAAATTTAATTTAAGTAAGAAGTTGACATTCTTCAGGTGAGATTTACCAGTGTCTTTTTGTGACCAACCTTCTGTGTTTTAGTCCTCATATCTTCTCATAAGGAATGAAGAATACATGGTTCAGTGGAGAGGAAGAAATTCTTTTCAGCTCATTAACTGACATGCACCATAGGTCCGTACCACAAATTAGATCACATACTAATAATTCATACCTCATCCTAGCCATTCAGCCCTATATATCAGATGCACCTCTGCCCTGAACCAGATGTAAGCATGTGGCTTTATTGTTCTTCTGTAGGTCAACACCAAAAACCCTTTTTGCAAAAAGTAAACATCAAGTTAAAGGAATAAGATCTGGTTTAATTTATTTCCAGTTCCTGCTATTTGGTACTTCTGCTGTCAGTCCTCATTTAACCCTCCTATCTTCTCTTGCTGGCAGGATTTGTTGAATAACAGATGGAAGAATTGACAATCACAGCCTTTCAGTGACAAAATGTAGACAAACCTTCCCCACAAACCTGTGTTCTGTTTTCCTATATTAGAAATAAAATCCAAGTCAAAAGAAACAAGTGTGGTGTTTCTCTACAGCTACAAGAACAGTATTGATTAGAAACCAGTAGAAATACAGTTTTCCAAATTACAGGAGGCCATAAGCTTACAGTTGTTCGAAACTGACCTGTCATGTAACACATCTATTTATAGGAAACCAGACTCCAGCAACAAATAAAAGAAGAAATACGTTCTGGGAAAGCATCTGTCTTCTGAGCTGGCCTGGGTTCAGCAGTAGCAGTCATTTTTCCCCTTCTTAGTAGCTGGTGCAGTGCTGTGGTTTTGACTTTCAGCCTGGGAACAGCGCTGATAACACCAATGGTTTTAGTTGCTGCTTAGTAATGTTCACCCTTACCAAGGACTTTCTGAGTCTCATGCTCTGCCAGATAGGAGGGGAAGATGGGAGGAAGCAGTGACAGGACACCTGACCCAAACTACCCAAAAGGGTATTCCATGCCACAGCATGTCATGCCCACTATATAAAGTGGGGGCAGCTACCCAGAAGGGCTAGATCTCTGCTCGGTCAGGCTGGGTATTGGTCGGTGGGTGGTGAGCAGTTGTATTCTCTTCCCTTGTTATTTCACTTACCATAATTATTATTGGTGGTAGCAGTAGTGATTTGTGTTACACCTTAGTTACCGGACTGTTCTTATCTCAACCCATGGGAGTCACATTCTTTCGATTCTCCTTCCCATCCCTCCAGGAGCTAGGGGGAGGAAGAAGGGGGAGTGAGCGATCTGCTACGTGGTTCTGGGTTGCTGACTGGGCTTAAACCATGACATGAGTTTAGAGAGTTAATGTAACTGCTTCTGCAAACATGCCCAGAGGCAAGATCCCATTGCGCAAGTGTTGCACTAAATCAAAACACAGCCTAAAGTTCCTTCCATCCAAATGTGTAAGGCAAACCAAACCCTATATTCAATTTCACAGTGTAAAGGAGCAAAGCTCATCCAAAAAGTATTCTTACGAGTTTGTTGTAGGAGTAATGCGACATGTTCCCCCTGGCAAATCTGCTGATATAATGGAGAAATGTGGTCCACTTTCCAGCCAGTGCTGGCTTTGTTGTGTAAAAGCTGGATACATGGTTGGGCCACAAAAGGGACCAAAACCAACATCCAAATTATGGCCTCTGCTATGCAGACTGCTTCCCACCATATGGAGATGAATCCAGTTTGCTTGTGCCAAGCATCACAATGGAAATACTGGCAGCACGATCTAACAAAATGTCACTGGCCATCATTATAATACAGAGGCTGCATTATGCTGCAAATGCTCTCATCAGCTGTCCAGCAAGAGGCTTCATTAGAACAGATGTGACAATACACAAGCCAAAAAAAGGAAAGGGAAAGCTCTTGTCCTCACCTATCAACAGTGAACTGCAGACCACAAGGCACACAGGCAGAAGCTGCTCTGCATATCCTCAACTCCCTCTCCAGTTTGCCTACTCATATTTTCACCAGTCATGCCCCCCAGAAGAGTGAAAGAGGCCCCAGTAGGCCAATTGCACTTGGTGGGGTGTATTCCGTGCCAATGAACCTGCTCAAGGAACAAATAGTCTAGAATGTGAATATGTTGAATGATAAAGCATTATTTGTACATTCAGTTCTAGCCAGTGCAATGTTTTTTTCCTAGACAGTTTCATTTCGTCAACTCTCCTTCCTGTGTAGAGGTGTTCAATTAGAAAGGGAAAGTATAATTTGCTAATTAAATGAAAGATTTTAACAAAGACAATCAGTAATCTAAGTAAAGGCAGGCAAGATGAAAGTACGTAGAATCATAGAATAGTTAGGGCTGGAAAGGACCTTAAGATCATCTAGTTCCAACCCCACTGCCATGGGCAGGGACATGTCACACTAAACCATATCACTCTGTCCAACCCGGCCTTGAACACTGCCAGTGATGGAGCATTCACAGCTGAGGTCTCCACGCAGCCTTCTCTTTGCTGATTGTAAAAATAATGAAAAGAAAAATTAAAATCTTCAAAGACTGAATTACAGTTTAAGCCTGGGCAAAGAAAGGCAGAAAAGTCAGAAACTAGTAGAAGAGGTAAGACAAGTCCAGAATTTGAGACCCAGGTTCAGACCCTAAATATTCCAACCATGTAGCATATAGCAACTCCTATGCAAGGTACTAACTGTTTTGAAATGCACCTCACCCTGTACTCCAGGCAAGGATTAGGAATTTCTGGTGTAGATTTCTGGCTTACGAGGTTAGGTATGTAAACTCAAATGCTTAAAATTTTCAATAGATTTGGACAATAGATCTATTTTTCAGTGAAGGTAAAAGCACTGTAGCTGGATGAACACTTTCCTTTTGGAAACTGAGTAGTTACTCATTCTTCACATTTGAAAAAAAGAATAAACAAAACCCAAACCACCAAACCCAGAAGCATTTGTTTAAAACACAAAACAGTTGGACAGTCATAGCATTGCAGAAACAGGTTAATGCTTCGCCAGGTTCACCTCCTCCATTCCCACTCCACACACACAGAACAGGCTCTTTTCTAGGGAAAAGCTCCTGAAAAAACCTGGAGACATTGTAGGAATAATATTTTAAGTTTGTTGCTGCACGCTTGAAATGTGTGTTGCTGCACACGAATTTCACATCAGGGCAAAAGCTAAGTGGTAGGTTTGCTTCAGATAGCTAAGAAGTGTTAGTGTCTGCTACAGTGTTCCAGCATTGTGATAAGGGGTGGGAGAAAAAGAATACAAGTAATCATATTAGGGAACAAGCTGGTTGTTTCTGACATGAGCATAACACAATCCAGAAAGAAAGGACAGAGAGGACAAAAAGGACAAGAGTGGCAATTATTTTTCTCCATTGGTTTCACTCCTCATCTCCAGCCATCAAACTAAGGGCAGGAATGACAGCATACGACATAAATCTCCCATGCTTATTCAAGCTATATAAAATTTGGCAGGCATAGTCTCCTTCCAAGGAGGAGGCTAGCAATGGTCAACACTGATGCTCAAAATGTTTTTGGAGAAGCAGCTCTTAACTCCTGCAAGCTGCCAAATCACAGGATTGCACTGACTAGCCGGATAGCTATCAGGAAGTTTCATATCGCTTCTGGAAACTGCAGGGAGCTTTCAGAGCTTGCACTCACACCTGAAACAGTGAGCTGGTGGTGGGATGCTGGGGAAGGTATTGCTGATGGACCTCGCTTTCTGACACAGCAAAGCGTGTTGATCCTGGAGTCACACCAAACCCTGGATCAAGAAGCGGGGCTGCAAGTCTATGACTTGTAGAAGGCCCCCTCATACATCATCTCCTTGTAATTTGGAATAAGTTTCTGTCTCTCTCTGCACAGACATGCAATGCTGCAGACTTTCCATATGTCTATTTCTACTTTGTTGGGCTTTGTGCTCAGAAAACTATAGAGGAGTTTGTAAACAAGCAAATAAAAGCTGCTTGAAAACCACTTCTATTGCAGGAAGCATTCAATCTCAGTTGCAGTATTCATATGATGGTATCACTACAGCAACCAAGGCTGTAAACAATACTGTTGGTCATGGATAACACATCGGTACTTGGTTTAGTGATTAGAAACAAAAGCTTTGTCAGACTGTATTTCTTTACTGCCATTTCAGGCTTCCTGATGGAAATGCTGTTTCAATGGCTTTGCTCTGAAGTGTAAGTACATTAGACTTGTCTGACAAAATGTGAGAAGGTTAGGCTGCAATGCTCCACCATGTCATCTGGGCTGCTTCTCTTTTACATTTCATTGTTAGGAGCTGACATGTTACTCGTGTGTTACCAATGCATACCTGCCATCATGATGACAACACATTTATTAACCCATGTGGCTCCTATTCCTTCTGAAGTAAGAGAAACTTTTATTTAATTCTGGTACCTACAGAGTGAGGTCAGTCTTTTCAGTTCATCAT